>NC_074691.1:18518655-18891155 GCF_029448725.1 Salvelinus fontinalis
AAATAGGGTGGACCAGTCACACTTTCAGACACTATACATACAATAATTAAGATGGGCTCTTTTCAGAGACACAAAGACTACTCCATGGTTATTTTAAAATGTACAAAGTTCTCATAGACGAGGAAAATAAACACAATTCAAGCCCGGTTACTGATTGTAACAATACAACAAAAAATATAGCTTTTTTATAAATCTTCACATATAACTAATTGAACACACAAGCACTATTTTTACACAGTGAAGATAAAAACTAAGTAAACAGAAGGCACAGTATGTGTGGATGGTATGGTTTGTGTTTATTTTATTTTTTATCTTATTTGTTATGTTTGGAAAGTTGAGTGAGTGAGTAATGAAATGGTTGCATATCCCAGAGCCAATGTATTGCTGTGAGCAGGGTATGAGAGGGCTTTCAATGTTGTTCAGATGATGGATATACTTTTATAATGAATTATACGTCTTATTTATTTATTGTCCTATCATGGAAAACTACATTTTTTTTATCTTAATAAATTATATCTAATTATTATCCTATTTTAATGGTACTGTCTATGGCCCTATACCCTAGACACCCACCTGAATGACCCAGATATTAAGGAGAAGTCCCTAACTGTTTTATGTGCTCGCTGTAAGCGGTCTATATGCAGCTAAAATGAGGTCAGAGACCAAGAGCAGCACTGCCCCCTCAAGATTCTGAGCCTGCTTGGCAGGGTTGGTCCTGCAAAGCCAAAGCCCCCTAAAGGGAGAGGAAAATATACAAGGAATTTCTCAAAGCTGCTAATGAGAACCTTGACGACCTTGTACCTAGCCGGTGGGGATTCCGGTGGGGTACCCCCACCCAGGCAGTGGCAGTGCTGGCAACACTAGCTGCAGTAACCCATGGGGAGGGGGTCACACTCGGACATTCAGAGAGGGGGTATATTATTGTGGCCCTGGCGGCACAGAATCAAGGTCGGACTGCATGGAGATGCGTGGGGACATGGTCATGACTGGTGGCCGTATTGTGGGTGTTTTTTCAGGAATAGGGTGTACATTTGACTGTCATTATCTAGGATATGACAATGGTAAATAAATTTCAATTTTTGCTTATTTTTTTGCGCGGTCTTGCAGGCCTTCTCATGCAGCTGCAACTGCAATAGCATTTGGAAATCATGACCCATCTTGAGTTGGGCTCTGGGATGGTGCAACTGTTGAGAAAGTGAGCTTATGGTTGTGTGGGGGTAAGGGCTGAGTGTGTATGTGTGTATCCCACAACTGTTGCGAAAGAAGAAGTAAAAGATGCAAGGTACAATAGAGGATGATCCACAGCTATATATAATACAAATCGAGGTGACGGCAATGGAAATGCATATGGCAATTGATTTACTTCAATTCGGTAAATGGAACTGTATGCTCTTTTCAAAGAATGGATCCCAGTCGGTTCAGGGCTATGGGATACAGGGGGTCGAGGGTGGTCTGCCGGGCATTGGGATGACAAGCCATCTCGAGATGAGGCCTTTTAGCGGGTGGAATAGTAGGGACCAATTGGAGGTTTACTTAGTAGAAATGCAAATATCATGGTACAACTATATAGACACTCAATCATTATGTTACTTTTTAATAGTACGTTTACAAAAATATATTCTGATTAAAAGAATGAAAGGTGTGTCTCATGGTAAGTGGTGAAATAAGTATAGCCAGTTACAATTGTAATGGCTTAGCAGATAATAAGAAAAGACGATCAGTATTTACCTGGCTAAAAGAGAAGGATTACAATATTTATTGTTTACAGGAAACCCATTCAACAGTTTTAGATGAAGTTTTGTGGAAAAAGAACTGGGTGGGCAAAATATATTTCTCCCATGGGCAAAGAAATTCAAAAGGGGTGATGATCTTAATTAACAATAATTTTGATCCAAATGTGCAAATTGTCCAAACAGATCCTCAAGGTAGATGGATTATTTTAAATATGTTATTGGACAATAAACAAATATGGCTTGTTAACCTATACGGTCCGAATAATGATGATCCAAGCTTCTTTGAAAATATATATAAGAACTTATCAACTCTACAAGCAACACTAGACTCTATTATTATAATGGGAGATTTTAATACGGTCTTAAATAGCTCTATAGACCGGAAAGGAAATCACACTACAAATTATCACCCTCAGGCACTTAAGGAAATCATGAATGTCAAGGATATATTGGAATTAGTGGATATATGGAGACTTAAATACCCTGATTTAGTGAGATATACATGGCGGAGGCTGAATCAAGCTAGTCGTCTTGACTACTTTCTTATTCCATTCTCTCTGGCACCAAAAGTTAAAAAAGTGTTGATAGGGGATAGAATGCGGTCGGATCATCACATAATTGGCATATATATTTCTCTTACAGAATTTCCACGTGGGCGAGGATATTGGAAATTTAATCAAAGTCTACTAGATGATAAATTGTTTAGAACTAGGACAGAAGATTTTATAACTGACTTTTTCAGACATAACATAGGTACAGCAGATCCCCTTATTGTATGGGACACTTTTAAGTGTGCCTTTAGAGGCCATGCAATTCAGTACTCATCTATAAAACAAAAGCAATTTAGATCAAAAGAGTCCATATTAACAAAGGAAATTGAAGGACTAACAGTACAGTTAGATAGCAATAAAAACGGTACCATAGAGGCACAGAATAATTTAGAGGAAAAACAAAAAGAAATGGAGGAACTTATTCAAGAAAGATCCAGTGTAATATATTATAAAAATAAAGCGAATTGGATGGAATATGGGGAAAAATGCACCAAATTCTTTTTCAATCTTCAATATAGAAATGCTACCAAAAAAAATGTATTAAAACTTGTGACAAATGATGGAGTCACGCATGATTCACCAAATGATATTTTGAAAGAGGAAGTAAAGTACTTCAAGAATATGTTTTCATTTCAGGCTCCTCCATCTCCACTAACTGAAACTAATTGTATGGATTTTTTTCCTATTAATAATGTAAAATTAACATCTGTACAGAAAGACTCATGTGAAGGCCAAATTACAGAGGAGGAACTGCTTGATGCAATTGGGGCCTTTAAGGATGGGAAAACTCCAGGGCTGGATGGCATACCAGTGGAAGTATACAAAACGTTTTTTGATATACTCAAAGGACCATTATTAACTTGTTTTAACCACTCCTATATAAATGGTAGATTATCAGACACACAACAAGAAGGTCTGATATCGTTATTACTGAAACAGGACCCAAGTGGTATATATAAAGATCCAGTCCATTTAAAAAATTGGAGACCTCTTACACTTCAGTGTTGTGATGCAAAAATCCTAGCAAAATGCTTGGCGCATAGAATAAAAAAAGTTTTGTCAGATATTATTCATCCTAATCAGACAGGTTTTTTACATGGACGATACATTGGAGATAATATAAGGCAAGTACTGGAAACAATAGAACACTATGAGATATCGGGGACACCAGGCCTGGTTTTCATAGCTGATTTTGAAAAGGCTTTTGATAAAGTACGACTGGAGTTTATATATAAATGCCTAGAATATTTCAATTTTGGGGAATCTCTTATAAAATGGGTTAAAATTATGTATAGTAACCCTAGGTGTAAAATAGTAAATAATGGCTACATCTCAGAAAGTTTTAAACTATCTAGAGGAGTAAAACAAGGTTGTCCACTATCGGCATATCTATTTATTATTGCCATCGAAATGTTAGCTGTTAAAATTAGATCAAACATTAATATTAAAGGATTAGAAATCCATGGCTTAAAAACTAAGGTGTCATTGTACGCTGATGATTCATGTTTTCTTTTAAAACCACAACTAGAGTCTCTCCAGGGCCTCATAGAGGATCTAGATACCTTTGCTATCCTCTCTGGATTAAAACCAAATTATGATAAATGTACCATTTAACGTATTGGATCACTAAAAAATACACATTTTATATTGCCATGTAGTTTACCAATTAAATGGTCTGACGGAGATGTGGACATACTCGGTATAAAAATCCCAAAAGAAAGAAATGATCTCACTCCAATAAATTTTTATAGAAAGTTAGCAAAAATAGAATAATCCACCTGAAAGGACGGAACAAATAGTACAACAAATATTGTGGTTAAATTCAAATATAATAATTGATAAAAAAACTGTATTTATCGAAGAAATGTTTAAAAAAGGTATAATTTTTGTGAATGATATCATAAATAGGACTGGTGGAGTTATGTCACACATGCAGCTAACACAGACATATGGAAAAGTCTGCTCTACCCAAAATTACAACCAATTAATTGCAGCATTACCACAAAAATGGAAGAGGCAAGTAGAAGGGGAAAAAAGTAAGGAACTTGTATGTCGGCCCTGTATTAAAGAACAAAAATGGTTAAAGAAAAGTGTGATAAATAAAAACATAAACCAATTTCATTTAAGGACCAAAAAACTAACAGCTGTGCCATACAAATTGCAAAATAGTTGGGAAGAGATTTTCGATGTACCCATTCCATGGCACATGGTTTATGAATTGATACGCAAAACAACGCCGGATTCAAAACTTCGAATTTTTCAATATAAATTACTGTACAAAATTCTTGCAACTAATAGAATGTTATATATATGGGGTATACAATCTTCCCAGCTCTGCAGATTCTGTTGTGAGGAGGCAGAGTCATTAGATCATTTATTTTGGTATTGTCCATATGTAGCTCGTTTTTGGTCACAGGTCCAGGAATGGTTTAAGAATTGCAACATTTGCCTAAAACTAACGCTACAGATAGCAATACTGGGGGATTTGAAAAGCCATAGTCAATCAATCAATAATATAATAATTATTTTGGCAAAGATGTTTATTTTTAATTTACAATCTGTAGAAGCTATGAGAATAGGAAGGTTCAGGTCTTTTGTGAAGCATCACAGCACAGTTGAGAAATGTATGGCAAATAGAAATCCGAAATGGATGATGTTGGAAGATAGATGGGAGGGGTTGGGTGGAGCTGAAGGGTGGGAATAATAACAAGATAAACAATATAGGGCATACGGGATCTGTGAAATGTGTATAGGTGCGGAGCTTTTGTGAAATAGCACAGTTACAAGTGGAAATAAAATTGGATGGACAACAGAAATAGAGGAAGGACTAAGAACAAATAAGAGAGAACTATTGTAAAGTGGACTGTGTCTGTAAGATAGGTATAAGATGTAGAAATTGAAGGTAAAAGCAGAAGTGTTTATAAGTTTACTCCAATTGGGAAAAAAAAAAGAAAAAAAAAAAAAAAAAGATGGGCTCTTTTTATAGAAAGAGAGCATTGCACTTTATGTGCAAACTTCTGCCATACCTTACTTACTTCATTGTTAAATTACAGAAATACTCTAGAGGTCCTGTTGATCTCTATGGAATTAGGTAAATCTGCATTCCGTGTTTTGTGCCCCCTGTATGGAATGATCTGCAGAGCTCTCTGCACCTTGATGCTCTGGTGCACCTAGTGCAGTTCAACTTAATGGAGGACCTCATTGTTGAGAAATGTTTCTGCTTCTTAAATTGCTTGTAGTATTGTATGTTTGAATGTTGTACATTGTATAAATTGCTGTACTCCCTTGGGAAAGAGGCCTTGGTCTCAATGTGACTCCCTGCTAAAATGAAGGTTAAATAAAATAAATACATGTCTGTGATGAACTGACATACAGTATAGATGTGAGCAGTTTGTGCGGGAGGGGAACGGGGAGGTGTTCAATAACATTCCAATTGATGTTAATCAAGTTATACTGCCAGATATTTAACAGGTCAGGATGGAGGGTACAATTATACCATAATATTAAGTGCCTACTGGAACCCTCTGGGCTATTGTCATGGGCACAAGTACAACTTGCTCAACCATTAATTTTATGCGTCAATTTTATTGTTTTATTTTATAGGAATATTTCTGTTTTATGGTGATGTGTCATGTCACTTGTAACTTCAACACACACCAGAGGAAAAGGAAAAACATTCTTCTCAGGGTTTTAATGAGAGATTGGCCTGTGGGATGTTGCCTTAGGAGAAGGTCCAGGATGGACGGTCCTATGAGAGCAATGAAGCATGGACTCTCACATAAACATCCTAGCTAGCACATAACATTCTGAGAACCTTATGTTTCTTAGAGCTTGGTTGTGAGTGCGTGGTTGTTCATTGATTATTTTGCATACAACCTTCCCACAACTTTCTGGAAATGGTGTAGGATTGTTCCAAAGCCAAGAAACTTTCTCAGCACATTTAGGGCACTTGACAAAAAAAAAACATTATTCTTTTGCTATTTCATTACTTTAACAGAATATTTCCTAAATGTTCTAACATGGTTACATTTAAATAAAATGTTGGTAATGTTCTTGGAACGTTCGCCAACTGATTCGACATTGGGAATGTTCTCAAATAGTTCAGAGAACGTTAAGAAACAATGTTCTTCTGTGGAAATTTAGCATAATGTTTCCTCATGGTTATACTTAAAGAGCGACTTCCCCTAAAAAACAACTAATCCCTTTGAAAACAGCCTATGTGGCATCGATATGAGTCAGAAATATTTTTTTCTACTTTCAATATTGACTACAAAAGGTAAATAGGAGAATTTTGGTCATAAAGTCAGTCTTGTCTAAAACGACGTTTGGAACCTCCGTGATTCACAATGAGTAAATTAAGGTTTGATTTTGATTGCAATTATGTCAACAAATCATGCCACCTTTTGCCAAACTCCACGTGCAAATCGCCCCTCCGCCCACTTCTCTTCCTTCATTGAATGGGGCTCCGTTGTTTCATCGCTCCAAACCAACATGTTCAAAGGATCATGGTCATTTGAGATTGAAAAGACATATACGGATTGACCATACAATGCATGCTTCCATCTAGGTTGAAGATGGGAATATTTTGAACCTAAGCTTCCAGCAGGATGCACAGCCAACAACTGGTTTGCATGCCCTGTCGAAGGACCCTATCATGTGGAATAGGTGGTTGGAGTTTCTTTGTCCCGAGTGGTGGTGAGTATAGCTAGACCATTGAGTGCTGGTTATCAATCAAGAAAATGTATTTATAAAGCCCTTCTTACATCAGCTGATGTCACAAAGTGCTGTACAGAAACCCAGCCTAAAACTCCAAACAGCAAGCAATGCAGATGTAGAAGCACGGTGGCTAGGAAAAACTCGCTAGAAAGGCCCGGAACCTAGGAAGAAACCTACAGTGGTTGTAGAGGGTGTAAAAGGTCAGCACCTCAGGAGTAAATGTCAGTTGGCTTTTCATAGCCGATCATTCAGAGTATCTCTACCACTCCTGCTGTCTTTAGAGAGTTAAAAACAGTAGGTCTGGGACAGGTAGCACATCCGGTGAACAGGTCAGGGTTCCATAGCTGCAGGCAAAACAGTTGAAACTGGAGCAGCAGCACGACTAGGTGGACTGGGGACCGCAAGGAGTCATCAGGCCAGGTAGTCCTGAGGCATGGTCCTAGGGCTTAGGTCCTCAGAGAGAGAGAAAACGAGAAAGAAAGAAAGAACAAGAAAAAGAGAGAGAGAATTAGAGAGAGCATACTTAAATTCACACAGGACACCGGATAAGACAGGAGAAATACTCCAGATATAACAGACTGACACTAGCCCCCCACAGGATATAACCCCACCCACTTTGCCAAAGCATAGCCCCACACCACTAGAGGGATATCTTCAACCACCAATTTACCATCCTGAGACAAGGGTGAGTATTGCCCACGAATAACTCCCCCATGGCACAAACCCGAGGGAGGGAGCCAACCCGGACAGGAAGATCACGTCAGTGACTCAACCCACTCCAGTGACGCACCCCTCCTAGGGACGGCATGGAAGAGCACCAGTAAGCCAGTGACTCCGCCCCTGTAATAAGGTTTGAGGCAGAGAATCCTAGTGGAGAGAGGGAAACCAGCCAGGCAGAGACAGCAAGGGCGGTTCGTTGCTGCAGTGCCTTTCCGTTCACCTTCACACTCCTGGGCCAGACTACACTCAATCATAGGACCTACTGAAGAGGTGAGTCTTCAATAAAAACTTAAAGGTCGAGACAGCGTCTGCATTTCTCACATGGATAGGCAGACCATTTCATAAAAATGGAGCTCTATAGGACAAATCCCTGCCTCCAGCTGTTTGCTTAGAAATTCTAGGGACAATAAGGAGGCCTGCGTCTTGTGCCTGTAGAGTATGTGTAGGTATGTACGGCAGAACCAAATCGGAAAGATAGGTAGGAGCAAGCCCATGTAATGTTTTGTAGGTTAAAACCTCTAACGAGTCACAAACCCGGATCCGGGATCCCCCCCCCCATCAAAAAAGCTGACTAGCATAGCCTAGCCTAAAGCCACAGGGATATCATATTATAAAATGTTCATGAAATCACAAGTCCAAGACACCAAATGAAAGATACACATCTTGTGAATTCAGCCATCACTTCTGATTTTTAGAATGTTTTACAGGGAAGACACAATATGTATTTCTATTAGCTAACCACCATAGCAAAAGACACAACTTTTTTTTCTCCACCATTTTTTTCCTGCATAGGTAGCTATCACAAATTCGACCAAATAAAGAGAGAAATAGTCACTAACCAAGAAACAACTTCATCAGATGACAGTCTGATAACATATTTATTGTATAGCATATGTTTTGTTCGAAAAATGTGCATATTTCAGGTATAAATCATAGTTTTACATTGCAGCCACCATCACAACTCTCACCAAAGCAACTAGAATAACTACAGAGAGCAACGTGAATTACCTAAATACTCATCATAAAACATTTATGAAAAATACACAGCGTACAGCAAATAAAAGACAAAGATCTTGTGAATCCAGCCAATATGTAACGGCTGTCCTCCTCCTCTTCGCCCGAAAAGGAGGAGTATTGATCGAACCAAGGCACAGCGTAGTGAAATGACATTTTATTAACGAAAAAACACGAACTTGAATAAACTAACAAAAATAACAAACGGTGTAGACAGATCTGAACGACGGACTCACATAACACACGAGAACGCACGAACAGGGAAAAAAGCCTACACATAAATGACACTGAACAAACAAACCGAAACCAGTCCCGTGTGGCGTAACGACATACACAAACACAGGAGACAATCACCCACAACGAACACTGTGACAACGCCTACCTAAATATGACTCTTAATTAGAGGAACGCCAAACACCTGCCTCTAATTAAGAGCCATACCAGGCAACCCAAAACCAACACAGAAACAGAAAACATAGAATGCCCACCCAACCTCACATCCTGACCAACTAACACACATAACAAACTAACAGAAATAGGTCAGGAACGTGACATAACCCCCCCATAAGGTGCGAACTCCGGGCGCACCAGCACAAAGTCTAGGGGAGGGTCTGGGTGGGCATCTGACCACGGTGGTGGCTCAGGCTCTGGGCGAGGTCCCCACCCCACCATAATCCATCCTAGCCTCCATCTCCCCCTAAGAATGTCCACCCTCCTTTTACCCCCACAAAATCTTCTTAGTAACATCACTGATAGGGACAGCACCGGGACAGAGAGATAGATCAAGACAGAGGGATAGATAAGAATATAGAGGTAGATCAAGATAGAGAGGGAGATAATGATAGAGGGGCAACTCCGGACTGAAAGGCAGCTCCGGACAGAGAGACAGCTCTGGACTGATGGGCAGTTCTGGGTATATAGCCGTTTCAGGCTGAAGGGCAGCTCATGGCTGACTGACGAATCTGGACGCTCATGGCAGGCTGACGGCTCTCGACGCTCATGGCAGGCTGACGGCTCTCGACGCTCATGGCTGGCTGACGGCTCTCGACGCTCATGGCTGGCTGACGGCTCTCGACGCTCATGGCTGGCTGACGGCACTCGACGCTCATGGCAGGCTGACGGCTCTCGACGCTCATGGCTGGCTGACGGCTCTCGACGCTCATGGCTGGCTGACGGCTCGCGACGCTCATGGCTGGCTGACGGCTCGCGACGCTCATGACTGGCTGACGGCTCTCGACGCTCATGGCAGGCTGACGGCTCTCGACGCTCATGGCTCGCTGGAGGCTCTGGCAGATCCTGTCTGGTTGGCGGCTCTGGCAGATCCTGTCTGGTTGGCGGCTCTGGCAGATCCTGTCTGGTTGGCGGCTCTGGCAGATCCTGTCTGGTTGGCGGCTCTGGCAGATCCTGTCTGGCTGGCGGCTCTGGCAGATCCTGTCTGGCTGGCGGCTCTAGCGGCTCCTGTCTGGCTGGCGGCTCTAGCGGCTCCTGTCTGGCTGGTGGCTCTAGCGGCTCCTGTCTGGCTGGCGGCTCTAGCGGCTCCTGTCTGGCTGGCAGCTCTAGCGGCTCCTGTCTGGCTGACGGCTCTGTAGGCTCATGGCAGACGGGCGGCTTTGCAGGCTCATGGCAGACGGGCGGCTTTGCAGGCGCTGGGGAGACGGATGGCTCAGATGGCGCTGGGGAGACGGATGGCTCAGATGGCGCTGGGGAGACGGATGGCTCAGATGGCGCTGGGGAGACGGATGGCTCAGATGGCGCTGGGGAGACGGATGGCTCAGATGGCGCTGGGGAGACGGATGGCTCAGATGGCGCTGGGGAGACGGATGGCTCAGATGGCGCTGAGGAGACGGATGGCTCAGATGGCGCTGGGGAGACGGATGGCTCTGGCCGGAAAAGGCGCACTGTAGACCTGGTGCGTGGTGCCGGAACTGGAGGCACCGGGCTAAGGACACGCACCTTCATACTAGTGCGGGGAGCAGGGACAGGGCACACTGGACTCTCAAAGCCCACTCTATACCTGGTGCGTGGTACCGGCACTGGTGGCACCGGGCTGAGAACAAGCACATCAGGATTAGTAGGGGGAGAAGATACAGTGTGTACAGGGCTCTGGAGACGCACAGGAGGCTTAGTGCGTGGTGCCGGAACTGGAGGCACCGAACTGGATACACGCACTACAGGGAGAGTGCGTGGAGGAGGAACAGGGCTCAGGAGACGCACTGGTAGCCTAGTGCGTAGTGTAGGCACTGTAGGTACTAGGCTGGGGCGGGGAGGTGGCGCTGGAAATACCGGACCGTGGAGGCGTACTGGCACTCTTGAGCATTGAGCCTGCCCAACCTTACCTGGTTGAATACTCCCGGTTGCCCGACCAGTGCAGGGAGGTGGAATAACCCGCACCGGCCTATGTAGGCGAACCGGGGAAACCATGCGTAAGGCAGGTGCCATGTATGCCGGCCCGAGGAGACGCAATGGAGACCAGACGCGTTGAGCCGGCCTCATGACACCTGGCTCAATACCCAATCTAGCCCTACCAGTGCGGGGAGGTGGAATAACCCGCACTGGGCTATGCACTCGTACAGGAGACACCGTGCGCTCTACTGCGTAACACGGCGCCTGCCCGTACTCCCGCTCTCCACGGTAAGCCTGGGAAGTGGGCGCAGGTCTCCTACCTGCCCTTGGCCCACGACCTCTTAGCCCCCCCCCCAATAAATTTTTGGGTGTTACTCACGGGCTTTTTGGGCTTCCGTGCCAGACGCGTTCCCTCATAACTCCGGTTCATCTCTCCGGTAGCCTCTGCTCTCCTCAGTGCCTCCAGCTGTTCCCATGGGAGGCGATCCCTACCAGCCAGGATCTCCTCCCATGTGTAGCAACCTTTCCCGTCCAATATATCGTCCCAAGTCCATTCCTCCTTCTTTTCCTGTCCCTTACTCCATGTACTCCGCTGCTTGGCTCTGGATTGGTGGGTGATTCTGTAACGGCTGTCCTCCTCCTCTTCGCCCGAAAAGGAGGAGTATTGATCGAACCAAGGCACAGCGTAGTGAAATGACATTTTATTAACCTGTTTGGCGTGCAAGCCCGACCTCGGACCGAAAATGACACCCCTGCAGAGCGCGAAATTCAAAATCTATTTTTTAAAAATATTTAACTTTTACACATTAACAAGTCCAATACAGCATTTGAAAGATAAACATCTTGTCAATCCAGCCAACATGTCCGATTTTTTAAATGTTTTACAGAGAAAACACCACATATATTTATGTTAGCTCACCACCAAATACAAAAGTGGACAGACACGTATGAATTATGATTATGAAGTATGAATTATGATTGAAGTAGCATGCACAACCAACCGAAATAAACTAAAACCAACCTAAAGAGCCCAGAAAAAACGACCTCAGATTACAGTCATATAACATGTTACACAATAAATCTATGTTTTGTTCATAAAAAGTGCATATTTTAGCTATAAATCAGTTTTACATTGATGCTACCCAAAAATGCTAATACATAGCTACAGTCTGAATCCAGCCGGGAGTAGCCAGAGAAAATACATACACCAACGTCGGCTACTAATTACACCTCATAAAACATTTCAGAAAAACATATGGTGGATAACTAATGAAAGACAGATATCTTGTGAATACAGACAACATTTCCGATTTTTGAAGTGTTTTACAGCGAAAACACAATATATCGTTATATTAGCTAACATCATAAGCTAGCATAAGGCAGCATTGATTCTAGTCAAGCGCTAGCCTAGCATAGTTAGCAGAGTTAGCATTCAACAGTTCGACATTTTTATGAAAAAGCATCCCAAATTGGGTCTTATCTTTCTTGGTACTCCATCAGAATGTTGTAACGGGGTCCAATGTCCAGTAGAGTCTTTAGTTGGGTTCCAGAACGAATGATTTCCCTCTTTGGTTAGCTAGCACGGTAGCATTGCTGCGCCAGAAAGCGTTTCTTCAAAAAATTCTTCCGTCGTTTCACATCTAAAGTCCAGAATAAATTGCAATAATATAATTAAAGTATATTGAAAAAACATACTTTAGGATGATTTTGTGACATGTAGCAAATAATATCGTAGTCAGGCATCATATTCAACGTTATCTACCTTGTTCCAGAAGCCGAGATCAAATTATCCTTCGCGCCCGGATTTTTATTTTAACTGCGCAGGTCTCACAAGAAGTTCTGTTATTCAGTCCAGGGACGAGATATTCGACTCCTTTCAATTCTCACTTCCGCATTACATCCATATGAAGGCGTATGACGTGTTTCTACGGTCCTAAGTGTAATGACCTTTTATAGACAAGGTCTTAAAGAGACACATCGCATTTTGGGAAACTCAATTCGGCTGGGAAAATGGCTGTAAAAATATTTCTGTTCGACTTAGAGAAACAATTCAAACCTTTTTAGAAACTACAGACTGTTATCTATCCAACAGTAGTAAATATATGCATATTGGAAAATAAAAAGTTTCTTAGGAGGCCGTTTGAAAATGTGCACACATTTTCCAGTTTTTTCAATATTCAGCGTGCAGCCATAACAGGTTAACGAAAAACACGAACTTGAATAAACTAACAAAAATAACAAACGGTGTAGACAGATCTGAACGACGGACTCACATAACACACGAGAACGCACGAACAGGGAAAAAAGCCTACACATAAATGACACTGAACAAACAAACCGAAACCAGTCCCGTGTGGCGTAAGGACATACACAAACACAGGAGACAATCACCCACAACGAACACTGTGACAACGCCTACCTAAATATGACTCTTAATTAGAGGAACGCCAAACACCTGCCTCTAATTAAGAGCCATACCAGGCAACCCAAAACCAACACAGAAACAGAAAACATAGAATGCCCACCCAACCTCACGTCCTGACCAACTAACACACATAACAAACTAACAGAAATAGGTCAGGAACGTGACACAATATTTCAGATTCTTTAAGTGTTTTACAGCGAAAACACAATTTAGCATTATATTAGCTTACTACAATAGCCAACCACACAGCAGCATTGATTCATGCACGTTAGCGATAGCGAATAAACCAGCAAAAGATATTACATTTTTCACTAACCTTCTCAAAACCTCATCAGATGACAGTCCTATAACATCATATTACACAATACATATATTGTTTGTTCGAAAATGTGCATATTTAGCGGCACAAATCGTGGTTATACAATGAGAATAGTTGCCAAGCTGCCAACAAAATGTTAAGATTCACAATATTTATTCCATGGGACAAACTAGGTCCAGACTGTGGCAGTGAGTAGGTCCAGAGACATGTTGGACAAAAACCCACTGAGTTGATGATGCCTCCAAAAGCCTTTTGGAATGGGTCTGTGGACTTTTCCATGTGAATATTAAAGTCACCAAAAATGTGAATATTATCTGCCATGACTACAAGGTCCGATAGGAATTCAGGGAACTACGTGAGGAATGCTGTATAAGGTCCAGGAAGCCTGTAAACAGTAGCTATAAAAAGTGATTGAGTAGGCTGCATAGATTTCATGACTAGACGCTCAAAAGACAAAAACGCACTAATTTTTTTGTTTGTAAATTGAAATTTGCTATTGTAAATGTTAGCAACACCTCCGCCTTTGCAGGATGCACGGGGGATATGGTCACTAGTGTAACCAGGAGGAGAGGCCTCCTTTAACACAGTAAATTCATCAGGCTTAAGCCATGTTTCAGTCAGGCCACTCACATCAAGATTATATTCAGTGATTAGTTCATTGACTATAACTGCTTGGAAGTGAGGGATCTAACGTTAAGTAGCCCTATTTTGAGATGTGCGATATCACAATCTCTTTCAATAATGACAGGAATGGGGGAGGTCATTATTGAGATTGCTAAGGCGAACACTGCGATGTTTAGTTTTGCCAAACCTAGATTGAGGCACAGACACGGTCTCAATGGGGATAGCTGAGCTGACTACACTGACTGTGCTAGTGGCAGACTCCACTAAGCTGGCAGGCTGGCTATCTCATTGTGGAGCTAGAGGAGTTAGAGCCCTGTCTATGTTAATAAATAAGATGAGAGCACCCCTCCAGCTAGAATGGAGTCCGTCACTCCTCAGCAGGCCAGGCTTGGTCCTGTTTGTGGGTGAGTCCCAGAAAGAGGGCCAATTATGTACAAATTCTATCTTTTGGGAGTGGCAGAAAACATTTTTCAACCAGCGATTGAGTTGTGAGACTCTGCTGTAGAGCTCATCACTCCCCCTAACTGGGAGGGGGCCAGAGACAATTACTCGATGCCGACACATCTTTCTAGCTGATTTACACGCTGAAGCTATGTTGCGCTTGGTGACCTCTGACTATTTCATCCTAACATCGTTGGTGCCGACGTGGATTACAATATTTCTATACTCTCTACACTCGCCAGTTTTGGCCTTAGCCAGCACCATCTTCAGTTTAGCCTTACCATCGGTAGCCCTGCCCCCTGGTAAACAGTGTATGATCGCTGGATGATTATTGTTTTG
The DNA here is from genome assembly GCF_029448725.1 of Salvelinus fontinalis. Lineage (NCBI taxonomy): Eukaryota > Metazoa > Chordata > Actinopteri > Salmoniformes > Salmonidae > Salvelinus > Salvelinus fontinalis. Next base: position 18,533,881 of record NC_074691.1, read on the forward strand.
TAAGTCTAATACTGCGGGTAATGGAGTCGCCAATGACTAGGGTTTTCAATTTGTCAGAACTAATGGTGAAAGGCTTCGGTGTCTCAGACCCCGTAACGGATGGGGAGAGACCAGAGAAGACTTGGCCTCTGACTGACTCTTTGCTTAACCTGTTGGGGATGGGGGCGCTGTTTAGACTACTTATGCTAATGTGGCTAATTTTTTAAACGGCTTCCCACAAAATCCTTGATCGTACAATATGCATATTATTATTATTATTGGATAGAAAACAGTCTATAGTTTCTATAGGAGTTGAAATTTTGTCTCTAAGTGGAACAGAGCCCATTCTACAGCAATTTCCCTGACATGGAGTCAGATTTGAGAAATGTTGGCCACTCTTCTGAAGTCATTTAAAAGGGCACTGTCGTTGCTATGACTATACGGACACTTCTTACGTCTTCCCCTGGATGCCTTTACGTGATGACGATTCCAACGGGGTCGATTGCACGTTCACAGGCCCTACAAATGAAAAAACCCTGAAGCTAGTCATTCTTTGGGAGCTGCGTCATGAGCAAAGTGGACACCGGCGCGCACCTGTTCCAAGCGTTAGTTTAGCCTGTTATATTTCTCCGGTCATCTTTTCACTCGTTATAGGAGTTAAAAACATCATAAGGTAGTTAATTTAAAGCGTTTTATAGCAATTTATATCCGTTTAGTGCGATTTTGGGACATTTATTTTTGCAACGATGTGAAAAGTTGGGCACGCTTTTCAGTTCATCCCGAACGCAGTTGACTTTTCCACATGGCAAGAGGACAGCTTTCCACCAAAAGACGATTTCTCCCAAGAAAGGATCCTTTGCCCAAGATACTGATGGAAGAACAGCTCAAGGTAGGACATTTTTATTATGATAAATCGTGTTTCTGTCGAAACATTTTAGTGGCTTAGGACGCCATGTTTTTTGACGTAGCTTCGCTTGGCGCAAACTGTATTGAAAAGTAAGGATAAATTAAAAAATGTAATAACGCAATTGTATTAAGAATTAAATTGTCTATCAATCCCTGTCCACCCTATATTTTTTAGTCACGTTTATGAGTATTTATGTATAAGAGTAGATCACTGTCTAAGTGGCGCAAGGACATTTTCTGACCAGCTGAGCTAAATTTCACATTGTCTAACCATGATTTTGGTGGCTAAATATAAACATTTTCGATCAAACTCTATATGGATTGTGTAATATGATGTTACAGGAGTGTCATCTGAAGAATTCTGAGAAGGTTAGTGAAAAAATTAATATATTTTTGGCGATGTTGACGTTATCGCCCACTTTGGCTAGAATCAATGCTGGGCTGCTATGTGCTATGTGCTATGCTAATATAACGATTTATTGTGTTTTCGCTGTAAGACACTTAGAAAATCTGAAATATTGTCTGTATTCACAGGATCTGTGTCTTTCGATTCGTGTATGCTGTGTATTTTTACGAAATGTTTGATGATTAGTAGTTAGGTAAACACGTTGCTCATTGTAATTATTCTAGTCCATTTGTGATGGTGGGTGCAATTGTAAACTATGCCATATACCTGAAATATGCACTTTTTTCTAACAAAACCTATCCCATACCATAAATATGTTATCAGACTGTCATCTAATGAGTTTTTTTGTTGGTTAGGGGCTATAAATATCTTAGTTTAGCCGAATTGGTGATGGCTACTGGTGTTGGTGGACAAATAAAAGATGGTGGATTATGCTAATGTGTTTTTAGGTAATAGATGTACATCTTTACATATTGTGTCTTCCCTGTAAAACATTTTAAAAATCGGAAATGTTGACTGGATTCACAAGATCTGTGTCTTTCATTAGCTGTATTGGACTTTAATGTGTGAAAGTTAAATATTTTAAAAAAATATTTTTTTTGAATTTCGCGGCACTGGTTTTTCAGTGGGGGGGGGGGGGGGTGCCGCTAGCGCCACGCTGATCCTAGACAGGTTAATGGGGAGAACCGGTTGAAAGTTTCTATCGGCTGAATGAGCTACACTGGTTGAGCATTCCTACAGCATTTCCTTCCAGAAGCCATGACCAAATTGTCCGGCTGTGGGGACTGTGCGAGGGGATTTATACTACTATCTGTACTTACTGGTGGCACAGACGCTGTTTCATCCTTTCCTACACTTAAATTACCCTTGCCTAACGATTGTGTCTGAAGCTGGTCTTGCAGCACAACTATCCTCACCAGAAGGCGATCGTTCTCCTGTATATTATGAGTACAGCGAATGCAATTAGAAGGCATCATGTTAATGTTACTACTTAGCTTCGGCTGGTGGAGGTCCTGTAGAACCATGTCCCATCAATAGGGCCCTGGCAAAGACCTCACCTCTTGCCTGCTCACCAACGGTTGACGATGGGGAGAGCAGAATTATGTATGTTTAGTCTGACTTGTTCAAACTTCAACATAGTATACTGTATGTTTGTGTCAGATATCACCTATCCCTAGTTGTCATTGGTAATAGAACAGTGACTGTATGTGTATGTGTTCACAGAAACATGTATGGAGCCAGCACAAGGAGACTTGCAAGACGATGTGAATAAGTCCAGAGTGACAAAATGGCTTGATACTGTCGCGACTTCCTCTGAAGTCGGTCCCTCTCCTTGTTTGGGCGGCGTTCGGCGGTCGACGTCACCGACCTTCCAGCCATCGCTGATCCACCTTTCATTTTCCATTGGTTTTGTCTTTGTTTTCTACACACCTGGTTTTCATTCCCCAATTACATGTTCATGTACTTAACCCTCTGTTTTCCCCATGTTTTTGTGCGTTATTGTTTCTATGTTCATTTCGGTTCATGATGGCTGGGTTTTTGACGGGTGCTGTGTTCACCCGTGCGTAATATTTACCGTTTGGTATTTGGTCAAGGGTATTTGTTTACCTTGTGCCTTTATTTTTTAGTAAAGTATGTTGCTCACTCATTCTGCTCTCCTGCGCCTGACTTCATACACCAGCTACACTCACCTTCTGACAGATACTTATGTCTCTGAATGGAAACAGACATGGCACTCGGGCATTAACATTTTACTATACACAACTTTTACTTGTATTGTCTTTTTTACATTTTTCAATTAAATAGTATCAGTCAATATGGGGAGGAAGTAACCATTTAACTGTTAGTCTACATCTGACATGATTTGGAAAGGCACACACCTGTCTATATAAGGTCTTACAGTTGACAGTGCATGTCAGAGCAGGAACCAAGCCATGAGGTCGAACAAGTTGTCCATAGAGCTCAGAGACAGGATTGTGTCGAGGCACAGATCTGGGGAAGGGTCTCCAAGAACACAGTGGTCTCCATCATTCTTAAATAGAAGAAGTTTGGAACCACCAAGACTCTTCCTAGAGCTGGCCGCCCTGCCAAACTGAGCAATCGGGGGAGAAGGGTCTTGGTCAGGGAAGAAGAAGAACCCATTGGTCACTCTGACAAAGCTCCAGAGTTCCTCTGTGGAGATGGAAGAACCTTCAAGAGCGCTCCACCAATCAGGCCTTTATGGTAGAGTGGCCAGACGGAAGCGACTCCTCAGTGAAAGTCACATGACAGCCCGCTTGGAGTTTGCCAAAAGGCACTTAAAGGACTCTCAGACCATGAGAAACAAAATTCTCTGGTGTGATGAAACAAAGATTGAACTCTTTGCCCTGAATGCCAAGCGTCACGTCTGGAGGAAACCTGGCACCATTCCTACGGTGAAGCATTGTGGTGGCAGCATCATGCTGTGTGGATGTTTTTCAGCGGCAGGGACTGGGAGACTAGTCAAGATTGAGGGAAAGATGAACAGAACAAAGTACGGAGAGATCCTTCATGAAAACATGCTCCAGAGCGCTCAGGACCTCAGACTGCGGGTGAAGGTTCACCTTCCAACAGGACAAAGACCCTAAGCACAAAGCCAAGACAAGTGGTTTCGGGACAAGTCTCTGAATGTCCTTGAATGGCCCAGCCAGAGCCCAGACTTGAACCCGATCATACATCTCTGGAGAGACCTGAAAATATCTGTGCAGCGACACTCCCCTTCCAATCTGACAGAGCTTGAGAGGATCTGCAGAGATGAATGGGAGAAACCTCTTCATACCAAAGTCTCTAGGCTGTAATTGCTGCCAAAGGTGCTTCAACAAAGTACTGAGTAAAGGGTGTGAATACTTATGTAAATGGTTTATTTCAACAAACAACATAAAATAAAAAAAATCCGCAACATTTCAAAAAAACTGCTTTTGTTTTGTCATTATGGGGTATTGTGTGTTGATTGATTATGAAAAAAACGATTTAATCCATTTTAGAATAAGGCTGTAACGTAACAAAATGTGGAAAAAGTCAAGGGGTCTGAATACTTTCCGAATGTACTGTATGCAGAGATGGAGGGAGGGAGACCACACAGAACTGTACCAAAGCCAACGATGTTGATCCCATGCAAGCACCACCACCAAACCCCACTGTACTGCCAAACCCTATAATGACCACCCATTTAAAGTACAGCATGTCTAACGACATTAAAGTCTAACTGCCATGTTGTTTTCTTCAGCTGATAGTACTATTCAGCAGTTCTGGCAGAATCTGTATAAACACAGCTTATTTTGTGTTAGTGTGATAAATGTGATTACACTATCACGATCGTTTTATTGTGTTAATATTTAATATATCAAGTCCAGATGTTGTTGGGATTCAATTGTTTGTGTGTGTGTGTGTGTGTGTGTGTGTGTGTGTGTGTGTGTGTGTGTGTGTGTGTGTGTGTGTGTGTGTGTGTGTGTGTGTGTGTGTGTGTGTGTGTGTGTGGTTCTGTTTACACTTGTTATCATGATAATCGTCACTTGTTTGTGCTGTTGTTATATTTACTGTCCCCTAAACAAACCCAGACCACCATGTCATCTGGAGGCTTGATCACACGCTTAAGACGCTTCCTTTGCATCAGAGATGGGTTTAATCAGGTTTTTCTAACATAATGATTTCACCTATCTAATCATGTCAGATCAGTTATCCCCTCAAGTAATTAGTGTTAAAATTAAGAACAGAAGACAAACTTGTAGATAATACAGGCTCTCGCGTGTGCTGCTTTATTACCAGTGTTTACTAGTGATTTCTCCTCTTGATGTTCCTGTGCACAGGGTGTGGTGAACTAAGAGGTATTCCCTATAAGGTCAACACTCTCATCAAGCAAACCACATAGAGACCGAGAGCCAGAGGGGGAGGATGGATGGGTTGTTTTATGGGTTAAATAATGACTATAAATCTGTATAAACTGTCAGATAGGGGATTCATGTAGGAGTGCTGTGGAAAACACCGTGTAATCTCAGACAGTGGGAGAGAGTTGGCACCGTGGACCCTGCATACTGAAACAGCATGACAGGGGTAAATCATTCAACTCTTGACTGAATGTTTTTCTGCCTCTCTTTCCCACCCCCTCCTTTTGCTCTGTCTGTCTGTCTCTGTATGTCTATCCAAGGGAAGTGCTGCATCTCTGCCTGTTTAGTAAACACATAAACAACTGGGGATGCAGGATATATTTGATGTTCTCTCTCTGTCCAACACTAAAGGGAAATCCATCATTTCTTTCTGTTTATTGAATAAACAAATAACTGCTAATGCACATTAAGTTTAAACATGTATGCCAACATTTAATCTGCTTGGAGTTCCCTTAAGATGAAGTCATCACATTCCCCTCCACTCTATCGACCATTTTATCCCGGTTTTATATTTCCATTCTGATTTTTATTTCCCTTTTATTTCAGCTTAAATGCGGGATGACTGTCAATATCCATCATCATTGTCTTATTCAGTCTGTAATGATGTGAATTCATGGTTTCTCTCTTAGTTTAGTGTCTATCAATCTCCCTTATTTAAGGAGATAGGGTCAGTGGGGTGAGAGATAAATCGAGGGAGAGGAGAGAGAGAAGGGGAAAGGGAGTGTAACGGCTGTCCTCCTCTTCTTCATCCGAAGAGGAGCAGGGATTGAACCAAGGCGCAGTGGAGTTTGAATACATAATGAATTTATTGACAAGACGAAAAAAACACGAACTTGACTATACACTAACAAAACAAATAAACGGTGTAGAACAGATCTGACCGACGGACTCACATAACACACGAGAACGCACGAACAGGGAAAAAGCCTACACATAAATGACACTTAACAAACAAACCGAAACCAGTCCCGTGTGGCGCAACGACATACACAAACACAGGAGACAATCACCCACAACGAACACTGTGACAACGCCTACCTAAATATGACTCTTAATTAGAGGAACGCCAAACACCTGCCTCTAATTAAGAGCCATACCAGGCAACCCAAAACCAACACAGAAACAGAAAACATAGAATGCCCACCCAACCTCACGTCCTGACCAACTAACACACATAACAACTAACATAAATAGGTCAGGAACGTGACATTACCCCCCCCACAAGGTGCGAACTCCGGACGCACCAGCACAAAGTCTAGGGGAGGGTCTGGGTGGGCATCTAACAACGGTGGTGGCTCAGGCTCCGGGCGAGGTCCCCACCCCACCATAATCCATCCTAGCTTCCTCCCTCTAAGAATGTCCACCCTCTTTTTACCCCCACAAAATCCTCTTAATAACCTCACTAATAAGGACAGCACCGGGACAGAGAGATAAATCAAGACAGAGGGATAGATAAGAATATAGAGGTAGATCAAGATAGAGAGGGGGATCAGGATAGAGGGGCAACTCCGGACTGAAAGGCAGCTCCGGACAGAGAGACAGCTCTGGACTGATGGGCAGTTCTGGGTATCTAGCCGTTTCAGGCTAAAGGGCAGCTCATGGCTGACTGACGAATCTCGACGCTCATGGCTGGCTGACGGCTCTCGACGCTCATGGCAGGCTGACGGCTCTCGACGCTCATGGCAGGCTGACGGCTCTCGACGCTCATGGCAGGCTGACGGCTCTCGACGCTCATGGCAGGCTGACGGCTCTCGACGCTCATGGCAGGCTGACGGCTCTCGACGCTCATGGCAGGCTGACGGCTCTCGACGCTCATGGCGCTCTGACGGCTCTCGACGCTCATGGCGCTCTGACGGCTCTGGCTGCTCATGGCGCTCTGACGGCTCTGGCTGCTCATGGCTCTCTGACGGCTCTGGCTGCTCATGGCTCTCTGACGGCTCTGGCTGCTCATGGCTCTCTGACGGCTCTGGCTGCTCATGGCTCTCTGACGGCTCTGGCTGCTCATGGCTCTCTGACGGCTCTGGCTGCTCATGGCTCTCTGACGGCTCTGGCTGCTCATGGCTCTCTGACGGCTCTGGCTGCTCATGGCTCGCTGGCGGCTCTGGCAGATCCTGTCTGGTTGGCGGCTCTGGCAGATCCTGTCTGGTTGGCGGCTCTGGCAGATCCTGTCTGGTTGGCGGCTCTGGCAGATCCTGTCTGGTTGGCGGCTCTGGCAGATCCTGTCTGGTTGGCGGCTCTGGCAGATCCTGTCTGGTTGGCGGCTCTGGCAGATCCTGTCTGGTTGGCGGCTCTGGCAGATCCTGTCTGGTTGGCGGCTCTGGCAGATCCTGTCTGGCTGACGGCTCTAGCGGCTCCTGTCTGGCTGACGGCTCTAGCGGCTCCTGTCTGGCGGATGGCTCTGTAGGCTCATGGCAGACGGGCGTCTTTGCAGGCTCATGGCAGACGGGCGGCTTTGCAGGCTCCTGGCAGACGGATGGCTCAGACGGCGCTGGGGAGACGGATGGCTCAGATGGCGCTGGGGAGACGGATGGCTCAGATGGCGCTGGGGAGACGGATGGCTCTGGCCGGATACGGTGCACTGTAGACCTGGTGCGTGGTGCCGGAACTGGAGGCACCGTGATAATGATAAGCACCTTCCTACTAGTGCGGGGAGCAGGGACAGGGCACACTGTATTCTCAAAGCCCACTCTATAACTGATGCGTGGTACCGGCACTGGTGACGCCGGGCTGAGGACAAGCACATCAGGATTAGTAGGGGGAGAAGATACAGTGTGTTCAGGGCTCTGGAGACGCACAGGTGGCTTAGTGCGTGGTGCCGGAACTGGAGGCACCGGGCTAGATACACGCACTACAGGGAGAGTGCGTGGAGGAGGAACAGGGCTCAGGATACGCACTGGTAGCCTAGTGCGTAGTGTAGACACTGTAGGTACTAGGCTGGGGCGGGGAGGTGGTGCCGGAAATACCGGACCGTGGAGGCGTACTGGCACTCTTGAGCATTGAACCCGCCCAACCTTACCTGGTTGAATGCTCCCGGTCGCCCGACCAGTGCGGGGAGGTGGAATAACCCGCACAGGCCTATGTAGGCGAACCGGGGAAACCATGCGTAAGGCCGGTGCCATGTATGCCGGCCCGAGGAGACGCACTGGAGACCAGACGCGTTGAGCCGGCCTCATGACACCTGGCTCAATACTCAATCTAGCCCTACCAGTGCGGGGAGGTGGAATAACCCGCACTGGGCTATGCACTCGTACAGGAGACACCGTGCGCTCTACTGCGTAACACGGCGCCTGCCCGTACTCCCGCTCTCCACGGTAAGCCTGGGAAGTGGGCGCAGGTCTCCTACCTGCCCTTGGCCCACTACCTCTTAGCCCCCCCCCAAGAAATTTTTGGGAATTACTTACGGGCTTTTTTGGCTTCCGTGCCAGACGCGTTCCCTCATAGCTCCGGTTCCTCTCTCCGGTAGCCTCTGCTCTCCTCCGTGCCTCCAGCTCAGCTTTGGGACGGCGATATTCTCCCTGCTGTGCCCATGGACCTCTCCCGTCCAATATTTCCTCCCAAGTCCAGAAATCCTTGTTGCCCTGTCGAGCTTTCCCTTGCCTCCGCTGCTTGGCTCTGGAGTGGTGGGTGATTCTGTAACGGCTGTCCTCCTCTTCTTCATCCGAAGAGGAGCAGGGATTGAACCAAGGCGCAGTGGAGTTTGAATACATAATGAATTTATTGACAAGACGAAAAAAACACGAACTTGACTATACACTAACAAAACAAATAAACGGTGTAGAACAGATCTGACCGACGGACTCACATAACACACGAGAACGCACGAACAGGGAAAAAGCCTACACATAAATGACACTTAACAAACAAACCGAAACCAGTCCCGTGTGGCGCAACGACATACACAAACACAGGAGACAATCACCCACAACGAACACTGTGACAACGCCTACCTAAATATGACTCTTAATTAGAGGAACGCCAAACACCTGCCTCTAATTAAGAGCCATACCAGGCAACCCAAAACCAACACAGAAACAGAAAACATAGAATGCCCACCCAACCTCACGTCCTGACCAACTAACACACATAACAACTAACATAAATAGGTCAGGAACGTGACAGGGAGAGAGAGGAAGAGTGTAGGCAGTTATTTTGGTGACGGTACCAATACAGTGTGACGTCAAATAACACAGCTGTTGATGATAATCTACATAGTCCAAATCCAAATCATGTGCATTTACCATAATAATTATTAAATCCTGCCGTCATTGGGCTGGCATTAAACATTCTCTCCATATTTTCCCTCTGTATGAATGAAATGAATATTGAAATTAACTACTTTGACCCGCTCTCTCTCTGTGTGAACCAAAGTGCTTCTCTGATGTTCACCATCTGTTCATTTCACTGATTGGTTTTCCAGAGTGCATTGTTATGTAAGAAAGAGGGAACCTGAATCCTCATTGGCTGGCGCCACAGAATTGTTAACGTTTTGGTGGCGCTGACTGGCAAGACGCTTCAGGAGACAGTCATGTGGGCTAGCAAAGCAGAGGTCCTGGGTTGGAGCCTCGGTGTGAGCCAAACCAGGTGGAAGCAGTACTCGCTAATCAAGCAGTGTGACGTCCGTTATTTTTTTGTTATTTAACTTTTCTTTATACAGGATGGGTCACCATTGAGACCAGGGTCCCATGTTTAATACACTTAAGATAATAATGGAAATACAATACGATAAATACAACAAGATTAATCCAAATAAACTCTCACATATCACCTCCCTTAAACTCAATATAAGCTTTCCAATAGAGACCAGTGAGTAAAATATCAAGGTGGCCTGAAGGCTATTCCATGATCTGGGGGCATAAAATTATTATTTTATTTGAAATTAAAAGCATTTGTCCACAGGTCAGTGGAGACCCACTGGACTGCCAGAACCAGCCAGTCCAGAGTGGGTGTCAGAAAATTGCTGGATCTCCAATGAATAATTGAGCTGGTTAGGAAATAAGGAGTCTTCCCTGTACAGTAGAGGACTGGAGCGGTGAGAGCAAACAGTTTCTTAAGCCCTGGTCTCAGGGTGGAAATGACCGGGGTGCTGGGTACACCCATAACATACCCATATTAGTTAACATACAATGAGTAATCCAACCCCTGACTGGTTCCATGTGTAACAGTATAACTTTAAACCGTCCCCTCGCCCCGACACGGGCGCGAACCAGGGACCCTCTGCACACATCAACAACGGTCGCCCACGAAGCATCGTTGCCCATCGCTCCACAAAGGCCACGGCCCTTGCAGAGCAAGGGGCAACACTACATCTAGGTTTCAGAGCAAGTTACGCAACTGATTGAAACGCTACTAGCGCGTACCCGCTAACTAGCTAGCCATTTCACATCCGTTACACATGCACCCATGGATTAACAATTGATCAGGAACAAACACAGTAGGCCGTGTTCGAGAGCTACAGTATAATGAATAATAATGAGTAGTACTTATTGATGCAAGGTGATTTGTAGATCAGTGAGTCGGCAGTCGCCTGCAATGCTGGCTGCAATGTTGAACAAGTGCATAGTTAATCTGGCTCATTTGATGTTGATAATTCCTTCTGTCCGTGTTTGAAAGGTGCACTATAAACACACACGATATTTACAAGGCAACTAAAACCAAGGCCAAGAAGTTTTTCTATCTAGATATTTGCTATGTGTTTTGGAGCGGAACAAGTTCAACTCCGTTGTGAAAACAACGCCATAAACACTAATAATGTGCTCGTAAAGTGCATATAATTAATAAAAACTGTTGATGGTGTCCTGGCTGTTCCAAAGTCTGGAGGCAGTTTCAGAGATGAGCTTCCAAGTTTCTCTCTCTCTCGCTTCAAGTTTCTCTCTCTCTAGGATCTGCATGAGAAACGTCTTCAGACAGCATGTGTCCCCCTCATAGCCTGGTTCCTCTCTAGGTTTCTTCCTAGGTTTTGGCCTTTCTAGGGAGTTTTTCCTAGCCACCGTGCTTCTACACCTGCATTCTAGCTGTTTGGGGTTTTAGGCTGGGTTTCTGTACAGCACTTCGAGATATTATCTGATGTACGAAGGGCTATATAAAATAAAATTGATTGATTGATTGATTGATGTGTCTCAGGAATGGGTTCTTAACTTGTATTTGCTTGATTTTGTTTGTTTGTTTATTACATACTGGAACTTCCAATGCAAAACAGAGAAAACAAAAAAAAGAATGAGCGTAAAGGCAGAAAATGCAGGGGAGAGAGTGAAAAGAGACAGAGACAAAGGAAAGAAAGAGAGAGAGATGTTTCTTAGTGACATCATTGTTTTGGAGGATCCCAGACTGTACGATCTCATAGATGGGATGACTCAGAGCACTGATCATCTGAGTGTTATTTTCTGTTTTCCCATGCCCCTTTTCTCCTAGTTATTCACCTCATTCCACCTCCTCCTCTCCTCTTCCATCTCAGGCCTATCCGCCCCCTCATTTCTCCCCCATTCTGTTATTTTTCTCATTCCTTCTCCCTGCTGCACCTTCTCATATTCTACTCCCTTCTCCACAAGACTATCCCTGGCTCAAGGTACACGTCTAACACTAGCCAAGAGAAGGGAGGAGAACTTACCACAACCCAGAGAACTGTATATCTTCCTCTTCTGCTTTTTTCTCTCTCTCTCTCTCTCTCTCTCTCTCTCTCTCTCTCTCTCTCTCTCTCTCTCTCTCTCTCTCTCTCTCACTCCTCCCCCTCTCCCTTGTCTCCTACACACTCAGCAGAAAAGCCTCTCCCTAAATTACCCTGTACACATAAACCAAGCAGGCAGAAAGCAGAAGAAGAAAGGAACTCCACCCTAGTCTAGACCTGTCATGCCAATAGAACCTTCTAAATAAGAGCGCTGACGTTAGAACATCCATACTGCCACATCACCTTACGCAGTGGGCCAGGGTGACCCAAAGTTATGCACTGTTACATAAAACTACACAGCACAAAAAGGGATGGGCAGCAAGAAAATATCTACATACACGTCACACAAAATGACACATCAGCTCAACTAGGGAGGCCCATGGTGCAGTCCTTCACCTGAGGGGGGCAGTGGATTTACCTTTGGAGAGCAGGGAGGGGTGAGAGACGTGTGTCTCCTCTGAACATGCCTGCAGATGGGGACAGTGTATTCCTCCTTCTCCTCTCCTGAACATGGGAGAGCTGTTAACTGGTTCCAGATGTGTGCTGCTTGGAGCAGGTCTGACAGCAGCCAACACACACTCCAGAGCACTGTCAGTGTGCTGAGCGCAGTGGAAATATCAGCTATATAACGTAAAGACCACTTCAAGCCTGACTGTGACTGACCCTTCAGTGCACACGACTGTGCAGAGACACAGAGACAGACAGAGCGCAAGTGGTCTCATCAACCATGGCCAGACTCCAAACTAGCTGGCTCAGACTCACTGACCGTCAGTGTTAGCATTTTGTCTCCCCCCGAAAACCACCAAACAGTGATTGATACAGAATGGAACATAAATATATGCAGTACAAGCAGAGAGTGGACTGGAGTATGTTCACAGAAGGAGATTTGATTGAAATCATGGCCATTAAAATAAATTATAATAATTGGGCCTATTCAATCAAAAGTTTCCGGATGAGGCAAAACAGAATTCTTCCCATGCAACAAGACAGCAATTTAATTTCATAATGTCTGTTAGCAGACTTGTTGAAAGAGATAATAGGCCATAGCACAGTATACACTACAGCATTATATAATGGTCTGTGCAGGCCTATCTATTTCACTTATGAGAGTGAGATTGGATAGAGATCCTACAGAGACGACCCTGAAGGTTCGTATACTGTGGGAAACCCCAGATACTGTATGCTTATTTAACCCCACAGTATGTTTCTGTAGTGATGGTGTTAGCAGAGAGAAATCCCAGTAGGAGGTGAATGAAGGTTTGACAGGTCAGTATCAGGGCCAGTAGCCTGTAGACACCAAATGCAGAACCATAACAACGGAACTGCTTTGCAACCGTGACAGTAAAGTTGTATTCTATTCAATACTCCAGACTACAGAGAGATGGTTGATCTGAACCCTCTGTCCATTGCTCTCGTATCTTTCTGTCTTTCTCTCTCTCTCTGTTCGAAATCAAGTTCTTTCCAGTCAAAATCATTAAGATGATGTGGAACATTAACCATGACTAATGGAGTCAGAGTTTCAAATGGTTCTCCAGAGCATATACAATCACATACAATCATATACAATCACATACATTCACATACAATCATATACAGTCACATACAATCACATACAATCATACAGATAGAGGCCTTAGGAGCCTGTATCCTTTTGGTCACACTGAAATCCACATGATACGAGGGAGCACTGCATTGCTCACTGAACCTTGAAGAATAAAACGTATAAATTACTACCAGATATGGGGTGAATTGCATAAGATTAGATAAATCACTTATTCTCTAGTTGTATAAAAAGCAATTTGCATCTAAAAGCGGCTGTCACTATAATGACAAACACTTAAAAACACTTAGTTGACATTCTTATTCTCATTTGTGTTTTGAACTTATGTTTAAATCAAAACGCTGTGTTTGAAAACCAGCAGAAGAGGACCTACTTATCATTTGAGACTTCCTTAATGTTTGACTGGAGAGGACTCAAAGGGTCTCAAGCATTCTGTCCCCTCCTGTCTTTTCTGGGTGCAGTAAATGACAGCTGGGGCCATTGTAACTGTGTAAAGACTGCCACCTAGTGTCAGCTAAGAGGGAGACGTCTTGGAGAGGAGGCCTTCTCAAATGATAGAAAGTCTGCAGCTGATGGACCTGGTGTAGCTCTGTCCAGCAGATAGCAGAACGGTACCTTGTAGTTGTATGACTCATTAGACAGTGAGGGACAGGGAGAGAGAAGGCATGCACATTTGTGGCCTGCTGGAGGTCATTTTGCAGGGCACTGGCAGTGCACCACCTTGCACAAAGGCGGAGGTAGCGGTCCTGCTGCTGGGTTGTTGCCCTCCTACGGCCTTCTCCACATCTCCTGATGTACTGGCCTGTCTCCTGGTAGCGCCTCCATGCTCTGGACACTACGCTGACAGACACAGCAAACCTTTTTGCCACAGCTCGCATTGATGTGCCATCCTGGATGAACTGCACTACCTGAGCCACTTGTGTGGGTTGTAGACTCCGTCTCATGCTACCACTAGAGTGAGAGCACCGCCAGCATTCAAAAGTGACCAAAACATCAGCCAGGAAGCATAGGAACTGAGAAGTGGTCTGTGGTCACCACCTGCAGAATCACTCTTTTATTGGGGGTGTCTTGCTAATTGCCTATAATTTCCACCTTTTGTCTATTCCATTTGCACAACAGCATGTGAAATTTATTGTCAATCAGTGTTGCTTCCTAAGTGGACAGTTTGATTTCACAGAAGTGTGATTGACTTGGAGTTACATTGTGTTGTTTAAGTGTTCCCTTTATTTTTTTGAGCAGTGTATTTTGTACATACTTTATATCTGGTGTTTGTCATTGAAATTTTACACTGAAAACATTGCTAATTGCATTTAGGGGACACACTGTGAAAGGTCCCTCAACATGAGGGGGAAACAGTCTGATTAAAGACAATCAGCAATGGAAATAGATTAAGTAGAATGGACTTGGGTCTCAATTCCAAATGCAATGCAATGTCAAGCTATACTTTGTGTGTGTGTGTGTGTGTGTTTGTGTGTGTACACGCACGCATGCATGTGTGTGTGATCAGCCTTGTTAACCATTGTTCTAACCAATGGATTCAGGATTCATAACAAAACATCACACTTGTTAGATGCATAGATAGAGGGGTCATTCCATGCAAAGAGTGCCTTTTGAAATTGTGTACCAATATTTAATTTTAAAAGCTTTTTATATTAAATAAAGTGCTCTTTAATACAGACCACATGGAGAATTTACAGTGAAAAATGCAGCATTTTGACATCCCTCAGTGACTTTGAGGAAGATTTCCACCGTCATTTTAAAACCCTAGTTATTTGGTTGCTGTGACAGTGATTTCCAAATTTGGTACTGAAGATTTGTATTTATTTTATGTGATTAGTGATTCATTTACATTTGTCCCTCATTTTAAGGTCAACCTGTCACAAGTGTAGAGAGGAGTAGGCAGGAGGCAGTCGCAGGTTTAGAACTATTGAGTTTATTAAAACACCATATATTAAAGCAGGACAAAACCTAAAGTGCAAAATAATAAACTACTCAGGAAATAGTAGGAGAGATTCCTCTCAGGAAAACAAGCAACATATACAATGACCGACAAAGACAAATGACAGAGGGAGTATATATACAGTGATATGGTGGGGATTGGAACCAGGTGTGTGTAATGATGACGAGACAAGTCCGGGGTTGATGAGTGAAGGGCGTTTGCCAGCAGTATGTTCGGCAGCGGCTAGAAGGCCGGCGACACCGAACGCCTGAGCTGGACAGGAGGGGGAGCTAAATCGCCCCCCCCCAGGCGCCGCAGAGACGTGTTGCGCCGCAGAGAATGGTCTTTTTTTCATTTTTTTTCAAAAGAAACATTGAACACCTAATAGTGATGTCCTAGTGTAAAAGCAGGTGAGCTGGTTCTGTTTTTTGGGGCAATTTTCTGGTGTTTTGTGGTGAGAAACTGAGTGGGTCAAACATAACACGTCAACCCTGTTACCCATAGATAGACATGCTAGAAACGTTTTAACAATTGTAATTAAAAAAATAAAAACGTGCATTCATTTCCCACTTCCTGTTGCACACAACAAGCTTCCATTCACCCTGTCACAAGGGGATTTAGGGCTGATTTTAGATGAAATCATCAACCCTGTTACGGTCAAACATGTCACTTAATTTGGCACTAGGCACTAACTATAGTATTTTTTAAATTTAACCTCTAGGGCTGGGCAAACATGTTTTTTATCAAGTTGAACATGTGTTAATTATGACCGAATGTTAAAATAAAGTGAAATCAATTGTCATTTTGACCAAGTTGCACTTCTCCAAAGGCACCGAATTGGTGGAACCACCCAGCAGCCTATAACAGTGGTTCCCAAACTTGTCTGTTCTGGGCACTACCAAATCACTGTTAAAAGCTCTTGAGGACCACAATTCACAGGTTCGCAATTTTTTGGGTCATTTTTAGCATTGAGTGTAACAAATTAAAGGAGTATTATTGTAAACAATTTACATTGTGTAAAGTAATGTAAATCTTTTCTAATACCATTAATACTCCCAGTTTTTAATATTTTTTTATATATATTTTTTATTAAATAATTAAAATAATCTAAACACCTGCAGTACCCCTGCTAACCACTGTTGGAAGTCACTGACCTATAGTTGAGACAGTCATGAACAGCTTGCTTTTTATTATGACTTCATTTTGTGAAGTTTTTGTTTGTTTTGGTGTTCAGACCTTTTGTCAGTGATTGGCCAACAGTAGGGTTGGGAACTATGGATGGGATTCTTCAGTGAAGTTTCTGCTGTCATTCAACGGTTCAACGAGAGAGAGGGGAGCGCAGCAGCAGCTAGGCCGTATTGTCTGTAGTGCACTGCTAGTTTTCCTGCACATTTTTTGACTTGAGAAGAACTGCACCAAATCTCTTAGCTAGATGTAAAATTGCTTGACTAAGACCTTCTCGACAAAAACATGTAATTAATTACAGATTTCTTGATTTATCTTAGATTAATTCTGACTATTTTAAGGAAATGTTATGGCTAAGTTGTTGCTATGGTGGATCAAGAGGGACAAACAATAGTAATATTGCCGCTTTGTTCTCTTTTTTCAAGCAAAGGTTTTTAGGGAGTAGGCGAGCACAGACGTTGGCTTCATCTAGCTGAGTTCTGCTAGGAACAAACCGAAACTATGCATGCGGATGCCTTAACTCCAAGCAGAGCCATTGCACCTCTATCTGTATAAATCAAAATTATTCTCTGAGGCTACCCGGAACATGTGCCAGTCCGCGTGATCAAAACAATCTTGAAGCGTGGATTCCGATTGGTCAGACCAACGTTGAATGGTCCTTGTCTCGGGTACATCCGGTTTAAGTTTCTGCCTATAGGAGGGGAGAAGAAAAATGGAGTCGTAGTCAGATTTGCCGAACGAAGGGCAGGGCAGGGCCTTGTATGCATCGCGGAAGTTACAGTAGCAGTGATCCAGTGTTTTGCCAGCCCGGGTACTACAATCAATATGCTGATATAATTTAGGTAGCCTTGTTCTCAAATTTGCTTTGTTAAAATCCCCAGCTACAATAAATGCAGCCTCAGGATATACGATTGGAGTTCCTTGAGGGCCGTCATGGAATCGGCTTGAGGGGGGGGGGTGTACACGGCTGTGACAATAACCAATGAGAATTCTCTTGGGAGATAATACAGTCTGCATTTGATTGTAAGGAATTCTAGGTCAGGTGAACAGAAGGACTTGAATTCCTGTATGTTGTTACAATTACACCATCAGTCGTTAATCATGAAACATACACGCCCGCTGTCACGATCGTCTTCGTGAGAGAGAGAGGACCAAGGCGCAGCGTGTGCAAAATACATCTCTTTATTTTGGAAGAGAGAAAAACACAAAAACGAACACTATACACAAACTAACAAAACAACAAACGACCGTGAAGCTAAATAACGTAAGTGCACAGACAAGCAACAAACATTCAACATAGACACACAACATAGAATACCCACCCCAACTCACGCCCTGACCAACTAAACACATACAAAACAACAGAAAACAGGTCAGGAATGTGACACCCGCCCTTCTTCTTTCCGGAGAGATGTTTATTCCTGTTGGCGCAACGCACAAAGAATCCCGGTGGCTGTACTGACTCCGACAGCATGTTCCCAAAGAGCCATGTTTCCATGAAATAGAGTAGGTTACAATCTCGGATGACTCTCTGGAAAGCAACCCTTGCCCTAATTACATCTACCTTGTTATCTAGAGACTGGACATTAGCAAGTAATATACTCGGAAGCGGTGTGTGGTGTGCACGCCTCCGAAGTCTGACCAGAAGGCCGCTCAATCTATCTCTTTTGCGGTGACGTTGTTTTGGGTCAGCCTCTGGAATCAGTTTGAATGCCTTGGGTGGTTCGAACAAAGGATCCGCTTCAGGAAAGTCGTATTCCTGGTCGTAGTGCTGGTAAATTGACGTCGCTCTGATATCCAATAGTTCTTCCCACCTGTATGTAATAACACTTAAGATTTTGTGGGCTAACAATGTAAGAAATAATATATTAAAAAAACGAAATATTGCATAGTTTCCTAAGGACTAGAAACTAGGCGACCCTCTCTGACGGTGCAATCTTGCATGACCAGATAGATCAGATAGGGGAGAGGCGTTGTGTTGTGAGGTGTTATTTTATTCGTTTTTTTAAAGCAAATTTAGCTGTTCGCTGTAAAGAATATTGAGTAATCATCCCCCTGCAGTTGCAAAAATAGGCTTGTCTAGTCATGGTTCTATGCATCACTGTACAGGCCCAAATATGCATGTCTATATGCATACCTACTGTACAACTGCTGGCCCCATGAATTTAATTTCAATAGTCAGTCTCTCACTGTACGTGTTGCCCTTCCCAGTGATTAAACATTTAACACAAATCACCTTTATAGCTTTCATTGAAGCAGGATATTGCCTTGTGAACAGCAATGCCTTAAATAGCCTAATTAACAATTAATTAATTAATTGAGACAGACAGGCAAACAGAGACAGAAAATCTGGTCCTGATAAGGTAGGAAAGCAGGCACGCACGCACGCACGCACGCACACACACACACACACACACACACACACACACACTGTTAGATAGTACCCTGTAGGGATGGAAGCTGTGAATCTTTGGCTTAACGGGCTGGGCGAGTCAGCGATCTCATTAGGAGCAATGGAGCTGTTTAGCAGGCTTACTGAGAGAGCTCCAGTAGGTCAGCTGTGGTCTGGAGCGGTCACTCATTAAGGTCAGGGCCATAGGGAGGAGTGGGAGTGGCCATAAAGAAATACAAATGATTGAATGGAAATATATCCGCCATTTTACACATACTGTACCATGGTCCTGCTTGTAATTCAACATATA
Source organism: Salvelinus fontinalis (assembly GCF_029448725.1). Classification (NCBI taxonomy): domain Eukaryota; kingdom Metazoa; phylum Chordata; class Actinopteri; order Salmoniformes; family Salmonidae; genus Salvelinus; species Salvelinus fontinalis. The sequence goes on from NC_074691.1 coordinate 18,553,122, forward strand.
CAAGAGTTGGTGCAGTTGCTGTATAATTCCAACGTAACCTCCACAAAATGACTGGCAGTTCACATAGAGGTACAGATTAAGACAGTTTGCTACAGCAGGAATATAATCCTGCAGCAACAAGAAATATGAGTTATTATGTGGATTATATAAATAATGGACATTTTTGTAGAGTTGATACATTTTTGATAAGGAAAAATCATAAATTGAAATTACAAACTTCAGAAGCCATTTTAAACCTAAAATACACTACAATTTGTACATGTTCTGCATTACAGGAAAGTTCTCCTGCAACAGGGTGATCAAACTAAGATCCTACATTTGTACCTTGTCTAGAAAGGACATTTCTCCACATGTGCTAGCACTTCTATTCCACAACCATGGGCAAATCAGAATCTATTTATCCTTGCTAGAATCTATATTTCACAGACTTGTGCAATTGCAGTGCAACTGAAGTTACTTCTCCAAAATGTCTAATGTCCAGTGAGTTCTATGTACTCTCTATATATGAGCATCAATTAAGCACAGTTGCTCAATACGTCTTTTCTGGGCCTGCTCAGAGCATACCTGACATAACCTGCTAATAGCTGCTACAGCTGGTGGGGGAGGAGACATGGAGAGGGGGGAGGAAAGTGGCAGAAGAGGGAGGGGAGTGGAAGAAAAACAGGGCAAGGGAGGGAGGAGGGAAAGAAATAGTAGAAGGAAGGGAGAGTGGGAGGGAGGAAGGGAGAGAGAGTGGGAGGGAGGAAGAGAGAGAGAGTGGGAGGGAGGAAGGGAGAGAGAGTGGGAGGGAGGAAGGGAGAGAGAGTGGGAGAGAGGGAGGGGATGTATATTCGGCTCACAGGCTCATGGTAATCTTATTATGAACTTCCTGAGGAGGAGGAGTTGGTGAAAATGGAGATGGAAAAGTGGATGAGGGAGGAGGAGGAGGAGGAGAGAGAGGGGGGAAAGGAGGGCAGAGGTAGCCGCTGGTTGCCCGCTCTCTCAATTGCTTTACTACTACCTACAGTCTTCATCTGCTTTACTATGACGTCCCACGGTGCACAAAATCCTGTCTGCACTCACATGTTTGTGTCACAACTGCAAATCCTACACTTCAATATGCTTATAATAAGACAGCATGAAACACATATTTGTATTAAGTTGGCCTTTTACTTAACCACATGATTTAAGGAGTGGTCTTGAGGGCAAGCTGTCATCCACTTGCAGTGTCTTAGTGTCAAAGCTAATCTAGTTGGCTGTATCATATGGATGGTCTCCTAAGCCTGACATGGAGTCACCTATAGAAATAATCTGCTCTCTTATACAGCTACATCATGTCTCTATTTGTAATGTACACAAAAGCTGTGTGATATGTAGCCTATTGTGCATTAGATGAATCCTTAAACAGATACAGTTTTACTATGTTGCTTTGCATTGATTAATATTGCATGCATTTCATTATATTCTATGGCAAGATTCTTTGGAGGACAAACAGAAACTAACTCATAGTGAAATTGCATTGGTAGCTGATAGAGGATTGACAATTATCTCTTGTTACTGTAAGTCTTCAAAGAGACTTTTGTTATTCTGGGTCAAATCAGCCTCTATAAACCAATCAGATCACTCAACTGCCCTCCCTCTTCCCTCCTGTGTGAACGTGACTATGTATAACCTGAGCCGGAAGCGTATAGCTGCACTCTGACCCCTAACCTATTACCTCTACGACTAAGTCTCAGAGTATGGCACATATGTTAGTCCTGTGTTGCACCCCTTTTCCCAGACGTTGCCCACCATCTTCCTAAATCCATTATGATTCTGGGGTAAAACGGTTAGTTTGGAGGTGAGGGTAGGCCAATGTGATGAATTTCTTGAGTCATTTCAATGGTCGATTCTAACATGAGCCGTTTGTAAGTCTGACAAAGTAACCATACAGAAATGGTGGATTGAAATTGCAGCCACTCTTTCTGCATGGACTATATTCCAGATACTATCTCAAATAACTAATCTAAAAAACACTGTGTAACTGTGTGTCCGAATTTTACTAATCAAACTATTTTCCATTCTGTTTCTGGATTGAGACCTATTTTTCAGAGAGGTGTAGGATTATCAGTATTCTCTTTCACCACCTCTCCTCTCACACACACCTCTCTTTTCAACAGGCCAGCCCAGGAGAAAAGTGGGTGGTTTCATAGCGCGACTGTGCAAAGGTTTATTTTTCAGGTCACTGTTTATAGACCCAAAATGGCTGTGCCCTCTGTGGCAGTAAAATAGTGGTTTTACAATGCAGAGCCTGCACAGGTCCAGGTCACATGTCATTTGGCAGGGTGGTCCTTCCTTCCTTGTTTCTGCCAATAAGTTGTAATTGTAACTGTAACACTGTATAAAAGAGCAAGTTAGGTTAATAGTCATGGGAAAAAACACAGGCCTACTAGAAACAATAGTATGAGCTGTGTGTGTGTGTGTGTGTGTGTGTGTGTGTGTGTGTGTGTGTGTGTGTGTGTGTGTGTGTGTGTGTGTGTGTGTGTGTGTGTGTGTGTGTGTGTGTGTGTGTGTGTGTGTGCGCGTGTGTGCGTGTGTGTGTGTGTGTGTGTGTGTGTGTGTGTGTGTGTGTGTGTGTGTGTGTGTGTGTGTGTGTGTGTGTGTGTGTGTGTGCGTGCGTGCATACAATGAGTGTACAAAACATTATAAACACCTGCTATTTCCATGACATAAACTGACCAGGTGAATCCATATGAAAGCTATGATCCCTTATTGATGTCACCTGTTAAATCCACTTCAATCAGTGTAGAAGAAGGGGAGGAGACAGGTTAAAGAAGGATTTTTAAGTATTGAGGCAATTGAGACATGGATTGTGTATGTGTGCCATTCAGAGAGTGAATGGGTGAGCCAAAATATATAAGTGCCTTTGAATTGGGTATGGTAGTAGGTGCCAGGCGCACCGGTTTGTGTCAAAAACTGCAACACTGCTGGGTTTTTAGCAGTCAACAGTTTCCCATACAGTATGTACCAAGAATGATCCAGCCATCTTGACACAACTGTGGGAAGAATTGGAGTCAACATGGGTGCACACCTACAGTATGTGTGTGTGGCTGTGTTTGTATATGTGTGTGTGCTACTGTACATACAGTGTAATCTGCATTAAGCTGGTTTATGAGGTAGTCAACAGTGACGCAGATATGCCAGTGAAGCTCTATCTGATGGGTTCTGAGTGATAAGGAGCCCAACCTGACACTATGGTATATAGCTTACATACTGTACCATTACTCAGAGTACTGTTACTATACACACACCTAATACACCTTGCATTGACTTTAGCACTGTGATTCCAACACTTACTTTTTGAAGAAGGTTGTACATGCAATGTTCATGTCATGTGCTGGCTCCATAGTTGAATGCACTTCTTCTTATGGCTGCAAGCCCGACGTCGGTACACTTATGACAACAGCCAGCTCAAATGCAGGGCGCGAAATTCAAAATATATTTTTTTGAAATATTTAACTTTCACACATTAACAAGTCCAATACAGCAATTGAAAGATAAACATCTTGTGAATCCAGTCAACATGTCCGATTTTTTAAATGTTTTACAGCGAAAACACCACGTATATTTATGTTAGCTCACCACCAAATACAAAAAAGGACAGACATTTTTCACAGCACAGGTAGCATGCACAAAACCAACCTAACTAACCAAGAACCAACCAAACTAACCAAGAAACAACTTCATCAGATGACAGTCTTATAACATGTTACACAATAAATCTATGTTTTGTTCGAAAAATGTGCATATTTGAGCTATAAATCAGTTTTACATTGCAGCTACCATCACAGCTACCGTCACAAATAGCACCGAAGCAGCCAGAGTAATTACAGACACCAACGTGGAATACCTAAATACTCATCATAAAACATTTCTGAAAAATACATGGTGTACAGCAAATGAAAGACAAGCATCTTGTGAATCCAGCCAATATTTCCGATTTCTTAAGTGTTTTACAGCGAAAACACAATATAGCGTTATATTAGCTTACCACAATAGCCAGAAACACAAGCCATTTACCAGCAGCAAAAGTTAGCGATCGTAACAAACCAGCAAAAGATATATAATTTTTGACTAACCTTGATAAGCTTCATCAGATGACAGTCCTATAACATCAGGTTATACATACACTTATGTTTTGTTCGAAAATGTGCATATTTAGAGCTGAAATCAGTGGTTATACATTGTGCTAACGTAGCATCTTTTTCCCATTATGTCCGGATATTTTTATGACAATCACCTATTCTGACCAAATAACTATTCATAAACGTTACTAAAAAATACATGTTGTATAGGAAATGATAGATACACTAGTTCTTAATGCAATCGCCGTGTTAGAATTCTAAAAATAACTTCATTACGAAATCCAGCTTACGTTATAGTGAGAGAGTGCCCAAAATCTGGGCGCAAACTACTAGTACACATGTACGACAGATATATGAAATAACATCATAAAATGGGTCCTACTTTTGATGATCTTCCATCAGAATGTTGTACAAGGGGTCCTTTGTCGGGATCAATCGTTGTTCGGTTTTAGAATGGCATTTTCCCCTCTTGAATTAGCAAGCACACTAGCTAAGTGGCGCGAGGCTCTCCATCGTCAACAAACACAGACAAAGCAACACGCCTAACGTCCCGAAAAAAATTAAATAATCTAATAAAACTATATTGAAAAAACATACTTTACGATGATATTGTCACATTTATTAAATAAAATCAAAGCCGGAGATATTAGTCGTCTATAACGACAGCTTTTCAGAAGGCAATACCAGGTCCCTTCTCGCGCGCTCCAGAAAACAGGAAACTGGTGACACGTCATGCCAAGAGCTTTTATTCGACCCCAGATCAAGTAAGTTATACACTCCATTTCTTCTCTCACTGCCTGTCGACATCTAGTGGAAGACGTATGAAGTGCATGTATACTAATAAATATCAAGGACATTTATAGGCAGGCCCTAGAACAGAGCATCGATTTCAGATTTTCCACTTCCTGTCAGGAAGTTTGCTGCAAAATGAGTTCTGTTTTACTCACAGATATAATTCAAACGGTTTTAGAAACTAGAGAGTATTTTCTATCCAATAGTAATAATAATATGCATATTGTACGAGCAAGAATTGAGTACGAGGCCGTTTGAAATGGGCACCTTTTATCCAGGCTACTCAATACTGCCCCTGCAGCCCAAAGAAGTTATTTTAAGTTGCTCTGTATAAAAGTCTGCAATATTACTATAATATAAACATGTTAAATTTAAATGAGAAAGAGAGAGAGAGGTGTTGCTCTTGCCACCCCTAGATAGTGATATATGCAAGGATCTAGCATAGCCTAATTTAGATTTAAGAAAAGATGAATATGAGTGACTGATAGTTAACATGAATATTTGTATTTGTATAAATAACATGTATCTCCATATCTGATATAATTTCTACACATCATTAACGGTACTCTCTGTGACACATGTGAAGGGTATAACAACACATGTATGTGGCTGTAGTAGTGAATCATTGGGGTGTAAAATGACTGTGAAAAGCATATATTGAAAAACTTTGCAAAAGGTGTTGCATCTATAAAACCAGCGTTGGTCTGCAAGTGTCCATGTAGATTTAGCCTGTAGTGACAGATATATAATCAGGGTTCCTTCTGCCAATATGACATGAGGGGTGAAATGCAAAACTGACCTCATATCAGCATATGGGACAACTTAATTCGCTCTACAGGTAGCTAGGAATGTACCGATTACAGCGATTGATGGAACGAGCTGCCACTCAAACTAACCCGCCCCGCCATTCCTTTGCTGGGGAAAGCATACTCGTCAGAAGCTCTCATCTGTAGCGCGAGTCCTCTGTGGCATGACGCACTGCCGTCAAGCGAAAAACTGGCAAAATGTAACAGGCAAGTAGAAGCCATAGACCATTTTCTGTGAATGATAGGTGAATAAAGTGTATAGGAATACGCATTTCGTGGGTTAAATCTGATGCGTAAAATAGAAGCAGAGGAGAAATACCAAGATCCGTGAAATCTTCTGCGCGTAAAAGTGAAAGGGAAATCAACTTTGGGAGGTGCAAAAATGTTTTTGAGTCGAACAGAAAAGGCGCATTGAGAAAGTGCAAGACGCTATTCTGTATTGATGATCATCGACAGGCGCACATTTAAGCGACGGCGACACAGACGGAAGAGAAAGCGCACAGTGAGGTAAGGAATACAGGATAGTGTGTGAACCCGACGGCTGGACAAGCCCTTTAGACCTGCTCAGCAATCGAATAATATCCCCACTGAACTTGGGGAAAGGGAAGACAATGGACAGCTAGCTTTACGCAGGACAACTGGCTGACCATATGCCTCATCTCCGCTACAAGCAACCGAGAAGTGAAACTACACGTATGCTGTGTTTAAATGAGAGATGCTTCGTCTTGTTATGGTAAACAACGTTATCTAAAGGACGGTGATAAAGATACGTTATCTAAAGGTCGGTTATACAGATAAATACAGCCAGCTAATGTGGCCAAAGCACTCTGTCAATCTACCCCAGCGGCAACACGGCCGCTTTATCTCACAGCGAAGCAGGAGACGAAAGGACACTTTTAGCGTTTACATTTTCATATCTACCTCTTACCAATATGGGCGAGAAAGTCGACTCGAGTCGATCGACTCCGGTGGAAGGCTGTCTGGTGGACGGGGAGAGCAGAAACTTCAGCGTGCTCAATTGGGAACAAGTGCAGCGCCTGGACGTCATCCTGGCTGGGTCCATCCCCATCCACGGCCGCTGGAACTTCCCCACCCTGGAGATAAAACCGCGGGACATCGTCAAAGTGGTCCGGTGTCGCATGGAGGAGAAACGGATACATGTCCGAGAGGTCCGTCTGAACGGTTCCGCGGCCAGCCATGTTCTACATGAGGACAGCGGGTTAGGATGGAAGGATCTGGACTTGATATTCTGTGCTGACCTGAAAGGCGAGATGGAGTTCCAGACGGTGAAGGATATAGTTCTGGGCGCTCTGCTAGACTTCTTACCCGAGGGAGTGAACAAGGACAAGATAACGCCAGTGACCTTAAAGGTAACATAACTTTTATTTTCATTTGACATTATCATTTGACATTTGACATTCATAATGCAGGTTTATGTAGTTTATTACGCACCAATTTAGGAGCGCAAATGTTTCTATATTCATTGCAAGCGTCGTATCAAGACTTGGATTCTAATGCAACCAGTGAAAGTTATGCACAAGAATGATAATGCATTTCGATTACACGTTACTTTCATATCTTCATTCCATCTCAAAGTGCTTACTGCAATACATTATGCACCATACAGCAGTCAATCAATTACAGTTATGCCAATCTGCACAGTATCAACATTAACTTATTTACAAAATGGTGCATTCAGTATTCTTCCCTGCATCACATTCTAAGCTGCATGGTGATAGGGCTGCAGATAGTAGAAACAGTGGTTTCCACTACAAAGAGGATTCACACTAATCCAATCGGAAGGGGAGCCGCATTAATGGTCGCTTCTCAGTTACATGGATACGTACTTACGCATGACCCAGCGCAGGGGGGAGAGGATTACCCTCCCTTCAATGCAAAACATATACAGTACCAGTCAAAAGTTTAGACACACCTACTCATAATTCCATGTGTGTTATTTCATAGCTTTTCTTTATTTTTACTGTTTTCTACATTGTAGAGTAATAGTGAAGACATCAAAACCATCAAAACTAAATAATGCGCATGGAATTATGTAGTAACCAAAAAAGTGTTTAACAAATCAAAATATATTTTATATTTGAGATTCTTCACAACAGCCACCCGTTGACATGATGACAGCTTTGCACACTCTTGGCATTCTATCAACCAGCTTCATGAGGTAGTCACCTGGAATGCATTTAAGTTAACAGGTGTCCCTTGTTAAAAGTTCATTTGTGGAATGTCTTTCCTTCTTAATGTATTTGAGCCAGTCAGTTGTGTTGTGACAAGTTAGGGGTGGTAAACAGAAGATAGCCCTATTTGGTAAAAGACCAAGTCCATAATATGGCAAGAACAGCCTAAATAAGCAAAGCGAAACGACATTCCATCATTACTTTAAGACATGAAGGTCAGTGGAAAATTTCAAGAACTTTAAAATTTTCTTCAAGTGCAGTTGCAAAAACCATCAAGCGCTATGATGAAACTGGCTCTCATGAGGACCGCCACAGGAAAGGAAGACCCAGAGTTACCTCTGCTGCAGAGGATAAGTTCATTAGAGTTACCAGCCTCAGAAATTGCAGCCAAAATAAATATGTAAAAGACACAACTCAACATCAATTGTTCAGAGGAGACGGCATGGATCAGGCCTTCATGATCGAATTGCTGCAAAGAAACCACTACTAAAGGACACCAATAAGAAGAAGAGACTTGGCTTGGGCCAAGAAACACGGGCAATGGACATTAGACTGGTGGAAATCTGTCCTTTGGTCTGATGAGTCCAAATTTGAGATTTTTGGTTCCAACCGCCGTGTCTTTGTGAGACGCATTGTAGGGGAACAGATGATCTCTGCATGTGTGGTTCCCACCGTGAAGCATGGAGGAGGAGGTGTAATAGTGTGGGGATGCTTGCTGGTCACACTGTCTGTGATTTATTTTGAATTCAAGTCACACTTAACCAGCATGGCAACCACAGCATTCTGCAGTGATACACCATCCCATCTGGTTTATGCTTAGTGGGAATATCATTTTTTTTTTCAACAGGACAATGACACGCCACACCTCCAGGCTGTGTAATGGCTATTTGACCAAGAAGGAGAGTGATGGAGTGCTGCATCAGATGACCTGGCCTCCACAATCACCCGACCTCAACCCAATTGAGGTGGTTTGGGATGAGTTTGACTGCAGAGTGAATTAAAAACAGCCAACAAGTGCTCAGCATATGTGAGAACTCCTTCAAGACTGTTGGAAAAGCATTCCAGGTGAAGCTGGTTGAGGGAATGCCAAGCGTGTATAAAGCTGTAATCATACTTTGAAGAATCTAAAATCTAAAATATATTTTGATTTGTTTAACACTTTTTTTGGTTATTTCATAGTTTTGATGTCTTTACTATTATTCTACAATGTGGAAAACACTAAAAAAATAAAGAAAAATCCTTGATTGAGTAGGGGTGCCCAAACTTTTGACTGGTACTGTAGATTAATTGAATATTGAACAGAAAGTAAAAATGACACCAGAAAATCATCTACCACACTCAAATGAACCCCTGACATACTTTATTTCTTAATATACTGTATTATTACTCCCCGTCACCAGACACATTGCCAGACCTAGATACAGAGGATGATACATGTACTGAGAATAAATGCAGAAATGCACCATGAGACATAATAAACACTTTAATCTATTAACATGTTTGGTTAAATTATGATGAATATGCTGATAATTCTATACAATGAAACATTTAATTTATGTATTTAATGTACAGGTGTAGGATCTTAATTTGATCGCCCTGTAGCAGGAGCACTTTCCTGCAATGTGGGATATTTTAAATGTGTAGTCTAATTGTAGTTTAAAATGTCTTCTGAAGTTTGACATTTCCACTTTTTTTTCCCTTACAAAAAATGTATCAACCCCTACAATAATATCCATTAATTATAATCCACATAATAATTCAAATTTCCTCTTGCTAGCAAACTGGCTCAAATTAATATCCTACATCTGTATCTAATCATTCATTTATTAACGACCTATTACCATAGACAAAACATGTAGATGTAGAGATGTCAGATGTGTGACTAAGACATGTTTTTTTATGTCTGTGTTGTTGTGTTTTCAGGAGGCCTATGTGCAGAAGATGGTGAAAGTATGTAATGACTCAGACCGCTGGAGCCTCATCTCCCTCTCCAACAACAAAGGCAAGAATGTGGAGCTCAAGTTTGTGGACTCTCTGCGTCGCCAGTTTGAGTTCAGTGTGGACTCCTTCCAGATTCGCCTGGACTCCCTTCTCCTCTTCTACGAGTGCTCCGAGCACCCCATGGCTGACACCTTCCACCCCACCATCCTGGGAGAAAGTGTCTACGGGGATTTCCCCGCGGCCCTCGACCATCTACGCAAACGCCTCATCTGCACGAGGAACCCTGAGGAGATTCGTGGTGGTGGTCTTCTGAAATATTGCCATCTGCTGGTCCGGGGTTTCTGCGCCGCTTCCGGAACCGAAATGAAAATTCTGCAACGCTACATGTGCTCCAGGTTCTTCATAGACTTCCCAGAGCTGGGCGAGCAGAGGAGGAAGCTGGAATCCTACCTCCAGAACCACTTTGTGGGTCTCGAAGACAGGAAATACGACTATCTGGCCACTCTGCATGGGGTAGTGCAGGAGAGCACAGTGTGCCTGATGGGCCACGAGAGGAGACAGACACTGGGCCTCATCTCCTCCCTGGCCCTTCGGGTCCTTGCAGAGCAGAATGTCATCCCTAACACGGCCAACGTCACCTGCTACTACCAGCCTGCCCCTTATGTGGCCGACAGCAACTTCAGCAACTACTACGTTGCCCAGGTGCAGCCTGTTTACCCTTACTACCCCCCTCCACAGTACTTCCATCAACAGTACCCCCCTCAGCAATACCCCCATCCACACCAACCGCCTCCCCACCACCCCATGTACACTGCATGGATGCCCTGCAACTGAGTGTGAGATAGTGGACACACACAGTCACTTATGGAACAATGGAATTCTCATCCTAACTAATGAACGGATCACAGGATGATGGTGGTTCCTCTCTTTATTCAAACAGAGACTCAAAGAGAGGCATATTTTTGCTTTGGCTGTGAGCAGGATGGAGAGGAGAGAAGAAGAGAGGCCACTTGGATGTGGTCTGATCCTGGAGAGAAGGCCTTCCTCCAAGGCAGAAAGCCAGAGGTGGAGGAGAGGAGGGCAAAAGGGAGGGGAGAAGGCTGACCTAAGATGAGGCTGAGGTTGAACCCAGGAGGCCAGTTTGTCCGTGGCGACTAGCCAGTCCTAGGAGACCAGGCTAAACACCTTACTGGACAACCAAGCACCACCACAGAGTGACAGAGATAGGAACATTCGGCTTAGGGCTGAATACTACCACTGTTGATGATGCAGTGAAATTATGTATGTAACCAACGTGTTAGTGGTTATGTTTTGGCAAGCAATGGCTTGAATTTGAGACTCACTCTTAAATATACACCCATCTACAGTATACTCCATAACACTCATACATGCATAAAAACACAGACACACTCTCACACACCATACAGTGCATACATAAGACATGTACAGTACATAGGCAAACACTGAGTGTATTGTGTAGGAAAGTGAGAGAATTCAGGAAGATGTGGACACGTCCTGATTGGCTACCTTTTTCTGACCAGTGAAAATAACAAGTAAGGCTTACCCCAGACAATGCAAAAGAAGAACTGGACATTGTTTACAAACCAAAGATCTATCTTTTAGAGACCCACATTTTGGCTGATCAAGGAGAAAAAGAAGAAAAAGCAACAAAAAAATGCAATATGTTGATGTGAATATTTTTGCTTTAAGTGCCTACATGTCTAAAAGGAAGAAACAGGTTTTTGTGAATATTTTGTGAATAAACCCAGACTTGTTCATTTTAGACAAAGGACCATGAACCTTTTTAAGGATGATGATGGTGTGTTACTTGTGTAAATGAATGTTTTTTAGACCAGAGAGGGACACAATGTGAACTGTTATTGTAGTAGAGGAACAAGGTTTGTGTCTCATATCTCCCAAAATTCTAATTGGATGACGAGAGAGGGAGAAGAGTTATAGTGTGAGAGAGAAAGGAAGGAGAAGGTGAGAGAGGGTCCTGAGTGAGGAGGTTACAAGGAGAGAGGATTAGAGTATGAGTCAAGCCTTTAAACTCCTGCAAACGTGTAGTGTCTGGTGACAGGCCTGTAAACTCTTGCACACTACAAGTGTGTAGTAGTTTACAGGCCTGACTCGTACTGTTAGAGAGTGTTTTTACCAGTAGAGAGAGGGGTCTGAAAGTGTTGCTTGAGAGATGTATTTGTGATATTTCAGTGTGTGTGTGTATGGGCAGTATATGTTTGGGTTCAAAAGGTGGAAATTGTCCTTCTTTGATGTATTCTTCTTTGTTACATTTCTGGTGGGCTTTTTGTGATGAATTTACATGTGGGATATGAGAAAGGGGGAGGGTTCAAGCCTGTTATTTTTAAGTAATAAAACCTAAAATAATGAACGAAAGGTAAAGGTTAAGACAAGGATAATAACTAAGTTAATGTATCAATAATGGTTGTTTTTTGTTCCCTTATGAAGATACCAGGTGTAAACTTTGAGTAAGTCTACCCCGATCAATGCGACATCTCACATCCTTCTATTAAACCTGTTCTCAGATCTCATATTTTTCTATCAATCTCTCTATTTTTGTACATGTTGTTCGGCTCATGCCATAGTCTTGTTGATTGCCACGTTCCAAGAGGTTGTAAAGAGTATTAATGCAAGTGCGTATGTGTGTGCGTGTGCGTGTGCGTGTGCGTGTGCGTGTGCGTGTGCGTGTGCGTGTGTGTGTGTGTGTGTGTGTGCGTGTGCGTGTGTGTGTGTGTGTGTGTGTGTGTGTGTGTGTGTGTGTGTTTGCATATGTGGGTGAGAGAATGTTATTTCAATGGTGACTCATACACACAACCCACTGGGCACAGACGTCAGTTCAATGTCTAGTTTTGATTTACATTTGGTTGAGTTGTCAACTAACGTCAATTCAGCGTGAAATCAACAAAACATTTCCCCATGTCATTGGATTTAGCTTAAAAGTTGGGTGAAAGTTGAGACAAAATGCCCTCATGTTGATCACTTTTTGCTAATGCAATCCGTTTTTCACTGTGATTCAACATCATCACATAGATTATTTTGGTTAAAATGACGTGGAAACAACGTTGATTCAACCAGTTTTTGCCCAGTGGGAAACTTTTAAATGCAGACTCACTTGTGTCCATGGCATTGCTCATGCAATTTCTTTTGTTTTCTTTCTTTTTTGTTTCAAAACGTTATTCTATAACTAAGAAAGATAATGTCTTTTTTGAGTTTCTCTCAATGTCTTATTGTTGTGTAAATGTCTATTTTGATTGCCAACCAATATGGGATTGGCCAAAAATTTGAAAAGAATGTGTAAACACATTTGTCTAAGATGAATTACTTTATCATTAAGAAGGAAGAAAAAACAGTTATGCACTCCTGTAGTCAAATATGAATTCATTATCTTTTCAGTTTTTCCAAAAGTATAAAGTACAGAATACAGTTGAAGTCGAAGGTTACATGCACCTTAGTCAAAGACATTTAAACTCAGTTTTTCACAATTCCTGACATTTAATCCTAGTAAAAAGTCCCTGTCTTAGGTCAGTTAGGATCACCACTTTATTTTAAGAATGTGAAATGTCAGAATAATGGTAGAGAGAATGATTTATTTCAGTTTTAATTTCTTTCATCACATTCCCAGTGGGTCAGAAGTTTACATACACTCAATTAGTATTTGGTAGCATTGCCTTTAAATAGTTTAACTTGGGTCAAACGTTTCGGGTAGCCTTCCACAAGCTTCCCACAATAAGTTGGGTGAAATTTGGCCCATTTCTCCAGACAGAGCTGGTGTAACTGAGTCAGGTTTTGTAGGCCTCCTTTCTCACACACGCTTTTTCAGTTCTGCCCACAAATGTGCTATAGCATTGAGGTCAGGGCTTTGTGATGGCCACTCCAATACCTTGACTTTGTTGTCCTTAAGCCATTTGGCCACAACTTTGGAAGTATGCTTGTGGTCATTGTCCATTTGGAAGACCCATTTGTGACCAAGCTTTAACTTCCTGACTAATGTCTTGAGATGTTGCTTCAATATATCCACATAATTTCCCTTCCTCATGGTGCCATCTATTTTGTGAAGTGCACCAGTCCCTCCTGCAGCACAGCACCCCCACAACATGATGCTGCCACCCCCGTGCTTCACGGTTGGGATGGTGTTCTTCGGCTTGCAAGCCTCCCTCCCCCGTAGTCTGGCTTTTTATGGCGGTTTTGGAGCAGTGGCTTCTTCCTTGCTGAGCGGCCTTTCAGGTTATGTCGACATAGGACTTGTTTTACTGTGGATATAGATACTGTTGTACCTGTTTCCTCCAGCAACCTTTGCTGGAAGGTCCTTTGCTGTTGTTCTGGGATTGATTTGCACTTTTCGCACAAAAGTACGTTCATCTCTATGAGTCCTTCCTGAGTGGTATGATGGCTGCGTGGTCCCATGGTGTTTATACTTGCATACTATTGTTTGTACAGATGAATGTGGTACTTTCAGGCGTTTGGAAATTGCTCCCAAGGATGAACCAGATTTGTGGAGGTCTACAATTTTTTTTCTGAGTTCTTGGCTGATTTCTTTTGATTTTCCCATAATGTCAAGCAAAGAGACACTGAGTTTGAAGGTAGGCCTTGAAATACATCCACAGGTACACCTCCAATTGACTCAAATGATGTCAATTAGCCTATCAGAAGCTCCTAAAGCCTTGACATAATTTTCTGGAATTTTCCAAACTGTTTAAAGGCACAGTCAACTTAGTGTATGTAAACTTCTGACCCACTGGAATTGTGATGCATTGATTTATAAATGAAATAATCTGTCTGTAAACAATTGTTGGAAAATGACTTGTGTCATGCACAAAGTAGATGTCCTAACCGACTTGCCAAAACTATAGTTTGTTAACAATAAATGTGTGGAGTGGTTGAAAAACGAGTTTTAATGACTCCAACCTAAGTGTATGTAAACTTACGACTTCAACTGTATATACAGTATTTAAATACTCATAAATTACTGTACTTTCTCATGACTCATGCCCTGAAAGGAAAATCCACTCAAAAACTATATTTTTGATATTCTTTCATTAGTCCACTTATACAGTCCCATTTTCTTTCCATTTCACGAGTCAAGTTTTCAAGATGAAGGATTTTCAAGAAGCAAAGTGTCATTTGCCACATCCTCAGGATGATGCGTTTTGCATCATATCAGGCACTTTGCATCATCATGATGATGTGGCAAGTGACACTGCTTAATATCTTGTAAACTTGACTGCTGACATCCAAAACATTTTGGGTCTGTATTAACATTAATATGCAAATATCGTTTTTTTTATTTGTTTCAAATTTGAGAACATAGAGACATTGACGTCAATACAACATCCCCATTCCCTTATCCACCCAGCCCATCCCTTCCAAACACCAAGGCATCATACAAAGAAACTGCACAAGAACAATGATAGAAACCAAACTAAAGCAAAATAAATAACAAACCATATATTTTTTTTAACAAATAAATAAGATACACAAAAGATAAAATAAAATACAATGAATAAAATTAATTGGTGTCACAATAACAATGGAATCCAATTTACACACTGTAGCCACTGACATATTACATAACTGCGTATACTGAAAAAAAACAATAGAAATTCTCCACTAGCACCTCAAATACCATCTGGCCCATGACAGTGTCCCCCAGTCCTGGCCCCTGGGACATGAGGGGACACACATCCCCGCCTCCGCATCCAACGCACTCGACTCCAGTCAGAAGTTTGGTAATGAGTTGGTAATGTAATGCGTCTGTGTGTAGCTGGTGAGATGAGTCAGGCGCAGGACAGCAGATTTGAGTAATGAAAGTAATTTACTCAATAATATAACAATACACATTGTATAAATACAAGGCCACAAATACGGACCGCAATACAATAAACAATTACTCACAAACAAACATGGGGGAACAGAGGGTTAAATAATGAACAAGTAATTGGGGAATTGAAACCAGGTGTATAAGACAAAGACAAAACAAATGGAAAAGGAAAAGTGGATCGGCGATGGCTAGAAGGCCGGTGACGTTGACCGTCGAACGCCGCCCGAACAAGGAGAGGGACCGACTTCGGCGGAAGTCGTGACAGGTAAATTGAATCAAGTGTGCCGGCGCCATGCAAGTACAAAACCTGCACCCCCTGGGACCCCAGGACCAGGAGAATCTGGTCCATACAGAGGCTGGAGAAAACATCAAGGCAACAGTGCTAGGTTGACAGAATATAAAAAATAACAAAGATAATAAAACGGGTATGAAAATTACAGTGGATTTCAATTAACACATCGCATCCACTTACACAGGACATGACTGCCTATACTGAAATGTGAGAGATAGGCTCTCTACATGTTCAATGAAAGGGAACCATGTCAAGCCAAACTTTTCTTGCGCCCCATGCATAGTGTATCTATCCATTTCAAGTTGCAGAGATGAAATCACTTCCTTAACCTACTGTGTAAGAGAAGGAGGTCTTGCCGAGATCTTCCAATTAAAGAGGATAAGATGGCGAGCTAGACGTGAAGCAAATGCTACTGCATTCGCCTGGTGGGTGGTAGCAGTACAATGCAAAGGTGGTTTGCCAAAAATAGCAGTGAACGGATTGGGTCAACAGTTTGGTTACATAGATGTGAAAATGCCTCAAATATCGGATCTCAAAAACCCTCAGAGAATGGCATGACCAAAACAAATGCCCCACAGTTGCCCCACAGACATTTGGATATATTTTTGCTAGTCTGTCATTTGAGTAACGGAGACGTGTAAGAATTTGAACTGAATGAGCACGTGCCGTGTGCAAAATGATGAGGTATTGACAAGCTCTGTACTACGTTGCCATAATATCATCGTGTAGCTTGCCACCCATGTCTTGTTCCCATGCAGATTTGGTATTTACCGAGAAAGGCGGGTTAATGTTCTTTATCATGTCATATAACCTGGAGATTGTGCCCTCCAGATAGGGGTTAAGGTCTAAGCACCTCTCAACTGCAGGAGCAGAAATGAAGGGAAATCTTTTTTAGCAAAGCTGCAAGTTTGGAGATACCCCCAAAAGTGGGTATAGGGTCAACTCTCTGAGTTTCAAATGAGACAAATGTATTATCAACAAAGAGGTTACAAGAAAAATCCAGGCCCCAAATATAACTATGGAGTGGATTTTTCCTTTAAGAGCATGAGTCATGTGAAGCGTGACTCATGCTCAACAGTACCCTCATCAACAGTACCACCATCAGCAATACCCCCCTCCACACCATCTGCCTCCTCACCACCTCATGTACACTGCATGGATGCCCTGCAACTGAGTGTGAGATAGTGGACACACACAGTCACTTTTGGAACGATGGGATTCCCATCCTAACTAATGAACGGATCACAGGATGATGGTGGTTCCTCTCTTTATTCAAACAGAGACTCAAAGAGAGGCATATTTTTGCTTGGCTGTGAGCAGGATGGAGAGGAGAGAAGAAGAGAGGCCACTTGGATGTGGTCTGACCCTGGAGAGAAGGCCTTCCTCCAAGGCAGAAAGCCAGAGGTGGAGGAGAGGAGGGCAAAAGGGAGAGGAGCCAGGAGAAGACTGAGCTAAGATGACGCTGAGGTTGCTTTAAGGTATTAGTGCAGTGTAGCCTGGAGCCAACAGTATACTATACAATCTATCTGTAGTGACATTGTTCCACATGTCCAGCTTTAAGGTATTAGTGCAGTGTAGCCTGGAGCCAACAGTATACTATACAATCTATGTGTAGTGACATTGTTCCACATGTCCAGCTTTAAGGTATTAGTGCAGTGTAGCCTGGAGCGAACAGTATACTATACAATCTATCTGTAGTGACATTGTTCCACATGCCCAGCTTTAATGTATTAGTGCAGTGTAGCCTGGAGCCAACAGTATACTATACAATCTATCTGTAGTGACATTGTTCCACATGCCCAGCTTTAAGGTATTAGTGCAGTGTAGCCTGGAGCCAACAGTATACTATACAATCTATCTGTAGTGACATTGTTCCACATGCCCAGCTTTAATGTATTAGTGCAGTGTAGCCTGGAGCCAACAGTATACTATACAATCTATCTGTAGTGACATTGTTCCACATGCCCAGCTTTAAGGTATTAGTGCAGTGTAGCCTGGAGCCAACAGTATACTATACAATCTATCTGTAGTGACATTGTTCCACATGCCCAGCTTTGGGCACAGTTTCCAACAGGGAAACTGCAACAGTGCCTCTTCAACCTCAGGAGGCTGAAGAAATTTGACTTGTCACCAAAACCACTCACAAACTTTTACAGATGCACAATCGAGAACGTCCTGTCGGGCTGTATCACCGCCTGGTATGGCAACTGCTTCACCCACAACCGTAAGGCTCTCCAGAGGGTAGTGAGGTCTGCACAACGCATCACCGGGGGCAAACTACCTGCCCTCCAGGACACTTACACCACCCGATGTCACAGGAAGGCCAAAAAGATCATCAAGGACAACAACCACCCGAGCCACTGCCTGTTCACCCCACTATCATCCAGAAGGCGAGGTCAGTACAGGTGCATCAAAGCTGGGACCGAGAGACTGAAAAACAGCTTCTATCTCAAGGCCATCAGACTGTTAAACTGCCATCACAAACATTGAGTGGTGGCGGCCAATACACTGACTCAAATCTCTAGCCACTTTAATAATTAAAAATTGGATGTAATAAATGTATCACTAGTCACTTTAAACAATGCCACTTTATATAATGTTTACATACCCTACATTACTCATCTCATATGTATATACTGTACTCTATACCATCTACTGCATCTTGCCTATGCTGTTCGGCCATCGCTCATCCATATATTTATATGTACATATTCTTATTCGTTCCTTTACACTTGTGTGTATAAGGTAGTTGTTGTGAAGTTGTTAGATTACTTGTTAGATATTACTGCATGGTCGGAACTAGAAGCACAAGCATTTCACTACACTCGCATTATTATCTGCTAACCATGTGTATGTGACCAATACTATTTGATTTGATTTGATCACACCAAGCTGATCCTGTAGGATTTCCTTTTACAGACGTCACAGTCAGACGTCACCAAGCGTCACCCACCGTCACCAACCGTCACCAACAGTTACTGTGTGTGTTTGCCAGACATGGGCCAGGTGTTTGTCTACCCGCCAGGTGCGGGTGATATGTACTTTAGATTGTGGCGCTCCCGGCAGTGCCCTGTCCTCACAGTGAGCTCAGCTAGGAGCTGAGGAGCAGAGTAAAGGAGAGGAATGAGTGGATTTGCTCCAGGCCTGCGTCATACTAATGTAACCAGGACTCCAGATTTCACTCTCCCTGGTGACCAACTGGCCCTCTCCCTCCCTCTCTCTCTCCACTCATGTTCTGTGTCCTCTATCCTTTCTGTCATATGTCTCACTGTCCTCTTTCCTTTCTGTCATTTCTCAGAGGAAAGGACAAAAGGAATTTCTCACACCTGTTGCTTGAGATGGGTCTCTCTCTCTCTCTGTGTGTGTGTGTGTGTGTGTGTGTGTGTGTGTGTGTGTGTGTGTGTGTGTGTGTGTGTGTGTGTGTGTGTGTGTGTGTGTGTGTGTGTGTGTGTGTGTGTGTGTGTGTGTGTGTGTGTGCGTGTGGTCCCTTTGGGGCATTAGTGTGGATGATAACCAGCGGTGATGGAAGGGAACCAGGACCATGTTATCCCCTGCTAAGAGGGAGAAAGTGGTAGCTAAATATAGTGCTGGCCACGATAAGGACATTACCCTGTTGTCTGGGGAAAGCTGCTTTATAAGCATGTGCTCAGAGGTCTACTGTGGTTACTGCAGGGGATTTACTGCCATTGTACTGTAACACACACCCCAATGAGGATGATCATCACTCTGTTAGGTCACCCAGTCCTCCCTGCTGAGTGAACCAGTTCAATTCCTTCTCTGGGTCCTGGTAAACATTTTTAGAAAAATAGCCGGATGTGTTTCTAATGTTGCCCAACACAGGACTGACCTAACTAGATTAATACTGTGTGTGGCTTACATAGTACTGTGATAACGTTACTAATCAAGGTAGCCATCCATTTTGTGATGCCGCAATAATGAGGTGATGGTTTTCCCTATTGTGATGTCACAGTGAAGATGGTGTGAGCATTCTAATGTGATCTTACAAAGACACCAATCCAAGTAACCTGTGTTGACGTCATAGTGAAACCATCAAACAGGCAAAGGGTCAATACAGGACTACGATTGAATCCTACTACACTGGCTCTGACGCTCATCAGATGTGGCAGGGCTTGAAAACTACTACGGACTACAAAGGGAAACCCAGCCACGAGCTGCCCAGTGACACGAGCCTACCAGACGAGCTAAATGCCTTTTATACTCACTTTGAGGCAAGCAACACTGAAGCATGCATGAGAGCACCAGCTGTTCGACTGTGTGATCACGCTCTACGTAGCCGATGTGAGCAAGACCTTTAAACAGGTCAACATTCACAAAGCCGCAGGGCCAGACGGATTACCAGGAGGTGTACTCAAAGTATGCGCGGACCGACTGGCAAATGTCTTCACTGACATTTTCAACCTGTCCCTGACCGAGTCTGTAATACCTACATGTTTCAAACAGACCACCATAGTCCCTGTCCCCAAGAAAGCGAAGGTAACCTGCCTAAATTATTACCGCCCCGTAGCACTCGTGTTTGTAGCCATGAAGTGCTTTGAAAGGCTGGTCATGGCTCAAATCAACACCATCATGCCAGAAATCCTAGACCCACTCCAATTCGCATACCGCACCAACTGATCCACAGATGACGCAATCTCAATCGCACTCCACACTGCCCTTTCTCAGCTGTACAAAAGGAACATCTATATGAGAATACTGTTCATTGACTACAGCTCAGCGTTCAACACGATAGTGCCCACAAAGCTCATCACTAAGCTAAGGACCCTGGGACTAAAAACCTCCCTCTGCAACTTGATCCTGGACTTCCTGACCAACTGTCAACCAGGTGGTAAGGGTAGGCGACAACACATCTGCCGACGCTGATCGTCAACACTGGGGCCCCTCAGGGGTGCGTGCTTAGTTCCCTCCTGTACTCCCTGTTCACCCATGACTGCGTGGCCAAGGACAACTCCAACACCATTGTTAAGTTTTCTGACGACACAACAGTGGTAGGCCTGATCACAGAAAATGATGAGACAGCCTATAGGGAGGAGGTCAGAGACCTGGCAGTGTGGTGCCAGGTCAACAACCTCACTCTCAATGTGATCAAGACAAAGGAGCTGATCGTGGACTATAGGAAAAGGAGGGCCGAACAGGCCCACATTAGCATCGACTGGACTGAAGTGGAGCGGGTCGAGAGTTTCATGTTCCTTGGTGTCCACATCACCAACAAACTATCATGGTCCAAACACACCAAGACAGTTGTGAAGAGGGCACAATAACACATTTTTCCCCACAGGAGACTGAAAAGATTTGGCATGGATCCTCGATGGTGCAGTTCTACAGCTGCACCATCGAGAGCATCCTGACTTGTTGCATTACCGCCTGGTATGGCAACTCCTTGGCATCTGACCATAAGACGCTACAGAGGGTAGTGCGTACAGCCCAGTACATTACTGGGGCCAAGCTTCCTGACATCTAGGACCTCTATACTAGGCGGTCAGAGGAAGGCACAAAAAATTGTCAAAGACTCCAGTCACCCAAGTCATAGAGTGTTCTCTCTGCTACCACACGGCAAGTGATACCAGAGCGCCAAGTCCAGAACAAAAAGGCTCCTTAACAACTTCTACCCCCAAGCCATAAGACTGCTGAACAACTATTTACATTCACCCCCCCCCCCCTTTCTTTTTACACTGCTGCTACTCGCTGTTTATTATCTTGACTAACCTGTACCCTCGCAATTTGACTCGGTACCGGTACCCCCTACATATAGTGTCGTTATTGTTATGTACATCAATTGTGTTACTTTTTGATTGATTACATTTTTTGGGTAAATATTTTATTAGCTCTATTTCTAGAACTGCACTGTTGGTTAAGGGCTTGTAAGTAAGCATTTCACAGTAAGGTCTACAACTGTTGCATATGGCGCATGTGACAAATAAAATTTGATCCGATTTTTTGAAGACAGTATTTTAAGTAGATTATGATTTTACAGAGAGATATGTGTAACCTATTGTGATGTCACAAAGACCGGAGTAAAAGGGCATACCTTATTGTGATGTCACAAAGACAGTAATGATAATACCTCATTGCCACGTCACAAAGACAATAATGATAATGCTTCATTCTGAGGTCGCAAACATGGTGATTAGATTGCCTCATTTGTTGTCACATGGACAGTGAGGAAAGTCTATTGTGCTGACACAAAGACAATAATGAGAGTACTTTATTGTGATGTCATTAATGGGGTCACCTATTGTGAATCTATTGTGAGGTTCCCTATTCAGAACTGACCATATATGATGATTATTAGAGGCTGCTACTTAAAGAATTCTAAGCAGTTCATCATATTTCCGTGGGCATGTATACTCCTCAGGAAGAGTGGGGGAAACAGGCTTTCTCCTGCCAGTTTCATGTTCACTCGCAAGGATGAACTCTTACCAGATGCTCGGCAGTAGAACTGAGCCTCCCTATTGGCGGCTGGGATTTTCAATTCCTGTATCGGGATGCAGGATAGACCGATTCAGAGATGCTTTGATTTACATGTCTGAGAAAATAAAACAGAGACAAGAAGATTCCATTGCACTGGAAACCCTCACTTCTGTGGACTGACTTTAAAGGAAAAATTCAGAGAATAAGTAAAAATAACACTCAAACAAGAGTTGGGAAAAACTAACCATCAGCAATGAAATCAGAAGTATATGATTAAAATGTCTCTTAATTCTTGCCACTAGGGGGGTGCCATTTCGACATAGCACAAAATCTTACCCAATTTAAACGGCCTCGTACTCAATTCTTGCTCGTACAATATGCATATTATTCTTACTATTGGATAGAAAACACTCTCTAGTTTCTAAAATGTTATTCCGTATTTATGTGGAAAAATGTAAACGTATTTGTCCGCCATTATTGCGGCACTAGTCTGGCTGTAACGCACACTGTATGTCTAGTAACGTTAATTTAAAAAATCTAACTCAGCGGTTGCATTAATAACTAATGCATCTTTCATTTGATGTCCAACCTGTATTTTTTAGTCAAGTTTACGATTATTTATTGATTAGACTAGGTGCCTTTCCAAGATGGCGCCGGCCAGAATGCATGCCCTGTTGCTACTGATCACATTGTATAACCACGGTTTGTGCTGCTAAATATGCACATTTTCGAACAAAACCTATATGGATTATGTAATATGATGTTACAGGACTGTCATCTGAAGAATTCTGAGAAGGTTAGTGGAAAATTATTTTATTTTGGTGGTGAATATGTTATCGCTATGTTTGGCTGGAATCAATGCTGTTGTCTGGTTTGCTATTGTGGTAAGCTAATATAACGATATATTGTGTTTTCGCTGTAAAACACTTAGAAAATCTGAAATATTGTCTTGATTCACAAGATCTGTGTCTTTCTTCTACTGCACGCTGTGTATTTTTAAGAAATGTTTTATGATGAGTAATTAGCTAATACACGATGGTCTCTGTAGTTATTCTAGTCCTTTTAGTGAGAGTTGTGATGGGGGCTGCAATCGTAAACTATGATTTATACCTGAAATATACACATTTTTCTAACAAAACCTATGCTATACAATAAATATGTTATCAGACTGTCATCTGATGAGGTTGTTTCTTGGTTAGTGGCTATTTATATCTTTATTTGGTCGAATTTGTGATATTTACTGATGCAGTAAGAAAATGGTGGAGTATGAGAGTGGTGTCTTTTGCTAACGTGGTTAGCTAATAGATTTACATATTTTGTCTTCCCTGTAAAATATTTAAAAAATCAGAAATGATGGCTTTATTCACAAGATCTGTATCTTTCATTTGGTGTCTTGGACTTGTGATTTCATGAACATTTTATTATATGATATCCCTGTGGCTTTAGGCTAGGCTATGCTAGTCAGCTTTTTTGATGGGGGTGCTCCCGGATCCGGGTTTGTGAGGCGTTAGAGGTTAATAAGAGACCATAGGCCTACTGGTAAAATGAGTATGAGGGGTACTCTGGTTAGAGAAAAATTCAGTAACCAAAAAAGATTGTAAACTACTGGCCTGCAGCATGTTGCAATCAAATCAAATCAAATTGTATTTGTCAACAGGTGTAGTAGACCTTACAGTGAAATGCTTACTTACAAGCCCTTAACCAACAATGCAGTTTTAAGAAAACAAGTGGTAAGAAAGTATTTACTAAAATAAACTGAAGTAAAAAAACAAATAAAATGAAATAAGAAATAAGAAAATAGAAAAATAATTAAGGAGCAACAATAAAATAACAGTAGTGAGGCTATATACTGTACAGGGGGTACCGGTTAGTCGAGGTAATTGAGGTAATATGTATATGTATGTAGAGGTAAAGTGACTATGCATGGATATTAAACAGAGAGTAGCAGCAGCGTAAAACGGGGGGTACAATGCAAATCGTCCGGGTAGCCATTTGATTAGCTGTTCAGGAGTCTTATGGCTTTGACAATTTTTTGGGCCTTCTTCTGACACCGCCTGTTATCGTGCCCTCTTCACAACTGTCTTGGTGTGTTTGGACCATGCTAGTTTGTTGGTGTTGTGGACACCAAGGGACATGAAACTCTCGACCCGCTCCACTTCAGTCCCGTTGATGTTATTGGGGGCCTGTTCGGCCCTCCTTTTCCCATAGTCCACGATCATGGATATTAATGATGTCGCCAAATCCTTGGATATTTGAGGGCTGGGTTTGGACTTCAATCATGCCCACATGCCCACTTACACGGGACAGCTGCCTGGCAGCACCCAAATGACCAAAGCACGCTATGCAATAGTAGCAGAAGAATCAACCTACCGCCCGCCCATATCTTTATAGACAGTAGTTATTAGCATTCAGCGCCTCAGGACTTCTTTGATTGACATGAGACAATGAATGAGACATTGCTACAAGTGCTACAAAACATTTTCCCCCCCAACTCAAACATTCTCACATTCTTTAAAAAGTTACAGTTTAATGGTTGTGATATGAGAAAACAGAGGATGGATCAACAACATCGTAGTTACTCCACAATACTAACCTAAATGACAGCGTGAACAGAATAAAAATACTCCAAAACATCCATCCTGTTTTCAATAAAGCACTAAAGTAAAAGTGCAACAAATGTGGAAAATAAATGAACTTCATGTCCTGAATACAAAGCGTTATATTTGCGGCAAATTCAACACAACACATCACTGAGTACCACTCTTCATGTTTTCAGGCATGGTGGTGGCTGCGTCATGTTATGGGTATGCTTGGCATCGGCAAGAACTAGGGAGTTATTTTATTTAGGATAAAAAGAAACGGAATAGAGTAAGCAGGCAAAATCCTAGAGGAAAACCTGGTTCAGTCTGCTTTCCACCAGACACTGGGAGACAAATTCACCTTTCAGCAGGACAATAACCTAAAACACAAGGACAAATATACACTGGAGTTGCTTATCAAGACAACATTGAATGTTCCTGAGTGGCCTAGTGTTTTGTTGTTGTTGAGTTTTGACTTAAATCGTCTTGAAAATAAATGGCAAGACGTGAAAATTGCTGTTTAGCAATGCTCAACAACCAACTTGGCAGAGCTTGAAGAATTTTAAAAGTAATAATGTGCAAATATTGTACAGTCCAGGTGTGCAAAGTTCTTAGAGACTTACCCAGAAAGACTCAAAGCTGTAATTGCTGCCAAAGGTGCTTCTACAAAGTATTGACTCATGGGGTGTGAATAATTTTCAATACATTTAAAAACAATTCTACAAACATGTTTTCATTTTATCATTATGGGGTATTGTGTGTAGATGGGTTAGATGTATTTTTTATTTACTCCTTTTTTTAAATTCCAGCTGTAACACAACAAAATGTGGAATAAGTCAATGTGTATGAATACTTTCTGAAGGCACTGTAACACACCCACATAAAACCACACCCCCAAGACGCAAATTGCGTTTTTCATAATGAGGGAAAACTGAGGTGAGAAAAACTGAGTTCAGCCCCCTTTAACATACAGAGCTCATGACTGTAGTCTCATTGGGAGTTTGAGTCACAAAGGACTGAGTCACTACACTGATGACAGCTTTGTCTTTATGGCCCACTGATAATGATGATAAATGACTTTATTAGGGGTCTAGTGGTTGTTGACCTTCGGTTATCAAGGGTGTTATCTTCGTTGTTATGTCTCAACAATCCACGTCATCACACACACACACACACACACACACACACACACACACACACACACACACACACACACACACACACACACACACACACACACACACACACACACACACACACACACACACACACCAGAGGTCAATTTATGAATGACTCACTACTTCCCCTTCCTCTTTCTATTACCTGGGTTGACACGACTCACCTCAGCGCTGCATTCGGATTGGCTAACGGACTTGTGGCTGTCGTCATTGGTAACAATGATGTATGTGGAGGGAACCCTAATTCTCTAACTTACTCCTCTGTATCCTCTTATGCTCCAATCAATCTGTGTCATTGCACCCAGAAGTCAAATGCTCTGTCCCATTGCATTGAGAAGGTCATTTAGCTGGATGACTAATACTGCACTCCACTTACTCTGGTCTATTTTTCTGAAAGTCAAAGACCGAGGGAAAAATAAGTGAAGAAGAACGAGCTGGATAAAAGATACCGGTAACACAAATCAAAAACATGATGTCTCTTTGTTTATCCAAACACAGCAAATCAGAGAGACTAAGGGATCCTGATGTAGAGCCAGTCTCTTGTCTGTTAATAATCAATGTGTATAAGGAGCGACTCGGCTGGCCTACACACACACACACACACACACACACATAATTGCATGCACACCTCCCAGTTGGACCCAGCCGAGGTCTAAAACTAAATCTATCCACGCCCGAGTGAGACTGAGAAACAGCTCTGCTTGTGTGTGTGTGTGTGTGTGTGTGTGTGTGTGTGTGTGTGTGTGTGTGTGTGTGTGTGTGTGTGTGTGTGTGTGTGTGTGTGTGTGCGTGCGTGCGTGCGTGCGTGCGTGCGTGCGTACTGTACATGTTACATTGGTAACGAAAAAACTGAGGGAGAGTGTCTCGTTTTTAGTTAAAACCATCTGTGGATATTGTTGCTTTTACAGATTATTTTGTTCCAGTCATTTGCAAAATGTAATCTGGTTGATTATTAGGCAATTTAAAAAAAATATTGCACAATGACTTGTTTTTCTCTTCTCTATACTATTATTAAGTTAGAGAACTTTCCCTGGCATCAAACACAAATAACTGCCTTTGGTTTTAGTCATAAATCATTCATAATCTGGAGGGTTTGTTCCAAATCAGAAACTTTTCAGGAAATGGAAAAACTGACATATTCTACCATTAACAAAAATACAAGTTTGGAAGCTATTTTGAATACATTTTATTGGTTCTAGAGTCATGAAATTTTCAGAGTACATTCAGGGGAGTTACTGATTTCAATGCATGGGGAAAAAAAAAATTTTTTCACCAGACAGCCCTGTCACTATTGGAGATGTTTGGGGGGGAAAATACTCAAGTTTTTATTATTTAAATTCATAGGATTCATAAAATGTATTTATAGATATATTTCTAAAGATCCCCCCCACCGGCAATCTGATAGCATGTAACAAATAAATTAATGTTACATAGTAAATCTACTGAAAAATACTTAATTTAGCCTCAGAAATAGTGACAAATTGTTGATACACATTCATGGATGTAAAGGCCCGTTGGTTAAGAGTTCAGAAATGTCCACTGCTGCTTTTTTCCATGTGTCCAGAGTAGACACCCTGGCCCTGTGGATCCTGGCAATGGAGAGCTCCATAAGTACAATTTCCTTAAATGTGAGCAGCCATTGTTGCAATGGTGACTGATGAGGTGGAATCCACCTTTGTACAATCATTTTCTTAGCAGCTGTGGTTCCTGCCAACCACACTCTCCGTTGTCGCTCTGACAAGTGCAAATAAGAGTCATCACAAAGCAACAACACTATTAGATCTAATGGCATTAAGTACAGAGATTACATCCTTGACATTCTGCCAGAATTCAACCACCCCTGGGGATATCCACAGCACGTGCTGAGAAGTACCAAGGTCCCCTGTGGTGCAGAACTCACAAATTGGCATGGACTAATACCCATGTGATGTCTTTATATTGTTGATGTCAGAAACAACTCCTTTTGCGGGCGTCTGTCCATTAGAAGTTTAATGGGTGTACTGTTAGTTCTGCTCCCCAGGGGACCCATATGCTCGCATGGATAGATGAATTTGAAGGTAAAGACAAAATTATGAACCAGAGACAATAAAACACTGGCGAATTCCCTGGAAACTGAGGAGTCCATTCACATTGCATGTCTTTCTTAGACCAAGAATCTTACATGCTAAGAATTCTTTATCACGCCATATTGGAGAGTATGAATGCCATTTAAGATTAGATCTCATATGCTTCTCTATAGCTTTCCACACATTTACTGAGTATGCTATAATGGGTCCAAACAATAACGCATTTTTTTTTGGAGTCAATCCAGAAAATAATAAATCTTGTGAACTAAGTAGAGAAACTATTGACTCTTCTATAGCACGCTAAAGAACAGAAGCCTCTGGGTTTAACCAGGTCTTCAGGAAATTTGAAATGATAGGTGATACCATTTTTTATTTGGAACTGCAAGTCCACCTGATGTTTTGTTCTCTGTAGTTGCATATTTAATCTGTGGTCTCTTTCTCTACCAAATTAACTTCTTTATGACAGAGTCAAGTTTAGACCGATAGTTTATAAGAGGAGGCAGTGGTAACATGGAACTCATAAAACTGATACGATGGAGGACATTCATTTTAATAATTGAGATTTCAGCAGGCAAAGAAGTGGCCATAGCGGACCATCTTTTTATTTCCTTTTTGATATTTTGAAAGGTTTCTAAGTAGTTCTTCCTGCAAGTAGTGTGAATAGAGGGGGATGTGGTAATGCCAAAGTAGGTGATTTGTTTCTTCAGTGGTATCATGGGTGGTAGTTGCATGTTTCCCATAGCTGAGTTAAGAGGTAGTAGAGCTGATTTGGACCAGTTGATCTTGTAACTAGACCATGAGCTGAATGCTGTTTAAATAGACATTATTGGGATTGGAGGGATTTCCGAGCGTTTGCGACGTAGAACAGTATGTTATCTGCATACAGAGAAATTGCTTGTTCAGTTTGTCTGATTTTGATATGTAAGGAAGCCACATTTTGACATATGCTTTGTGCCAGTGGTTCAAGAGAGAGAAAAAATAGCATAGGGGAGTTGGGACAACCTTGTTTACATCCTAGTTGTATGGTAAATGGATTAAAATGGGTAGTGCCAGTAGATATAATAGAGGAAGGATTCACATACATGGTGCAGATCATATGTATAAATCTAGCCCCGAAACTAAATTGTTCAAGAACAAGCCATATATATTCCCACTCTAAGCGGTCAAAGGCTGTTGGTAATTTTCTCAATAGGGGGGGCGCCATTTCGACTTTGTAAAAAATCGTTCCCAAATTAAACTGCCTCGTACTCAATTCTTGCTCGTACAATATGCATATTATTATTACTATTGGATAGAAAACACTCTCTAGTTTCTAAAACCGTTTGAATTATATCTGTGAGTAAAACAGAACTCAAGTTGGAGCAAACTTCCTGTGAGGAAGTGAGAAATCTGAAATCGGGCACTCTGTTCCAGGGTCAGTTTATTAATTTGCATGTAATCTATGGGTCGACATGCACTGCATACGCCTTCCCCTAGATGTCAGTAAGCAGTGAGAATTGGAATGGGGTGTCTAGGTAGATCTGAGGCTGTACAACAGCTCTTGGAACCGGGTGTGCAGTCTTTTCAACGTTCGTCATGGCGCAAGACAGACCTGGGGATTGCATTCTGAAAAGCTCTCGTTATAGGCGTTAGATATATCCGGCTCTGATTTTATTCGATATACGTGTTAAAAACATCATAATGTAGTTATTTTAAACCGAGTTATATCAGTTTATATCAGTATATTGCGATTTTCGGGATTTTCTTTGTTCTGCGTTATGCAGAGTTGGACACGTCTGCACCACATGGCTAATGTTTGCTGCTAATTCCAAAGTTGAAGACGACAATCTACAACCGAGCAACGATTATTCTGGACAAAGGACAACTTGCACAAGATTCTGATGGAAGCTCATCAAATAGTAAGAACTATTTATGATGTTAATTCGTATTTCTGTTGAAAAGTGTTAAACTATTATTCCGCCATTAATTTCGGCGCGGTCTCGCTTTAACGCACGCTGTATGTCGTAGTAACGTTAGTTTTAAAAATCTAACACAGCGGTTGCATTAAGAACTAATGTATCTTTAATTTGCTGTCCAACCTGTATTTTTTAATCAAGTTTATGATTAGTTATTGATTAGATTAAGTGCCTCTCCCAAGATTTCTCCCGACATTTTGTTTGCATTTTGGCTACTATTCATATTGTATAACCACGATTTGTGCCACTAAATATGCACATTTTCGAACAAACCATATATGTATTGTGTAATTAGATGTTATAGGACTGTCATCTGAAGAAGTTTGAGAAAGTTAGTGAAAAAATTAATATCTTTGCTGGTTTATTCGTTATCGCTACTGTTGGCTTGAATCAATGCTGTTGTGTGGTTGGCTATTGTAGTAAGCTAATATAATGCTATATTGTGTTTTCGCTGTAAAACACTTAAAAAATCTGAAATATTGGCTGGATTCACAAGATGTTTGTCTTGAATTTGCTGTACACCGTGTATTTTTCATAAATGTTTTATGATGAGTATTTAGGTATTTCATGTTGGTTTCTGTAGTTATTCTAGCTGCTTTGGTGAGAGTTGTGATGGTGGCTGTAATGTAAAACTATGATTTATACCTGAAATATGCATACTTTTCTAACAAAACATATGCTATACAATAAATCTGTTATAGGACTGTCATCTGATGAAGTTGTTTCTTGGTTAGTGACTATTTATATCTTTATTTGGTCGAATTTGTGATAGCTACCTATGCAGTAAAAAAAATGGTGAAAAAAAAAAGTTGGGTCTTTTGCTATTGTGGTTAGCTAATAGAAATACATATTGTGTTTTCCCTGTAAAACATTTGAAAAATCAGAAATGATGGCTGGATTCACAAGATGTGTATCTTTCATCTGGTGTCTTGGACTTGTGATTTCATGATATTTAGATGCTAGTATTTACTTGTGGCGCTATGCTAGGCTATGCTAGTTAGCTTTTTTACTGATGAGGGTGCTCCCGGATCCGGGATTGTGTGCAAGTAGAAGTTAAATTAACTGGCTACTCCTGTTTATAGGAATGAACAGACTGATAGATCATTTTGAACATTTATCTCTTATACTGAGAGGCATGGGGGAAAAAAACAACAACAAAAAACACAAATAAGAATAAGATATAAAAGTAACACGTTTTTACAGAGCAGCAGTAAAATAACAATAGCAAGACTATATACTGGGGGGTACTGGTACAGAGTCAATGTGTGGGGGCACCGGTTATTTGTGGTAATATGTACATGTAGGTAGAGTTATTAAAGTGACTATGCATAGATGATAACAACAGAGAGTAGCAGCGGTGCAAAAGGGGGGGGGGAGGGGCAAAGCAAATAGTCTGGGTGGCCATTTGATTAGATGTTCAGGAGTCTTATGGCTTGGGGGTAGAAGCTGTTTAGAAGCCTCTTGGACTAGACTTGGTGCTTTGGTACCGCTTGCCGTGCGGTTGCCGAGAGAAGTCTATGACTAGGGTGGCTGGAGTCCTAATCCTGGATCTGTGTCTAAGGGCAACCACTATTTGAACCAGACTTGAATGCCTGTGCTATAATCTGTGTGATATTGGCCCCAGCTGTGTTTGAGAGGGGACGCCTGAATTGTTAGGTCTCTAGGTTCAGATGAGAGATTATCTCTGTGAAGTGTTTATGATCCACAGTGTTATCGCCAGAGGAGTGAAATGTTTTACCTTGCTGTGCTGTTTCCTCCACTACTGTAGGTCTGATACAGAGGACCACAGAGGGAGGGTCACTTTGTATGAGGAATACAAGGAACAAGCCTACGTGAATATGGAGAGATGCGGCTATTCCATACACACACACACACACACACACACACACACACACACACACACACACACACACACACACACACACACACACACACACACACACACACACACACACACACACACACACACACACACAAGCGTAACTTGTGGGGGAGACGGAGGTGTCATGACCACCTCAATATTAGCAACAGGTCATTTTGACCCCCTCAATAATATACTATGATGAATTTGATTGATTGGAAATTCTTTCCCCACCATAAAGCACCAGGCATCTACTGGCTCTCTGTGGCTTTGCACCACACAGTGATACTCAATCCCCAGCTACCCCGGTTTCGGAGCACAGCTTGGGAGAATGGAGAAACGCAATCGCTCCTCTCTTTCCCTTTTGTGAATATGACCAGAAGTAAATAATATGGTACTGTAGGAGAGTTAAAAAGGTTATTCCATCAAACTTCAAATTATTAGAATACACAACGCAGAACAGATCAACCAGGTTAAGGGTCAGTGGCCCAAGCCCGCGAACAGGAATATTCCAAGTTCAGACAGAAGGGGGAGTCAGATCGCTATGATCGCCAGGAACTTTACTTTTGGCGTCTATTTTAATTGTTGCACTAGTAATGCTACCTGTTCCAAAAGGACCTGCCAGAGGCTGTCAGGATCGCTCAGGCCAACACCACCGAAGCTCAAAAAAAGCAAGCAAGGCAGTATAACAAGAGAGTGAAAGGCACTGCCCTGGAGATTGGAGACCGAGTTCTCTTGGCAAACCGAAAGGAAAGAGGAAAAGGTAAACTTGCCGACTTGTGGGATTCAACGGTCTATGTGATCACATGGACAGACCCGTCTGTGCACATCTACAGAGTCGAAGATCCTACTACCAAGAAGAGTACGGTAGTTCATCAAAACTTCATACTGCCAGTGAACTTCCTGGAAGCTCAAAAATCTTCAGGACTGGAAGATGGAGTAAACATGAGAGAGGCTGATCCTCAAAGCCCAGGGAAGGACATGATCTCCGGACAAGCAGCTAACTCAAGCACAGGAAGCTCCTCAAGGATGCCTGGTGATGATTCAAGTGATCCTTCTGAAGATGACACAAGTAGAAAAGCAACATCAGTGAGCAGTCTAGATGGCATCAGCTGTAGAAGTTCATCAGTCAGTGGCTCTGGATGCATAAGATCTACTAAGAAGAGAATGAGTAACCAGAGAGAGGTAGAGCGCAGAAACAGCCAGATGTCTGAGTTCACTGATACAGCCCTGAGACCCAGTGAAGGCACCTTGAGAACTCGAACTGGAAGAGTTGTGAAGCCTGTCAGAAGACTTTTAGAGTCAATGAGTCAAGTGATTGCTGAGCTGGACAAAAGAGAGCATCTAGCTGCCCTGATTCAAGCCCTATCAACTTTTGTTGAAGTGACAGTACCCCAGTGAAACAGAGGATAGAGGATATATTAAGGAAATGAGAAACACTTTATTAGGGGGTCATAGGTTGTATGTATATCGGCATATTTTTACCTGGCAAAGTCTCTTTCCTGTCCTTCTGGACGACTCTTGGTCAAGGTTACCCCTGTGGAGGAAGAACTCTTACCTTACGTCTTAAAGTTTGCTGAAATTAAGAAGGGGTGTGTAGGAGAGTTAAAAAGGTTATTCCATCAAACTTCAAATGAGTAGAATAGTACACAACGCAGAACAGAACAATTAGGTTAAGGGTCAGTGGCCCAAGCCCCCAAACAGGAATACTCCAAGTTCAGACAGAAGGGGGAGATCGCTATGATCGCCAGGAACTTTACTTTTTGTGTCTATTTTTAATTGTTGCGCTACTAGTGCTGCCTGCTGATGTTAAGTAGGCAGCTACGGTAGCTGAATGATGTTAACATCTTCGGGTTTTATTTCATTAAATGTATTTTATTTCATCTGTGTGCTTGTGTCACCTACTAACACCCTGGTACTACCCGTAGCTCCCATTCTCCTCAGTCCGAGAAAACACTGAGAGAGAAAGGTATGTGTTGCAGATTACTCCTTTGTAGAAGTCCATAACGTGAAATAAATAAAACATCCCAAGGTTAATGCTGTAGATATTGTTATAAGGGAGTGTGAGACTATTGAAACAAGTAACTTTCAGTTTTATTGTTGTTATTAATATAGTTTACAGAGTGCTAAAAAGTATTACTGTTGCTAGCTAGCATGCCTTTCTGTGATGCAAGCTGCCAACTGATGCTAGCGTTGCATTATGGGAGATGTAGTTTTATCCATCTAAGGTCTGAATGGGATAAAGGGGATTTCACGTTGTAGCTTGTTTCTATTACAGAGTTGTTGTATCTTAATACTGTCAACACTGAAAGCACCTAGCAATGTATTGGGGATGTGAGACAGGATATGTGTTTTACCTTTCTTCATGCTCCTGTATAGAACAATTTGGCAGATGGTGCATTGGAGACTGATGTATTTATGTCTTTTTACAATACTATTGCAGGTATGGCTCTATTGTCTAAGGACTGGTTATTAAGGACTGGTTATTCTTTTATACTATACATTATGGCTTTATGTATGAATGTGATTGTGTGAGTCTGAGAATACACTGAGAGAGAAAGAACAAATTGTCAGATGGTGCATTGGAGACTGATGTGTTCCTGTCTTTTCACAATACTATTGCAGATTGACATAAAAGCCAAAAAGACAGCCACTTAATTTCTTGGTTCTCCTGTGGTACATATAAAGACCACTACAGTATACCAACAATGTCCTCACCTCATCTTTTTGATATAGTATTGTTTTACAGGTATAATAATGTTACATTGTAAATCCCACTTTCGTTACTTGTTAATATTTTTCATTTCTGCCTTTTGCGATTGAGAATCCCTCCCCCTCAGGAGACTGAAAAGATTTGGAATGGGTCCTCAGATCCTCAAAAGGTTCTGCAGCTGTACCATCGAGAGCATCCTGACTGGTTGCATCACTGCCTGGTATGGCAACTGCTCGGCCTCCGACCGCAAGGCACTGCAGAGGGTAGTGCGTACGGCCCAGTACATCACTGGGGCCAAGCTTCCTGCCATCCAGGACCTCTATACCAGGCGGTGTCAGAGGAAGGCCCTAAAAATTGTCAAAGACTCCAGCCACCCTAGTCATAGACTGTTCTCTCTGCTACCGCACGGCAAGCGGTACCGGAGCATCAAGTCTAAGTCCAAAACGTTTCTTAACAGCTTCTACCCCCAAGTCATAAGACACCTGAACAGCTAATCGAAGGGCTACCCAGGCCCCTCTTTTACGCTGCTGCTACTGTTTATTATCTATGCATAGTCACTTTAACTCTACCTACATGTTCATATTACCTCAATTACCTCGACTAACCGGTGTCCCCGCACATTGACTCTGTACCGGTACCCCTTAGTATATAGCCTCGCTATTGCTATTTTACTGCTGCTATTGAATTATTTGTCACTTTTATTTTATATTTTTTACTTAACACTTTTTTATTCTTAAAACTTCTTAAAGCATTGTTGGTTAAAGGCTTATAAGTAAGCATTTCACTGTAAGGTGCCTGTTGTATTCGGCGCATGTGAGGAGAGGAAGCTAACTATATTCATGAGTCCGCCAACGCATAGAAGTTTCGAAAGTTTAAAACGAGAAAGTTCATGAACATTTCATAAATGTATTCCTATGTTGTTGTGTAACTAGCAAACTATTTGTAATGAGATAATAATGTGTAAAAATAGAGTTTCATACCGAGTGATGCAATGCTAGGTTGGCTATTTGTAAACAACATTTTAGAGAAATACGCTTTTTGTGCTTATGGAACATTTCTGGGATCTTTTATTTCAGCTCAGGAAACATGGGACCAACAATTTACATGTTGTGTTTATTTTTGTTCAATATAATACGCTAACATCATTGTTAAGGCCAGCCATTTTTGTCATAATAATAATGGTATTTGGTCATGTGATTATGATAGGGGTCAAAGAGA
Organism: Salvelinus fontinalis; assembly: GCF_029448725.1. Classification (NCBI taxonomy): domain Eukaryota; kingdom Metazoa; phylum Chordata; class Actinopteri; order Salmoniformes; family Salmonidae; genus Salvelinus; species Salvelinus fontinalis. Next base: position 18,589,083 of record NC_074691.1, read on the forward strand.
GACCAAGAGAGAGAGCTCCGCCCATGTTGAGGCAGGGAGAGAACGAATAGGTCATCAGGTGAGAATTTTGAATTTGAGTTATAAGGCAGTCTAGTAGAGCACTTTGCACAGCAATTTACATCACACACATATTTAAACTATCGGTTCAACTTCTCATCTTTGGTGACTGTAGCCCAAGTTCTCTAACAAATGTCGTTGCCTGCATTCTGCAGATATATTTTTTTACACAATTTAAAGTAATAGAGAAAAATATTGGTATTTAATTTGTGATTGGGATATATTGACCAAATTATCAGTATATTTTTGGATGTATAAGAAAGAACAATTTCACAGCAATTTGTTTAAATGTGACTCACCACCAGGATTCGGTCTTATGTAGCACAATTTGAAATTATGTATTTTACATTAAATAAAAGTAGAGAGCTACAAAATGGTATATGCAACACTGCATTTGATGGAACAATGGGAAAGTAATTCTGCTTTGAAAGTTGAGAGAAAATCACCTTTGAATGTTATGATATCTAGTGAAGAGCTCTTCTTTGTTTACACCCATTCAGCATCGTTCACACCCACTTAAGCTTTAGCCCCATCCATCTCATTTTGCTCTTGAAGCGCACACTTGGCGCTCTGGCCGGTGATTTGTTTACCTCTGGATAACATGAAAACAGCCTAACCAGCTCTGCTGGCAACAATTTCATTACGCTTTTTGCAGACATTTACTGTCACTGGCCAAATTCAACGGGTGTTGTACACACGTCACGTAACGTTAGCTAACGAGCCAGCTAGCCAATGTTAGCTAGTTAAACAACAATGAACAGTGCCAACAATGCCAAAGTGCTGGGAGCTAACCAACCATGTTCAATGTTAGCTAGCTAACATTAGGCTCTAACTAGAACAGCAAACGGCTCTGGGAAACAAATAATAACATCAGCTAGGGAGCCGGCCAGCTAACGTTAACTAGCTAGCTAACAGCACACTTTAGCTTGAAATGAAACCACTTTCTGTCAAAATTAGAAAACGTGTAATATCTGAAAATATAGTTAGCTAGCGCTAGGCTATCTTACCTATATACATCATCGTGCATGGACGCCTCCCTGTCAGGAATACCATGCCATGGTTGCCCTTAGTTTGAAGATGCCATCCGGAGACAGGTGTTTTCTCCATCTCTTTAGCTATCATACTCTAATTCCACTGATTTCAAAACTTGATCCTCCAGAAAGTGAAGAGCAACACTTATGCAGCTCCACTACACAATTCATTTTTAAAAAGACGTGTTCGACAGGATTACCAACACAGACTGACGAGCTTCTATGCCAGACCAATCTGAACTCCTCTCTCGGCATGTCAAGCCCACTCATAATCTCAGCCAATCACGGATGTTTGCTACCTTTTTCTGTGGCTTAACCAACAAGGCTCGTAAATTAACAATTTTATTCGTATTTACAGATGGCATACAAGTTTGTTATTAAGGCACATGAAAGTTCACATGTTCAAGAAGGCATTTCTGCCAAAAAAACACATTTTTAGTTTTTTTTTATTTTTAATTTTCAAACGTCTCTCCTGTGAAGTCGTGACTTGCGACATACGCCTAGTTTCCCGAATTGGGTCACAAATCTCCAGGGCCCCCAGACCGCCCCAGAAGGATGTTGATCTCAGAACACATTGACCTCCCCACCCCCACCCAATATGCAACTCAAACTCACACCCTTGGACACACACGCACACACAATTATTTCCACTGCTCTACAAGTGTGTGTCTCTGGATGTTGCGATGGAATTTATCACAGGTTTTACTATAACAGTACCTCTGGTTTCTCATGAAGCCAATGCTCTGTGTGTTTCGCTGTATTTCCACAACTGTTAAAATTCTCTATGATGGGCCAGATGGAAGGGTCCTCCTTGTTGCAAAATAACATCTGCTGGGTGACTTATACACAAAAACACAAAGGATGAAGAAGAACTCAAATGAAAATAAGAGATTAAAATGCAATGTCCCAATCCCCCTATTGCTCGCTAGAGAGACTAATATAGACTACAGGATATAGGCCTCATCCTCCATATTAAAACCCTGTCCATAACTTAGGGATATCAGAACAGAAAAAAACTCACTCAAAAGTCATTAAGATGCACCCACAAATCCATGCAACTGATATGTCAGTGAGAAGCCTAATAAAGCATCTCATATACTACCTAATACAGAAGTAAAATGGATTTGAGACATTCATAGAATTAATATGCTCAAAGGACGACTAGACTTCCTGACTTGGCCTCGTTTTACATTTGGTTAAATATGAGTTGTTTTGGGGATGTGGTTTGATGTGGGTGCCTCTTGTGTGTGTTGGGAATAGTTAGCCAAGTTATTTTGCCAATTAGTTCTCAGCCGGTTGGTGTGTTACCGTGGCAAAGTTGGTTTGACTTTGGATAGCTTATCTCTGGGGCTAGATTACACATTGAAAACAATATTTTCATGTTGCACACCTTTTAGTTTCTCATGAATTGCTTTCAACATTTGTATATGAATTTCTCAAATGTATAGTTGGTTTTAGGTTTTGAAGTCATTGAAATTTGGAGCTATTGTAATTTTAACATGTTGTTCCATGTACATTGTGTAATTTACTGATGGTCTTGAGCTAGCCCCATAGGGATACATTTACAAATTTACCATTGGCATTACGATTTGGTCGTGTGTAGCTGCACTCCGAATTGAGGATGACTTGTGTGCTGCCGTCTGTGGGCAGGATTGTAATAAACCCAAACTTCATTTACGTTGTGATGCAGTCATGACCACAAGTCTCACAAAACTCAGTTTTGGATGAGACTGACTTTTTGACCAAAATTATCCTATTTACACTTTGTAGTCAATTTTGACAGTAGAATAAATTACACATATTGATACCACATAGGCTGTTTTCTTAATGAGTCGTTGGTTTTTAGGGGCATTTGCTCTAATTTTCTACACACATTTTTACAGGCCCAAATCTTAACATGAGATCCATCTTTGTGATTCATGTTATGTGTGATATACATAAAAACTTTAATTAAACATAGATTTCAAGTTAAAGACAGACACAAATAAACACAGATTTCAAGTAATCAGTAACATATTCCCTGATATCTCTGGAGATCTCATTCACGTCCAACTTGTTGGGAGGGAAGGAGGTTATGTTTAATTGCCTGCCCCAGTCCATGTCAACCATAAAAACAACACACTTAAAAATATATAGTTTTCTTTGGACCTTTCCCCCGTGTCTGGCACACCCAGGGAGCTTGTGAAAAGCTGTGATGTATTTGACCCAGATGGAGACAGAGAGAGCCTGAGAAAAGTCAAAGAAAACACCAGTGAGTGTTTTTCAACAACAGTTGGACAAAATAAGGTGTACAGTATGTGACAAGGTGGGGAATGTGAAACTCTCTGGATCTGGGTTGAGTAATTTTGCATTTTATTTAACTAGGCAAGTCAGTTAAGAACAAATTCTTATTTACAATGACGGACCACCCCGGCCATACCCTAACCCGGACAACACTGGCCCAATTGTGCGCCGCCCTATTGGACTCCCAATCACGACAGGTTGTGATACAGCCTGAAATCAAACCAGGGTCTGTAGTGACACCTCTAGCACTGAGATGCAGTGTCTTAGACCGCTGCGCCACTTGTGAGGGAGCTAATACAGTTCAGATGGCTCAGTTGGCTGGAGCATGGGCCACATGCTGAATAGGTTAAACACCGACTGCACAAAACATTAAGAACACCTGCTCTTTCCTTGACATAGACTGACCAGGTAATTCCAGGGGAAACCTATGATCCCTTATTCATTTCACCTGTTAAATCCATTTCAATCAGTGTAGATGAAGTAATGGAGAAAGGTTAAATTAAGATTTTAAGCCTTGAGACAATTGAGACATGAATTGTCTGTGTGCCATTCAGAGGGTGAATGGGCAAGACAAAATATTTAAGTGCCTTTGAACAGGGTATGGTAGTAGGTGCAAGGCGCACTGGTTTGAGTGTGTCAAGAACTGCAACTCAGCTGAGTTTTTCATGCTCAACAGTTTCCTGTGTGTATTAAGAATGGTCCCCCAGCCAAAGTACATCTAGCCAACTTGACACAACTGTGGGAAGCATTGGAGTCAACATTCGCCAGCATCCCTGTTGAAGGCTGATGACAATTAGAGTCCATGCCCTGACGAATTGAGGCTGTTCTGAGGGCAAAAGGGGGTGCAACTCAATATTAGGAAGGTCAAATCAAATGTTATTAGTCACATGCGCCGAATACAACAGATGTAGACCTTACAGTGAAATGCTTACTTATGAGCCCCTAACCAACAATGCAGTTTAAAAGAATAAGAATAAGAAATTAAAGTAATGCAATGCAAATAGTCTGGGTAGCCATTTGATTAGGGGTTGGGAGCATGTAAAACCCCTGCCTTCTTCTCCTGCGCCATTTAGCCCACACGTGTTCCTAATGTTTTGTACACTCAGTGTATTTTCACTGTTGGTTACTATGGATAAAAGCATCATCAAAGTGACGATACGGCATCATTTTAACACAAAATGTAGATGATTTTATATGATAAATACAGACAGTGCTTGAAGGTTGTTGTCAATAGGTCATTTTCAAGTGTGCACGCAATTGTGTGTTGGTGTGTGTGTATCCACACATATCTACAGTCTGTGTTAATTGTATTGTAGAACAACTTTATTGACCTGAAATGTGTATTGAAATCAAGTAAAACTAAGTATATGTTGTTCTCTAGAGCGCATAAAAATAACTTTGATGATTTAAACATACAGTATATACTTTGGATGGTGTCCATATTGACTGTGTCCCTGCTTAAAAATATCTGGGCATCTGGATAGATAAAAAGCTGTCTTTTAAAAAGCATTTTGATGAATTAGTTAAGAAGCTGAGAATAAAAATGGGCTTATTTTATAGAAATAGATCATGCCTCTTACTAAATAGTAGAAAGCAGATTATTCAGTCGACATTCCTATCGGTCCTGGACTATGGTGACATCTTCTATATGAACGCAGCTGAGACTTCATTAAAGCCGTTAGATGCAGTTTATCATAGTGCACTGCTCTTTATTACAGGCAACAGTTTTTGTACTCACCACTGCATCCTCTACCAGAAAGTTGGTTGGCCCTCTTTGATGTCACGTACGTTCACATCTTGCTATGTTTTCATGTCAAGTATAAAGCCATATTACAAAACTCACACTGTACCTAACATCATTACTAAACTTTAGACCCTATCCCAGTGATGGCTAACTCCGGACAATTGTTTGTTCTGTACTGAGTTAGGTAAATCAGCTTTTCGTTTTCTTGCACCTTATTTGTGGAAGAATTTTCTAAATGTTTTGGTGCCTCTAGGGCAATTCAGAAAGCTGATTGAGCACATTACTGATGAATGTGGTTTTTTTCTGCTTGTATTTTGTTTTTATATTTTGATGTGTGTATTTTCTGTCATTTCTGTAATTCAGGGCTCATCTCTAAAGGAGACTCAGTATGACTCTCTGATAAAATAAACGTTAGATATAATTTTAAACCTCTGCTTCTCCACAGGCCTACCCCTCTCACACCTGTTCTTACCTGGACCATAATGACAGTCCTTATCACATACTAATCATCCAACACCTGCCAGAGCAGGGTCTCTGCCAAGAACACACCTGTGCCCAGGTAAGTATAGCTTTCTGCCACTATGGAAACCTTTCATATTCAGCTGCTGAATGTGCTACACATACGAAATATTGTTTATTTTGTCACTACGCCTGACTTTATGGCATCCTATTTTATATTTAATCTGTGATCAACTCTGACAATGTAACTATAGTGTGTATTTATCCCCTTCAGGCCCTGGAGATTCACAATTAGAGGGTTATACTGTACATGAAAAGCAGTACACTGATTTCTAATTGATAAGTGGCCAAATGAAAAGTTAATGACTGACTTATAACTGATTGTCTGTGCCAAATGAGACAGCAACAAGTCAACCAAGAGCCACATTTCTATAAGCGAGAAAACAAGAAAATAGACAAATCTTACTTGGTGTCATATTAGTATTTCACATAAAAACATGAAGAGACAAGCCAAGGCTATGGAATCTTGGCTTTGTGCTTGGCTTCTCATTGCCCCAAAGCCACACACAGCCAAAATCAACCAAAACAACTCATCGACAGCGCTATGCAAAGGGATGGTTTATACTAATGACATAAGGATAAGTCTTATTGGATATTGGATAAGTCTTATCCGACTTGTCTAGGAGAATGTTTATCTTCCAGAATGCTCTTTTCTGATATGGTGTCTTATATGTGATAATCCATACCTTCAGACCAGAGTCCGGTCGTCCCTGATCTATTGGACACATTCTGTTGTTGACAAACAGCCAACACATGGGTGCTGTTGATCTGTCCTGGCTGACATCTGACCTCGTAGACCCTTCTATAACATGCTGACTAAACCGTACGCCTTGCGTGCACGAGCGTTGCATAATAAATGTACACATACATGTTATTCAATAATTTCATCTAAACTGCTTACGCTCTTCAACAAGTGTCTGCATAGCCAGGCACTTCAATAGAACTTGGTTCTATTTTAGACGCGTGACACGCAGCAAGTCCCACCTTTCCCATCTGCTCATTGATTTTTATGAGCATACTATCCCACGTGGGTAATTAAAAGATGAACGAGGTACACACTCTAGTTCAGTTGGTGGTGGTAATGCACCTTAAAGTTGGTTGCCAACCACCATAAAAAATCCACAGAAGAAGAAGAAGAATGCACTATGAGAGATTAAACTTAGAAAAAGAACTAAAAACGAGCTAGGTTTCCCCTTTTATCTGTGGATTAATTGTCGGAGTAGAGAACACACGATTTTGTATGACTCAAAATGGGTCAAAATTCTGCAATGATAAAATAACCATTTGCATTTCAGGTAAAATAATAACCCATGTTTATCTCCCAGGACAAATTTGATAGCAAGAGAAAGCTAGCAAAATAGCCATGAATGTTTCAACACGTCCTCGAATTAATATAGTTGGTTCACAGTTGATTTTGGTATTTTAACCTGCGTGTCATAAATGCGTCTGTTGGGAATAGACTAAACCAACATGAGCACACGGATGCACGTGCAGAGCCGGTTTGGTCAAGGTGTAAAACCAACTGCTTTTGGAGGGAAGCCAGAACTGACTGGATGGAACTATTCAAACTCTGATCCAGGCTGAAGATATCAGAAGCAGCTCCATCATTATGGCTGGAGGACTGTCAGTCTCTCTCTCTCGCTCTCTCGCTCTCATTCCATCTCTAACTTCTGCTACCATGTAAAATGTCAGTGTTTTAACAGTGGGAGAACAGCATCCAGCAGACACTATCATTAATCTTTACAAGATCTGCCAAAGGCACAGTTTGTTAATCCTACACTTCCTATGACATTCATCTACTCCCTTAATTTACTGTAAGATTCTGGGCTCTGGCCACCCAATGGAACATCACTGGTTTTGTCGTGCCCTCAAATTCCCCTCCTTCCAACATCAAATTCCCCTCCTTCCAACATCAAATTCCCCTCCTTCCAACATCAAATTCCCCTCCTTCCAACATCAAATTCCCCTCCTTCCAACATCAAATTCCCCTCCTTCCAACATCAAATTCCCCTCCTTCCAACATCAAATTCCCCTCCTTCCAACATCAAATTCCCCTCCTTCCAACATCAAATTCCCCTCCTTCCAACATCAAATTCCCCTCCTTCCAACATCAAATTCCCCTCCTTCCAATGTTCTCTTCTCTGTTATTGTCTTGAAACCGGTAAATGTTTTATTGTGCTCTATCTGTGTGAGATAGTTTCAATGTAGCTAACACTAGACAGATTGTGCTACACTGTAGTAGATCACTAACCACGTTTCTTTTCCCCTGTAGGCCCTGTCTTGGCTGTGTGTGTTTGGCGGTGTGGGCAGATGAGGCACACTCAACTCAGTTCTCTTATATCGAGGCAGAGTTGAGCATTGAAAACTGGTCGCGCGATTTGCTAGCAACCATCAGTCGATACTTGTAAAAATGTCAATTCTGAAAACACTTACCTGTACCTGTTTGTCCGATACAACTCCTGTCCTTCCGCGGGGTGCTGAAATTCATACTTTTAATACAAACTTTTATTGAATACAATAACAACTTTTTCCTGATTTGTGTTCCTCAACTGGAGGCATAGCAGCCTTGACGTTCTACGTAAACTGAGATTCAATTGGTACAAGCCCATTCACGCTGAGTTGAGCAACACAAATTAGGAAAAAGTCTGTGGTTGTAATCAATAAAAGGTTTTATTAAAAGTATGAATTTCAGCACCTCGTGGAAGGACCTCAGTTGTACAGCACAAACACAGGTACAGGTAAGTATATTCAGAATTTACATTTTTACAAGTATCGACTGACGGTGATTGTTGCTAGCAAATCGCACGACCAGTTTTCAATGCTCAACTCCGCCTCGATATAAGAGAACTGAGTTGAGAATTCCTCGACTAGGGTGCGGGGGGGTGTTTGGTCCTGAAGTTGAAGAGAGGAATTGGGTCAGCTTCACACTCAAGCATAACATTGTGACACCCCATAAAGCCACAGTCTCTCTCTAACACGCACACTCACACAAGGAAGCATATACTGTATGCACAGGAATGGACACACACACACACACACACACACACACACACACACACACACACACACACACACACACACACACACACACACACACACACACACACACACACACACACACACACACACAGAGAGAGAGAGTGAGGGAAAATGGTATTGATGTTTCTCAGTTTATAGAAAAAAGAGAAGTATATTTTTCCTCACAGATTATAAATAAACTTAAAGTATGTTGCGTGTGTGAACACGGGCTCTAACCTTTAGAGCCCTGTGGAGAGGGCACGACAAAACCTATTCCCCCTCAGGAGACTGAAAAGATTTGGCATGGGTCCTCAGATCCTCAAAAGGTTCTACAGCTGCACTATCGACAGCATCCTGACTGGTTGCATCTCTGCCTGGTATGGAAACTGCTGGGCCTCCGACCGCAAGGCACTACAGAGGGTAGTGCGTATGGCCCAGTACATCAATGGGGCCAAGCTTCCTGCCATCCAGGACCTCTATACCAGGCGGTGTCAGAGGAAGGCCCAAAAAATTAGCATAGACTCCAGCCACCCTAGTCATACTGTTCTCTCTGCTACCGCACGGCAAGCGGTACCGGAGCACGAAGTCTAGGTCCAAGAGGCTTCTAAACAGCTTCTACCCCCAAGCCATAAGACACCTGAACATCTAATCAAATGGCTAACCAGACTATTTGCATTGCTCCGCCCTTTTTATGCTGCTACTACTCTCTGTTATTATCTATGCATAAGTCACGTTAATAACTCTACCTACGTGTATATATTACCTCAATTACCTCGACTAACCGGTGCCCCCGCACATTGACTCTGTACCAGTACCCACTGTATATAGCCTCACTATTGCTATTTTACTGCTGCTCTTTAATTATTTGCTACTTTTATTTCTTATTTTTCTTTTGGTCTTGTTCTTAAAACTGCATTGTTGGTTAAGTAAGCATTTCCCTGTAATACCTGTTGTATTCGGCGCATGTGACAAACAATATTTGTGTTTCTAATAAATCATCTGTGAACTGTACTATCTGCCTCCCATGTCTGCATCTGGGTCATATCCTGAGTTGTGACATGAGGCGAACTATTAGAATTGTAGCAACTAGGAAATGGCAGAGCGATTTCTGCATATTGCACATTTAAAGGAAATGTGTACTCAGTTTCTATAGAACATTACAGGATTGGGTTTACAGTAAGTTAGATCAACTCGAAATAAAGTATGAAATACATCCCTGTACTCCTCCTTAGCCTTTTTGCTGTGTCTGTGTTATATTGGTGATGGATAATATACAGTCAGCACTGTTATTCTGCATGTAAGAGCAGTGGAGGTATTCTATTGAGATTCTCCGAAAAATGCTTCGAGAAGATCATCATTTGAGCCAGACGCCTTTTAAAACCTTGAATACATTACAAGTTATACCTATCCTGCATGTCAGGAATGTTCTCCTGCAACAGGGTGATCAAATTAAGATACTGGAGATATTTCGAGGAGATGGCCTTTCTCTCCAGACAGAAATATTTTGGTGTTTGCATTCTGACCGTCTTGGTAAATAAATGACAAAGCTATGCCTTTTCTCTCAGACTTGTCACAGACATATGGCCTGTTTATGTAGGTGTACTGACTGAATTCGCACTATATCCCTCTCAGTGAATGATAAGTGAAAATATGTAGTCTCGCTTTTGCACTGCAGTTGACAATGCAATTCTACCCATGTCCAAAATAAGTTGTGTGTGTGTGTGTACCAGCCTGAAAGTTTGCCTATGTTTCTGCCTTGTTGTTATTGAGCAGATATGAACATCCAAAAGAGACTGGTTGCTGTACATGACAATTTACAGCAAAAAAACAACAACAGAGAGCGACAAACTGCATGTTAAAGCATTTCTTCACTGTAGTTATAACATAGTAAATCAAGGCGGTATTGTGACCGCGCCGGTCAGGCTTCTCCTGCAGACCCCCTCTAACCGGCCACATAAACATGTTGTTCTGAAGCAAACATGAAGAAGAACAGGAGGATACGTTTTCCATTGAAACTCTGGCTCGGTTATAACGTGCTTATGGCAAACCATGGGAGTTTGGTTGGGGCCGAATGAAAAGAGGGGTTTTTATGCGTTCCACACATGGCGCTTATGCCCGGGAGAAAGTATGTGCTTATTAGAATAATCAGATGTTCCTTCTGATCAATGGTTTGGTTCAGGCACAGAGAGGAAACGATATGTTTGTGTGGTTCATAGCTGGTGGAGAAGAGGAATTTGTTCTGATGTGTAACTAACCGGGCTGATCAACAGTTTGTTGTTTGTTTGCACATTTCTGCAAACATAAAAAGGCCATGAAAAAAGAAAATGTGCAGGAGTGACATTCTCCTTTCATCTTCTTTCAACATAAGTTCACTTTTCTGAGTCCAGTTTGATGCACAGGACTGACATGACTTATACATCCAGTGGGGTTGAGTGGAAAAGTCTAGGACTGAGCCACAGATCTCTGTATCACTGTAATGACAGATTTACTGCCTTGTCTGTGGACTCATGATTGACTCTGCCTGAGGTCAGGGGGTAGGAGTCATGCACAGGAGGTTGATGCCACCTCAGTTGGGGAGGATGGGCTGGTGGTAACGGCTGGAGCGGAATTAGATGATTTCAAATACATTAAACACATGTGATGCCATTCCATTCGCTCCGTTCTCGCCTCAGCAGCCTCTTGTGGAATCAAGGGTGAGTTGAGACTAAGGGCCAGGGGAGGACGCAAAGGAAACAACACAGACAGACAGACAGACAGACAGACAGACAGACAGACAGACAGACAGACAGACAGACAGACAGACAGAGAGAGAGAGAGAGAGAGTGTGTGTAACAGGAATTAGCTTTAAAAGGGCGGAACAAACTAAAACGTGTGCTTTTTTCAATGCTGAATTGAATGTCATCTCGCACCAAGGCTATGTTGACATACAGGGTTCTCCTCCCATGATGTCTGTGCTTACGTGTACTGTATGTTACCTTCAAACCCCTCCCAGAACCTTCCAAAAGCCTGTTAACAGTTTATCTAAGGTCAGAGGCCTGATGTCACGCCAACTCCTTCACCAAGGCAACACAACCTGCACGGAAACAACACATTGGAGTCTAGTTCATGTGTAATGTCTCAATGATAGGATTTAAAATTACTGTAACAGGCTTCGTAACTTTATCTTTAAAGGGATTACATTACATTTTTTTCCTACTTACATGTATCTACACAACCTTCTCCACCTTTTCAAAGTGAAAGAAAATATACAATAAAAAATTAAATCCCTTTTTAGGCAGCAAAATGTGAAAACTGTGCAAGGGGTGTGTGTAGACTTTGACTAGGCACTGTATGTTAAGTTGGATTTAAGACCGAAGAACTACAGAAATTGAAAACAGAAACAACCACAGGGTACTGTGGCAACTCAATTAGAAGTGGTGGTCATGTCTAGGGTAGACATGTTTTGACTTAAGGGGTGTGTGTTGCATGAGAAGCAGAAAACTTGACATCTGAAACTTATTTCCTAGTTTGAGTTTAAAGGAACTCTCTTCAGTCGTAAACAACCTCACACAACCTCACACACACACACACACACACACACACACACACACACACACACATCCCTCATTCACTCAAGCATTTCCTTTATTTTAGCAGTTACCTGTAGATTCAATAACTGAGAGCCACTAATGAAACTAAGCGGGAAGTTAGCACATACGACTGGGATAAATCCTCTTGAACGGCCCTCCAACTAATGGCTAGTGGTCAACTCTTCTATCATCCTGAGCTCCCACTTCTCCCACATGCTGACCTGACATGACCTACTAAGGAAATTACCTCGAGAACAGCATTTTTGGCAGGTAAATGCAACAATCTAACCAATCAATTAATATGGTTTTTGAACACTGTAATTTCTTCACAAGCATGATAGCTGTACTTTTAGTTTATGGTTTACACAGGTTTTTGGCCATTAGCCAATCAGCCTTTCTCAACAAGATCAAAGCATGTGAATGCATCCAACTGATATTTACGACTTCACTACTGGTATTTATGACTTCACTACTGGTATTTACGACTTCACTACTGGTATTTACGACTTCACTACCGGTATTTACGACTTCACTACTGGTATTTATGACTTCACTACTGGTATTTACGACCTCTCTACTGGTATTTACGACTTCACTACTGGTATTTACGACTTCACTACTGGTAAATTCCCACCTCCCACTTGGTTATGAATACAGCGTTAGATAACACAAAAATGCCCTTTTGAATCCAATCTAACGAGATGGGGTGAAAGAAAGAAATAGTCCTCCTATCATACCATACCCATTGCTGTGGTGTGTAAGTGTGGTAAGCCATGGGTTCAATAAACCCAGACTATAGAGTTGGATCCCACCATACAACCTGCTGGAAGGAGATGTGATTTGTGAGAGGGATAAAGGAATAGACAAATGAAAACAGTATAGTGTTGAGAGGAGAAGAGTGATGGAGAACATACAGTGATGGATGAGTATACAGTAGATAGAGAGCGAGAGAAAGAGGAAGCTGTGAAACAATAATGACTCTGGAGAGAGAATGAAGCAAGCTTCAGCTCATTTTCACATTGTATAATTGAGTGACACACATACTGCTTTTTAATCTCTTTCACATTACTCACTCCCAGTCCCTAAATCACAAGCGGACAATTTCCTGACAGTCATAGTTATATCTTGTTAATTGTTTGTTTGTGGGTTCTGTTTTACATTGATTTGCTCATAGAGGATGAAGAGAGGGAGGAGACAGAGGGAAAGTGAAAACCGAGAAGGCGCTTAATAATCCCTTTTGTGGTGTATGTGTGTTCGTGTGCGTGTGCGTGTGTATGTCAGTGGAGGCTGTTGAGGGGAGGACGGCTCATAATAATGGCTGGAACGGAGCCTATGGATTGGCACCAAACACATAGAAACCATGTGTTTGATGCCATTGTATTCATTCTGCTCCAGCCATTACAACAAGCCCATCCTCCCCAAATAAGGTGCCACCAACCTCCTGTGGTGTATGTGTGTGTGGTGTGTGTGGTGTGTGGTTCTGTGTGTGCCAGACCTCTTCCCATAGACTTATCTCAGCCATCTGAGTACAGCTGGGGAACAGACGTCTGGCTCTGTGAGAATGGGACAAGGCAATATGAGAGAGAGAGAAAGAGGGGGAGGAAAGGTTGGGATTAGGAGAAGGACAATGGTAGTTTGAGGTGAGACTTGGGTCTAGGGTGCGATTAGGGGTAGACTATGCGTATTATTTGACAATAAAATGTTAGTTGAAGGTGTGGGAAACTATTGAGTTAAGAATGGGGGGAGTTGAGGGGTGACATTTGGGGGGAATTGAGGGGTGATATTTGGAGCAATGAATAGAAATATGCCAAAAGACAGAAACACCATAGAGATGGCACACCAACTGCCAAAGTGGAAAAATGGCGTCACCTCGTGTCTAAATTGTCTACAGTGCTGGAGGACTTCATTTTGGTTGTGTGCAGCTTAGCAGTGAAACCCAAAGCATAAATTACTGTATTCTACCATAGCCTCACTGAACTTCATAAGACCCTAAGAATTTCTGTCTCTATAAGCCACTACAGCTGACAGACTACAAACAAACAGTCTGCCTCCAAAGAGATGGACAGCTGTTATCTGTATGGATCCAGCTGGGATGGACCTGGACCTGAGAATGTAGCCCCTGCCTAGACACTGATCGAAGGTCCATTTAGCATTTTCTCTCTCTACCCAGCTAGCACATAACGTTCTGAGAACTGTATGTTTCTTAGAGCTTAGTGATAGCGTAGTTGTCCTATGGTTATTTTGCATACAGCCTTCCCACAACTTTCTTGGAATGGTGCAGGATGGCCAGCTAGCACGTAACGTTCTGAGAACCATGTGTTTTTTAGGTGGGAATTTCAGTACTTCAGCATAACATGTGCAAGCTGGGTAATCTTTCAGGTTATGGTATGGGAAGAGTAAGCTCAAATCAAATCAAATTGTATTAGTCACATGCGCAGAAAACAACAGCTGTAGACCTTACAGTGAAATGCTTACTTATGTGCCCCTAACCAACAATGCAGTTTAACCCTCCTGTTGTGTTCCGGTCGAATTGGACCGATTTACAAGTTGTCTCTCTGAAAAATGTAGTTAATTTAACTTGATTGTCATAAGGTTTCATGACTTTGTCCACACAGGGCATCTGAACACACAAAACATATTTTTATGGTTTTCATTACATTTTGGGTGTTTTATTTAACTTTTGTACACCTGTGGTGTTACTGATCAAAAAAAAATTACTGGTCATTAGAAATTAATTGGTGAGACTACAATTAGTGTATAAAATTGAGTTCAAGCACATGCTGTCACGCTCGTCGTTAGAATGATACCAAGGTGCAGCGTGGTAGGCATACAGTTTTCTTTATTAAAAATGACACCGAAAAACAACAAAATACAAAACGAACGTAAAGCTATATGCAGTGCAGAAAGCAACTACACACAAACAAGATCCCACAACTGAAGGTGGGAAAAAGGGCTGCCTAAGTATAATCCCCAATCAGAGACAACGATAGACAGCTGCCTCTGATTGGGAACCATACCCGGCCAACAAAGAAATAGACAAACTAGAATGTCCACCCAAATTACACCCTGACCTAACCAAATAGAGAAATATAAAGGCTCTCTAAGGTCAGGACGTGACACATGCCCATTCATCAGATGGATCATCAGATGGACACACTTCCTCTCCCAGACCCACACATGCATACTTCCGGCGCCAACAGAGATGGCCGCCTCGCTTCGCGTTCCTAGGAAACTATGCAAAATTTTATTTTTTACGTGTTATTTCTTACATTGGTACCCCAGGTAATCTTAGGTTTCATTACATACAGTCGGGAGGAACTACTGAATATAGGAGCAACGTCAACTCACTATCATTACGACCAGGAATATGACTCTCCTGAAGCGGATCCTGTGTTTTGCCTTCCACCCAGTACAATGGATCTGATCCCAGCCGGCAACCCTAAACAACGACGCCGTAAAAGGGGCAAACGAAGCGGTCTTCTCGTCAGGCTTCGGAGACGGGCGCATCACGCTCCACTCCCTAGCATACTACTCGCCAATGTCCAGTCTCTTGACAACAAGGTTGATGAAATCCGAGCAAGGGTAGCATTCCAGTGAGACATCAGAGACTGTAACGTTCTTTGCTTCAACGAAACATGGCTCACTCGAGAGACGCTAACGGAGTCGGTGCAGCCAGCTGGTTTCTTCACGCATCGCGCCGACAGAAACAAACATCTTTCTGGTAAGAAGAGGGGTGGGGGGGGGGGGGGGGGGTATGCCTTATGATCAACGAGATGTGGTGTGATAATAACAACATACAGGAACTCAAGTCATTCTGTTTACCTGACTTAGAATCACAATCAAATGCCGACCGCATTATCTACCAAGGGAATTCTCTTCGATTATAATCACAGCCGTATATATTCCCCCCAAGCAGACACATCGATGGCCCTGAACGAACTTTATCTGACTCTATGTAAACTGGAAACCACACACCCTGAGGCTGCATTCATCGTAGCTGGGGATTTTAACAAGGCTAATCTGAAAACAAAACTCCCTAAATTCTATCAGCATATCGATTGTGCTACCAGGGCTGGTAAAACCCTGGATCATTGTTATTCTAACTTCCGCGACGCATATAAGGCCCTCCCCCGCCCTCCTTCCGGAAAAGCTGACCACGACTCCATTTTGTTGCTTCCAGCCTACAAACAGTCTGTTCAACGCTGGTCCGACCAATCTGATTCCACGCTTCAAAACTGCTTCGATAACGTGGATTGGGATATGTTCCGCATTGCGTCCAACAACAACATTGACGAATACGCTGATTCGGTGAGCGAGTTCATTAGAAAGTCCATCGGCAACGTCATACCCACAGCAACGATTAAAACATTCCCAAACCAGAAACCGTGGATTGATGGCAGCATTCGCATGAAACTGAAAGCGCGAACCACTGCTTTTAACCAGGGCAAGGTGACCGGTAACATGACCGAATACAAACAGTGTAGCTATTCCCTCCGCAAATGAAATCAAACAAGCGAAGTGCCAGGATAGAGACAAAGTAGAGTCGCAATTCAACAGCTCAGACACAAGAGGTATGTGGCAGGGTCTACAGTCAATCACGGATTACAAAAAGAAAACCAGCCCGGACGCGGACCAGGATGTCTTGCTCCCAGACAGACTAAATTACTTTTTTGCTCGCTTTGATGACAATACAGTGCCACTGACTCGGCCCGCTACCAAAACCTGCGGCCTCTCCTTCACTGCAGCCGAGGTGAGTAAAACATTTAAACGTGTTAACCTTCGCAAGAATGCAGGCCCAGACGGCATTCCCAGCCGCGTCCTCAGAGCATGCGCAGACCAGCTGGCTGGTGTGTTTACGGACATATTCAATCAATCCTTATCCCAGTCTGCTGTTCCCACATGCTTCAAGAGTGCCACCATTGTTCCTGTTCCCAAGAAAGCTAAGGTAACTGAGCTAAACGACTACCGCCCCGTAGCACTCACTTCCATCATCATGAAGTGCTTTGAGAGACTAGTCAAGGACCATATAACCTCCACCCTACCTGACACCCTAGACCCACTCCAATTTGCTTACTGACCCAATAGGTCCACAGACGACGCAATCGCAACCACACTGCACACTGCCCTAACCCTTCTGGACAAGAGGAATACCTATGTGAGAATGCTGTTCATCGACTACAGCTCAGCATTTAACACCATAGTACCATCCAAACTCGTCATCAAGCTCGAGACCCTGGGTCTCGACCCCGCCCTGTGCAACTGGGTACTGGACTTCCTGACGGGCCGCCCCCAGGTGGTGAGGGTAGGTAACAACATCTCCACCCCGCTGATCCTCAACACTGGGGCCCCACAAGGGTGCGTTCTGAGCCCTCTCCTGTACTCCCTGTTCACCCACGACTGTGTGGCCATGCACGCCTCCAACTCAATCATCAAGTTTGCGGAGGACACTAAAGTGATAGCTTGATTACCAACAACGACGAGACGGCCTACAGGGAGGAGGTGAGGGCCCTCGGAGTGTGGTGTCAGGAAAATAACCTCACACTCAACGTCAACAAAACAAAGGAGATGATTGTGGACTTCAGGAAACAGCAGTGGGAGCACCCCCCTATCCACATCGACGGGACAGTAGTGGAGAGGGTAGTAAGTTTTAAGTTCCTCGGTGTACACATCACAGACAAACTGAATTGGTCCACCCACATAGACAGCGTTGTGAAGAAGGCGCAGCAGCGCCTCTTCAACCTCAGGAGGCTGAAGAAATTCGGCTTGTCACCAAAAGCACTCACAAACTTCTACAGATGCACAATCGAGAACATCCTGTCGGGCTGTATCACCGCCTGGTACGGCAACTGCTCTGCCCACAACCGTAAGGCTCTCCAGAGAGTAGTGAGGTCTGCACAACGCATCACCGGGGGAAAACTACCTGCCCTCCAGGACACCTACACCACCCGATGTCACAGGAAGGCCATAAAGATCATCAAGGACAACAACCACCCGAGCCACTGCCTGTTCACCCCGCTATCATCCAGAGGGCGAGGTCAGTACAGGTGCATCAATGCAGGGACCAAGAGACTGAAAAACAGCTTCTATCTCAAGGCCATCAGACTGTTAAACAGCCACCACTAACATTTAGTGGCCGCTGCCAACATACTGACTCAACTCCAGCCACTTTAATAATGGGAATTGATGGAAATTTATGTAAAAATGTATCACTAGCCACTTTAAACAATGCCACTTAATATAATGTTTACATACCCTACATTACTCATCTCATATGTATATGTATATACTGTACTCTATATCATCTACTGCATCTTGCCATCTTTATGTAATACATGTATCACTAGCCACTTTAAACTATGCCACTGTATGTTTATATACCCTACATTACTCATCTCATATGTATATGACTGCCGACGTTATCTGCCCGAGGGATTTATCCAACCGGCAAATCCGTCCCGACGTTACCTGAACGCTCACCTGAGGCCCGCTAATCGTTAGCTGTCCTATCGGCTGCTATCTGAACAAAACCCCACTACACGGAACCTACCGACGGAAACGCACGAGGTATCTACAAACAGACCTCCATCCTATGCTGCTACCGATAGCCATATACCCGGCCAGCTGTCTGGATCGCCACGACCCCAACCAACCTCTACTCACTGGACCCTTACTGATCACTCGATTAAGCATGCCTCTCCTTAATGTAAATATGCCTTGTCCATTGCTGTTCTGGTTAGTGTTTATTGGCTTATTTCACTGTAGAGATTCTAGCCCTGCTCTCTATACCATATCCAACCTATCAGTTCCACCACCCACATATGCGATGACATCACCTGGTTTCAATGATGTTTCTAGAGACAAGATCTCTCTCATCATCACTCAATACCTAGGTTTACCTCCACTGTATTCACATCCTACCATACCTTACCTTATTCCTTTAAACTATTTTATCGCCCCCAGAAACTTCCTTTAACTCTCTGCTCTAGTAGCTCTAGGCGACCAATTCTCATAGCTTTTAGCCGTACCATTATCCTACTTCTCCTCTGTTCCTCTGGTGATGTAGAGGTGAATCCAGGCCCTGCAGTACCTGGCTCCACTCCTATTCCCCAGGCGCTCTCTTTTGATGACTTCTGTAACCGTAATAGCCTTGGCTTCATGCATGTTAACATTAGAAGCCTCCTCCCTAAGTTTGTTTTGTTCACTGCTTTAGCACACTCTACCAACCCGGATGTTTTAGCCGTGTCTGAATCCTGGCTTAGAAAGACCACCAAAAATTCTGACATTTTTATCCCCAATTACAATATTTTCAAACAAGATAGAACGGCCAAAGGGGGCGGTGTTGCAATCTACTGCAAAGACTGCCTGCAGAGTTCTGTTATACTATCCAGGTCTGTTCCCAAACAATTTGAACTTCTACTTTTAAAAATCCACCTCTCTAAAAACAAGTCTCTCACCGTTGCCGCCTGCTATAGACCACCCTCTGCCCCCAGCTGTGCTCTGGACACTATATGTGAACTGATTGCCCCCCATCTATCTTCAGAGCTCGTGCTGCTAGGCGACCTAAATTTGAACATGCTCAACACCCCAGCCACCCTACAATCTAAGCTTGATGCCCTCAATCTCACACAAATTATCAATGAACCTACCAGGTACCACCCCAATTCCGTAAACACGGGTACCCTCATAGATATCATCCTAACAAACTTGCCCTCCAAATACACCTCTGCTGTTTTCAACCAAGATCTCAGCGATCACTGCCTCATTGCCTGCATCCGTAATGGGTCAGCGGTCAAACGACCTCCACTCATCACTGTCAAACGCTCCCTGAAACACTTCAGCGAGCAGGCCTTCCTAATCGACCTGGCCGGGATATCCTGGAAGGATATTGATCTCATCCCGTCAGTAGAGGATGCCTGGTCATTTTTTAAAAATGCCTTCCTCACCATCTTGAATAAGCATGCCCCATTCAAGAAATTTAGAACCAGGAACAGATATAGCCCTTGGTTCTCTCCTGACCTGACTGCCCTTAACCATCAGAAAAACATCCTATGGCGTTCTGCATTAGCATCGAACAGCCCCCGTGATATGCAACTTTTCAGGGAAGCCAGAAACCAATATACACAGGCAGTTAGAACAGCCAAGGCTAGCTTTTTCAAGCAGAAATTTGCTTCCTGCTACACAAATTCAAAAAAGTTCTGGGACACCGTAAAGTCCATGGAGAATAAGAACACCTCATCCCAGCTTCCAACCGCTCTGAAGATAGGAAACACTGTCACCACCGACAAATCCACTATAATTGAGAATTTCAATAAGCATTTTTCTACGGCTGGCCATGCTTTCCACCTGGCTACCCCTACCCCGGACAACAGCACTGCCCTCCCCTCTGCTACTCGCCCAAGCCTTCCCCATTTCTCTTTCTCCCAAATACAGTCAGCTGATGTTCTTAATGAGCTGCAAAATCTGGACCCTTACAAATCAGCCGGGCTAGATAATCTGGACCCTTTCTTTCTAAAACTATCTGCTGAAATTGTTGCCACCCCTATTACTAGCCTCTTCAACCTCTCTTTCGTGTCGTCTGAGATCCCCAAAGATTGGAAAGCAGCTGCGGTTATCCCCCTCTTCAAAGGGGGGGACACCCTTGACCCTAACTGCTACAGACCTATATCTATCCTACCCTGCCTTTCTAAGGTCTTCGAAAGCCAAGTCAACAAACAGATTACCGACCATTTCGAATCACACCACACCTTCTCCGCTATGCAATCTGGTTTCAGAGCTGGTCATGGGTGCACCTCAGCCACGCTCAAGGTCATAAACGATATCGTAACCGCCATCGATAGGAAACAATACTGTGCAGCCGTATTCATTGACCTGGCCAAGGCTTTTGACTCTGTCAATCACCACATCCTCATTGGCAGACTCGACAGCCTTGGTTTCTCTAATGATTGCCTCGCCTGGTTCACCAACTACTTCTCTGATAGAGTTCAGTGTGTCAAATCGGAGGGTCTGTTGTCCGGGCCTCTGGCAGTCTCTATGGGGGTGCCACAGGGTTCAATTCTTGGACCGACCCTCTTCTCTGTTTACATCAATGATGTCGCTCTTGCTGCTGGTGATTCTCTGATCCACCTCTACGCAGACGACACTATTCTGTATACTTCTGGCCCTTCTTTTGACACTGTGTTAACAACCCTCCAGGCGAGCTTCAATGCCATACAACTCTCCTTCCGTGGCCTCCAACTGCTCTTAAATACAAGTAAAACCAAATGCATGCTCTTCAACCGATCGCTGCCTGCTCCTGCCCGCCTGTCCAACATCACTACTTTGGACGGCTCTGACTTAGAATATGTGGACAACTACAAATACCTAGGTGTCTGGTTAGACTGTAAACTCTCCTTCCAGACCCACATCAAACATCTCCAATCCAAAGTCAAATCTAGAATTGGCTTCCTATTCCGCAACAAAGCATCCTTTACTCATGCTGCCAAACATACCCTTGTAAAACTGACCATCCTACCAATCCTCGACTTCGGTGATGTCATTTACAAAATAGCCTCCAAAACCCTACTCAATAAATTGGATGCAGTCTATCACAGTGCCATCCGTTTTGTCACCAAAGCCCCATATACTACCCACCACTGCGACCTGTACACTCTCGTTGGCTGGCCCTCGCTTCATACTCGTCGCCAAACCCACTGGTTCCAGGTCATCTACAAGACCCTGCTAGGTAAAGTCCCCCCTTATCTCAGCTCGCTGGTCACCATAGCAGCACCTACCTGTAGCACGCGCTCCAGCAGGTATATCTCTCTAGTCACCCCCAAAACCAATTCTTCCTTTGGACGCCTCTCCTTCCAGTTCTCTGCTGCCAATGACTGGAACGAACTACAAAAATCTCTGAAACTGGAAACACCTATCTCCCTCACTAGCTTTAAGCACCAGCTGTCAGAGCAGCTCATAGATTACTGCACCTGTACATAACCCATCTACAATTTAGCCCAAACAACTACCTCTTTACCTACTGTATTTATTTATTAATTTATTTTGCTCCTTTGCACCCCATTATTTCTGTCTCTACTTTGCACTTTCTTCCAATGCAAACCAACCATTCCAGTGTTTTTTAGTTTTTATTTTACTTGCTGTGTTGTACTCACTTCGCCTCCATGGCCTTTTTATATTTTATTTATTTATACATATATCTGTTTGCCTTCACCTCCCTTATCTCACCTCACTTGCTCACATTGTATATAGACTTATTTTTTTTCACTGTATTATTGACTATATGTTTGTTTTTACTCCATGTGTAACTATGTGTTGTTGTATGTGTCGAACTGCTTTGCTTTATCTTGGCCAGGTCGCAATTGTAAATGAGAACGTGTTCTCAATTTGCCTACCTGGTTAAATAAAGGTTAAATAAATAAAATAAAAAAATATATATATATACTGTACTCTATACCATCTACTGCATCTTGCCTATACCGTTCTGTACCATCACTCATTCATGTATCTTTATGTACATATTCTTTATCCCTTTACACTTGTGTGTATAAGGTAGTAGTTGTGGAATTGTGTCACGATCGTGAGACAGACCAAAACGCAGCATGAGGAAAATAAGCCATCTTCATTTATTATTGAAGAAGGCAAAACGAAACAAAACACTTTCAAACTAACAAAACAACAAACGACCGTGAAGCTAATAAACGTAGTGCACACACACACAGGCTACAAACGTTCAGACATAGACAATTCCCCACAACAAACTAAAGCCTATGGCTACCCTAAATATGGCTCCCAATCAGAGACAACAGAAACCAGCTGTCTCTAATTGGGAACCCATTCAGGCAACCATAGACTTTCCTAGACAACTACACACAACATAGACACAGCTAGACAACTATACTAAACATAAACCCAACTACTCTAAATAAACCCCCTAAACCTTACAATCACCCTGGACACTACAAAACCCACATAAATACCCATGTCACACCCTGACCTAACTAAAATAATAAAGAAAACAAAGAATACTAAGGCCAGGGCGTGACAAATTGTTAGGTTAGATTACTTGTTGGTTATTACTGCATTGTCGGAACTAGATGCACAAGCATTTCGCTACACTCGCATTAACATCTGCTAACCATGTGTATGTGACAAATACAATTTGATTTGATTTGATGTGTGTTTGAGCACACACACACCTCACTCCCCTTCTTGGCTTCCATGTTAACCCCCACACGGGAACCTTTCCCCAATAGAATCTTTCCTCCACGGGAACCACACCTGTTGGCATTCTCACAAACAATCGTAACATTGTTTCAATAATATATAGAACTTTTCTTGCAGCTCTGGTATATAAAGCTTTTTTGAGGCCTTGCTCACAATTCTTTCTGTGGCAGCACAATGACTAAACAATATACTCTATGTGAGGCTCTTGATCATATCTTTGATCATGACACAGGTGAGGAGGAGAGATTCCTTGTTAAACTTTGACACAAAATAGTCTGTGATAAATAGCACAAAATGTTTCATCTGAGTATTTGTTACAGTCAAAATAATCCATACATTATGCTTTTTTTACTCAAAAACGAGTTGTATGAGCTCAGGTCAACGAGGCCTACAGGCCAAAAATAGCAAATAGAAGTTCAAAACTTGTAATGTTCGCAATAACTTAAATTGATAAAAAAATCTAAAACAACATTAGGTTGATAATATATGTATTATTATGGATTTATAATCAGCTATAATGAAACGAACACAGCAGGAGGGTTAAAAAACCACGAATAAGAATAAGATATAAAAGTAACACGTTTTTACAGAGCAGCAGTAAAATAACAATAGCGAGACTATATACTGGGGGGTACTGGTACAGAGTCAATGTGTGGGGGCACCGGTTATTTGTGGTAATATGTACATGTAGGTAGAGTTATTAAAGTGACTATGCATAGATGATAACAACAGCGAGTAGCAGCGGTGCAAAAGCGGGGGGGGGGGGGGCAATGCAAATAGTCTGGGTGGCCATTTGATTAGATGTTCTGGAGTCTTATGGCTTGGGAGTAGAAGCTGTTTAGGAGCCTCTTGGACCTAGACTTGGTGCTCCAGTACCGCTTGCCGTGCGGTTGCAGAGAGAAGTGTATGACTAGGGTGGCTGGAGTCCTAATCCTGGATCTGTGTCTAAGGGCAACCACTATTTGAACCAGACTTGAATGCCTGTGCTATAATCTGTGTGATATTGGCCCCAGCTGTGTTTGAGAGGGGACGCCTGAATTGTTAGGTCTCTGGGTTCAGATGAGAGATTATCTCTGTGAAGTGTTTATGATCCACAGTGTTATCGCCAGAGGAGTGAAATGTTTTACCTTGCTGTGCTGTTTCCTCCACTACTGTAGGTCTGATACAGAGGACCACAGAGGGAGGGTCACTTTGTATGAGGAGTACAAGGAACAAGCCTACGTGAATATGGAGAGATGCGGCTATTCCACACACACACACACACACACACACACACACACACACACACACACACACACACACACACACACACACACACACACACACACACACACACACACACCTCTCTTCTTGTCTGTCCTGCCAGGGCAGTAAGGGCTCCTGGCTCCGTTGGGTCGTTATGGATTCAGTGTGTGTACCGCACTGTGTGGTTACAGCCAATTCAGCTGGCATAGAAGACTTTAAAACCCAAAACTGACATCGTTAAAAAAAAAAGGAATCCAGAAAAAAAACAGAGGAGGAGGATTCCATACTGTCAGTAGACACCGGGTTGATTAACTGCTTACTGTCCTTCAATGAATGGGAGGAACGGGAGAGAATGGCAATTATAGGGAGGAGCGAGCAGGAGAGAGGAGGAGGGAACAAAGAGTGAGATTTACCTCAAACGTGACAGGACAGTATATCATGTTAAAATGAAGGTACATAAAGCGATAATTCATGGTCAGAATGGCATTAATTGTTTTTAGCACTGAGGCAGTAAAAATATAATTACACACCATGTGAAACCTGAAGACTCTGTGCTCATGAATTTCCCTTCGAAATGGAGGATACGTCCCAATGTGTAAAAACATACACCACTTAAAAATATGGCCCTGTCAACAAAACAAAATCAAAAATAAATCTGACCTAAACCCTGACCTTGACCACAAATAAACATATTTTCTGTGCAGCCTTTCCTGTAGTAGCTAGCTATCTATTGAATCATAGCTAGTCAGAATGGCAGTTTAGCTAGCTATTGAATCATAGCTAGTCAGAATGGCAGTTTAGCTAGCTATTGAATCATAGCTAGTCAGAATGGTAGTTTAGCTAGCTATTGAATCATAGCTCGTCAGAATGGCAGTTTAGCTAGCTATTGAATCATAGCTCGTCAGAATTGCAGTTTAGCTAGCTATTGAATCATTGCTAGTCAGAATGGCAGTTTATGTCACACTTCTATTCAAAGTGGCATACAGTTAACCCATAACCCGATAGCCAGAACCATCACTACTGATGAGTCTATTCTGTCTAAACTCATAAAAGGAGGGAAGACCTTAATGCGCTAACTCAGTCCAGGAGCCAGACATTCATTTTACTTTTATGGGCCGCAGAAAAGAAAAAGAGAAAATTCCTCAGCTTCATTGACCTCTTTCTTAGCTGTAAAACAAAGGAACGAGGAGCAGGAAACTCACCTAAATTGAATTAACTTTGTGATTTATCAAATGCAGCTATCCCCTCCAGCCTCACACCCACACACTGGAGATGAATGTGGATGTTTGAGTGCAGTCATTGGGCTGTAAGGGAGACAGGACAGGAGTGCTAGAATGAAAAGAGGAGAGGAAGTATGGAGGGCTGAATGAAAAGAGGAGAGGAAGTATGGAGGGCTGAATGAAAAGAGGAGAGGAAGTATGGAGGGCTGAATGAAAAGAGGAGAGGAAGTATGGAGGGCTGAATGATTGACATGACTTTCATCATTAGCGAGGGGAAATTAAGTATGTCGCTTTATTGTTCATCCTCGCAAAGGGCTCATGACTCATTCATATACTGTATGACCACGTAAAATTACCAAGGCAAGTGTATATTCTCCATATATACATTATACATTATTCCTCTCTCTCCCCCTATCGATCTTCATCTCTCTCCAGAATCAGCTGTGAAAAATAGCCGTGCTTCCCGCCTTGCTGGTCAGAATACTTCCAAGGTTCTAGGTCCCAGAGAAGGGAATCCCAGCCCCTCCCAGAACCGTCTCCAAGAGCATCATAAATAACCCAATGATAATCTTGAGGAAGGTCTTTTTATACTCCTATTCCATGGGTTTTGAAAAATGTAAGACATTTGGGGTGTTGTATCCAAATACATGTTTTACTATGTGGAAAATTACGTTATTGCATAACCACATAAGTTAAACAACCTGTTTCCATGACCTTTGCTGCCAACATGGCACCCATAAGAATTCTAAAACTGCAACCAAGTTGGCCAATGGCTCTATCTGTGTGGACTGGCCTTGGTTAAAAACCAACACCAGGGTCTGATAGCACATTCTACCCTTGAAGTAAGGAACCATCTGGTCTCCATTGGGAGGTGAGTGATTGATGTGGCTCCTCATGTGTGTTGCAGTTAATACTGGCAGGAGAGATCAGCCCTATAACTCTGTCTGTTTTATTATCAGGCAAGACAGTGACCTCCACGTGTCCAACACAACACAGAGCCAATGAGAGCTCACCTGGCAGGAGCCTGCCGCCATGTTGTCACCACATTACTCAGAAGGCAAACTGCCAAGATGCACTTACTGCCACCGGAATCCAGTGTTTAATTTAAATGCACGATAATGGCATTGATCAAAAGCATACGGCAATATTATATATGATAATTTAGCAGTTTCTGAATCCACACACAGTGAATTATTCTGTCGTGAAGAGGGCACGACAATCCAGTACATCACTGGGGCCAAGCTTCCTGCCATCCAGGACCTCTATACCAGGCGGTGTCAGAGGAAGGCCCTAAAAATTGTCAAAGACTCCAGCCACCCTAGTCATAGACTGTTCTCTCTGCTACCGCACGGCAAGCGGTACCGGAGCGGCAAGTCAAAGTCCAAAAGGCTTTTAAACAGCTACTACCCCCAAGGCATCAGACTCCTGAACATCTAATCAAATGGCGACCCAGACTATTTGTATTGCCTCCCCCCTTTTACGCCACTGCTACTCTCTGTTATTATCTATGTATAAGTCACTTTAATAACTCTACCTACATGTAGATATTACCCCAATTACCTCAACTTACCAGTGCCCCCGCACGTTGACTCTGTACCGGAACCCCCTGTATATAGTCTCGCTATTGTTATTTTACCGCTGGTCTTTAACTACTTGTTACATTTATTTCTTATTCTTATTCATATTTTTAAACTGCATTGTTGGTTAAGGGCTTGTAAGTAAGGATTTCACTGTAAGGTCTACACCTGTTGTATTCGGAGCATGTGACTAATACATTTTGATTTGATTTGATACATGATGTGCTGTCTATAAAGAATCAAAGCCACAACTCTGGTATTGCCAGAGTTGTGCTCCAGCCAACTGACACATCTGAAAATAATGCTGCGCAGCCATAGAAACAGGAGACAGAGTATAGTAACAGTCAGGTCTGAGATTCAGGCCGTCACAACCCTGGCCTTGATTGCTTCAGACATATTTGTGGAGCATAGGAGCCCAGCACACTGTCTGCCTGTGAAACTATCAAAACGAATAAAATAATCTTCATGACTAACAGCCTGTTACAAGAAGTGGACAGTATAGGGAATGTACCTCATGTAAAGCAGAGGGGGTTGCACAAAGACGTGGGTCCGCTATGGGTAGCACTGGCACTGTGTGTGTGTATGTGTGTGTGTGTGTGTGTGTGTGTGTGTGTGTGTGTGTGTGTGTGTGTGTGTGTGTGTGTGTGTGTGTGTGTGTGTGTGTGTGTGTGTGTGTGTGTGTGTGTGTGTGTGTGTGTGTGTGTGTGTGTGTGTGTGTGTGTGTGTGTGTGTGTGTGTGTGTACATCGTGTGCATGTGTAAAGAGGGACAGAGATCAAATATTTTTCAGATCATGCATTAGATTAAACCCCGTCATGGGAAAGAGAGAACACAGAACATTATGAAAGTGTACTTTTCAGGACTCATTCACTACAGTGTTTCCTTTGGCGATGAATACAGATTCTATCCCTTTCAGAACACTAGGGGCACCATAGAGGATTTAGTGGACAGTGGAAGATTGTAGACTACTTGTCTGCTTTTGGGGTCGTATCAGAACAATAGAGGTGTGACGTGTGTATTGTGAAAATAAAAGTAGAAAAATACATCAGAAGGAAACTGAAAAAAATACATTATCTATCTTCTCATTCATCTCAGTGATTCCCTTTGATCAAGGCCAGCATTATGCCTGGCCCGCCCTACCGTATCTCCTTGCCTTTCCAAAAAAAAGATGTAAATGTTGATCATTTCTTTCACCAAGACATACTCCGACATAAAGAAGGATTAATCTCAGATAAAGCATCCGAGCGAGGGAAACAGCACCCCTCTGTCTCAGTATGTGTTGACCATGTATCTGATGCTGTCTGGACAAAAAGAGTATGGCATGTCATACGATTTCTGTCCAGACAGCATCAGATACACAAGCTACATACAGTATAGTAAGACAGCATAGGGGCTCTCTTATCGCTTAAACGGATGCTTTCTCTGGTGAGAGTTTCAGCAGAGAGGAAGAGGTGAAGCAAGAGGGCTCACTCGCCAAAATAGGTCAAGAATAAGCCCAATGTGTTTCTATGGCCTTAATATGCAGAACTCAGCTTGTCGCCTTCCTTCCCGCCGTTGGCACAATAACTCCCACTGTCAGGGCAGAGACATGAGCATCTTGTCATTATACAGTTGAAGTCAGAAGTTTACATACACTTAGGTTGGAGTCATTAAAACTTGTTTTTCAACCACTCCACAAATTTCTTGTTAACAAACTATAGTTTTAGCAAGTAGGTCAGGCCATCTACTTTGTGCATGACACAAGTAATTTTTCCAACAACTGTTTACATGCAGATTATTTCACTTATAATTCACTATATTACAATTCCAGTGGGTCAGAAGTTTACATACACTAAGTTGACTGTGCCTTTAAACAGCTTGGAAAATTACTTAAAATTATGTCATGGCTTTAGAAGCTTCTGATAGGCTAGTTAGGTCAATTGGGGGTGTACCGGTGGATGTATTTCAAGGCCTACCTTCAAACTCAGTGCCTCTTTGCTTGACATCATGGGAAAATCAAAAGAAATCAGCCAAGATCTCAGGAGAAAAATTGTAGACCTCCACAAGTCTGGTTCATCCTTGGGAGCAATTTCTAAACGCCTGAAGGTACCAAGTTCATCTGTTCAAACAATAGTGCGCAAGTATAAACACCATGGGACCACACAGCCGTCATACCGCTCAGGAAGGAGACGCGCTCTGTCTCCTAGAGATGAAAGTACTTTGGTGCGAAAAGTGCAAATCAATCCCAGAACAACAGCAAATGATCTTGTGAAGATGCTGGAGGAAACAGGTACAAAAGTAACTATATCCACAGTAAAACGAGTCCTATATCGACATAACCTGAAAGGCCGCTCAGCAAGGAAGAAGCCACTGCTCCAAAACCGCCATAAAAAGCCAGACTACGGTTTGCAACTGCACATGGGGACAAAGATCGTACTTTTTGGAGAAATGTCCTCTGGTCTGATGAAACAAAAATGGAACTGTTTGGCCATTATGACCATCGTTATATTTGGAGGAAAAAAGGGGAGTCTTCCAAGCCGAAGAACACCATGAAGCACGGGGGTTTCAGCATCATGTTGTGGGGGTGCTTTGCTGCAGGAGGGGTTGGTGCACTTAACAAAATAGATGGCATCATGAGGCAGGAAAATTATGTGGATATATTGAAGCAACGTCTCAAGACATGACTTAACCAGAGAGGATCATTAGCTTCTTTAAAAAAAATGTATGTGGATTGTTTCAAATCACAAGGGCAATAATCAGATAGGCCTATTGCCACGCTCGCTACCCAAATTTTGGGAAGCCCGCAATTTGGGCAGCACTCATGGCAAGGCAACAGGCCTAGCTGATTATTGAGTTGTGGTTGTCAGTGAAAAGCATCTCAAATATGTGTGAAGATAGTGTATTGACTATCATTTAAAATGTTGAGACAAGGACAAGGGAGGGGAGTGTGGCGAAGATACGGCGTGTCATGCACTCAGCTGTCCAGAATGCACTCAGCTATCCAGAATGCACTCAGCTATCCAGAATGCACACAGCTATACAGAATGCACTCAGCTATCCAGAATGCACTCGGCTGTCCAGAATGCACTCAGCTATCCAGAATGCACTCAGCTATCCAGAATGCACTCAGCTATCCAGAATGCACTCAGCTATCCAGAATGCACTCAGCTGTCCAGAATGCACTCAGCTATCCAGAATACACTCAGCTGTCCAGAATGCACTCAGCTGTCCAGAATGCACTCAGCTGTCCAGAATGCACTCAGCTGTCCAGAATGCACTCAGCTGTCCAGAATGCACTCAGCTGTCCAGAATGCACTCAGCTATACAGAATGCACTCAGCTGTCCAGAATGCACTCAGCTGTCCAGAATGCACTCAGCTATACAGAATGCACTCAGCTATCCAGAATGCACTCAGCTATCCAGAATGCACTCAGCTATACAGAATGCACTCAGCTATACAGAATGCACTCAGCTGTCCAGAATGCACTCAGCTGTCCAGAATGCACTCAGCTGTCCAGAATGCACTCAGCTGTCCAGAATGCACTCAGCTGTCCAGAATGCACTCAGCTGTCCAGAATGCACTCAGCTATACAGAATGCACTCAGCTGTCCAGAATGCACTCAGCTGTCCAGAATGCACTCAGCTATACAGAATGCACTCAGCTATCCAGAATGCACTCAGCTATCCAGAATGCACTCAGCTACACAGAATGCACTCAGCTGTCCAGAATGCACTCAGCTGTCCAGAATGCACTCAGCTATACAGAATGCACTCAGCTGTCCAGAATGCACTCAGCTATACAGAATGCACTCAGCTATCCAGAATGCACTCAGCTATCCAGAATGCACTCAGCTGTCCAGAATGCACTCAGCTATACAGAAGGCACTCAGCTATCCAGAATGCACTCAGCTGTCCAGAATGCACTCAGCTGTCCAGAATGCACTCAGCTGTCCAGAATGCACTCAGCTGTCCAGAATGCACTCAGCTGTCCAGAATGCACTCAGCTATACAGAATGCACTCAGCTATCCAGAATGCACTCAGCTGTCCAGAATGCACTCAGCTATACAGAATGCACTCAGCTATCCAGAATGCACTCAGCTATCCAGAATGCACCCAGCTATCCAGAATGCACTCAACTATACAGAATGCACTCAGCTGTCCAGAATGCACTCAGCTATCCAGAATGCACTCAGCTGTCCAGAATGCACTCAGCTATACAGAATGCACTCAGCTGTCCAGAATGCACTCAGCTATACAGAATGCACTCAGCTATCCAGAATGCACTCAGCTATCCAGAATGCACTCAGCTGTCCAGAATGCACTCAGCTGTCCAGAATGCACTCAGCTATACAGAATGCACTCAGCTATCCAGAATGCACTCAGCTATCCAGAATGCACTCAGCTATCCAGAATGCACTCAGCTGTCCAGAATGCACTCAGCTGTCTCCGCCAATTCTTGCACATTCATTGTTTCATTGTGTGAATTGTTTGCCCTTTGATTGTTTATTTTGATGAATTCCCCATTACCTATATGTATGTTACCAGTAGGCCTAGTAAATGTACAGTTAATCCCCATAATTTGGTTACATACATTTCTGTTAATGCACATATTAATTAAAGTCATTTACCATTCTCAGAGTGGAAACATTGTTTGCAGAGCTCACTACCTGCTACATGTCAGCAATGAGCATGTGTCTGGTTTCTCTGTCCTGATAATGTTGAGGGAGTGCGCATGCCTAAGTACGCATAGAAGTACCTGGTCTGCTCTGCGCAAATGTAGGTGCCCATTTGGGGATTTCTGATTTTCTTAATTTACCACGTCCACCACTGATAAGCTGAGCTTGTCAGTCATTTTTTCTTAACCTCACACATTAAGTCAACTAAGTCATTTTTTTAACATCCATTGTAAATGATATTAGTTCCTCGCAGTATTGAACAAATCTTTACAACACTCTCCCGGCCTCCATAATCACCAAGTCTCGGTGTGATATAGCAAAATATCATGGTCTGATGAGCCCATGGATCATGGAAACGTCATAAAAACGGTTTATCCCCAGCTCACTGGAGCAGGAAACACTGAATGCCCAGAATAGTCTGGTTGATACAATGTTGCAAGTTCGATAGCAACCAGTTGATTGATTTGATACAATGTTGCACTCCACTAGCGAAAGCTCAAGTCAAGACAAATAAAAAGAGAGGCAGACAAGCGGAGTAGGGAGACTAATATGATTGAAAGAACCTGAATTTTCATAAGGATATTTTCTACTGTTTTAATTTATCAGCTTTAGTTTAGGCTTATGTATTTTATTTAGTTTGAGATGGAAGTTATAGGCCTACTGCTGCATTGGCCTACAGGCTGTCTCTGAGTTCCATGCGCTCATTTCTTTAGCTACCAATGGATCAAGGTGTATCAATGTGTCCATATGGCAGAGTGCTCTCGCATGAGCTGAATTGTAACTTTTAGATTTTTATAATTTTAATTCATATTTATATGATTAACCAGATGACAATGATTTTGAAAATTTTTAATATTATTCATGAAATTAAATTGTTCCACTAAAAATGTGCATGTAAAAATAATTATGAAGATCTGTATAAATGGTAGGATAAATTGTAAGCTTCCCCAAACTTGAAGTGACTAAAACCTCGACGGGATCAGTGTCCCCCCCGCGGGACAGTTGAACTAATGTAGACTAATGTAATTATCATCAGGTTTTAAGTAACAAAAACAATTCCCCGGACATAGACATATCTGATATGGACAGAAAGCTTAAATTCTTGTTAATCTAACTGCACTGTCCAATTTACAGAAGCTATTACAGTGAAAGAATACCATGCTATTGTTTGAGGAGAGTGCACAATTTTGAACTTCAAACATGTACTAATAAACCAATTAGGCACATTTGGGCAGTCTTGATAGAACATTTTAAACAGATATGCAATGGTTCATTGGATCAGTCTAAAACTTTGCACATACACTGCTACCATCTAGTGGCCAACATCGAAATTGCGCCTGGGCTGGAATAATACATTATGGCCTTTCTCTTGCATTTCAAGATGATGGTAAAAAAAAGTGAGGTCCTGAGCTACAGGCAGTTAGATTTGGGAAAGTAATTTTAGGTGAACATTTTCAAAAAGGGTCAGATCCTTAAGAGGTTTGTAAATCAGATGAAAACATCATGAATGGTTGTGTTCATGACACATTAAGAAGGTAACAAATTTTTACAGTTAGATTGTGTCTTTACTATAAAATCCATTTATAAAATGTGTACACACATATGAAGTCTCGTGAAAGTAAAAAGAAAGTGCCCCTCTATGGAAATGAAATGCCCATCAAACTGAGTCGTTCTGGCGCTGCTTTTGATTCAATCTGCATCAATTTGACAGGAAAATGTCAAGCCAAATTTCCGCTGACTGCCTGTTCTGACTCGTGTGAATGTAATGTAACTAAATGGTCCTTGGTTTATCCTGTGGCTTTAGCCTATTAACTTACAGCTAGTTAGAGGGATAAAGATTTCATGGAACATAAAGAGCTGGTCCCTTTTTGCCAAATCACAGACAGTGGATGATTCATTGTTGTAGCGACAGAGACAGTATATGGGGCAGTCTGGCTGTGGGTTTCTGACTAAGGGATGGGATCATGTTTTTGAAAAGATAAGTGAAAACAGAGCTTAGAATGTTGTGAGAAATATTGTGTTTAATATGATGTAAATTGCAGCTTTGCTGGAGTTAACCCCTCCACAGAGATGGAAGAATGTGTAGTGCCTCTAGGGTTGGCTCTGCTTTAGCCTCAGGGCACTTCTCTCTTTTATAGAGCAGTCTAGGGGTGCCAGGGTTCAAAGTGACGCATGTCTATTTGAATTCACAGACAACAGGGTATTAATATTAACAACGGAGCGAGGGGGGAGAGAGGGAGTGAGAAGAGTGAGAGATGGAACAGCTCACATCAGCTCATATCCCAAACATTTGCAAAGCATAACCATGAGCTCTTTCTAAATCCACATTTCAGGAGTGGATTATATCAGATTACATTAGATTTTATTTAGTCACATGCACAGGGTCACATATGTAGTTGCAGTGTACAGTGAAAGCTTTGAGCTCCAGCAGTGCAGGTGTGAATGAAACAATAAAAAAAATAAGAATACATGTTTACAACTGGGACAATGATACTGTACATATAAATGTCCATTGGGGGTGGCCAGGTTAATTGTCCATTGAGGGGGCAGGAGGTGCAGGTAACTGACTAAGACTGGCTATTCATCAGCCTGATGGTTTGGGGGTAAAAACTATTGGCCAGTCTGTTAGTTTTAGATGCTCCTGTACTGCCTGTGTCTGAGTGATGGAAGCAGGGAGAACAGGGCATGGATGGGTGGCTGAGGTCTCGGAGGATCTTCTAGGCCTTCGTGTGACACCTGGTGTTGTAGGTGTCCTGGAAGGCAGGCAGTGTGCACCCAATGATGCATTCGCCTGGGCGTACAACCCTCTGTAGTACCTTGCAGTCAGCATCAGCGGTGGTTGCCATACCAGGCTGTGATGCAGCCCGACAGTATGCTCTCGATGGTGCTCCTGTAGAACACCGTGAGCGCCCTCGGGGACTGTCCGAATTACTTCAGCCTCCTGAGGTTGAAGAGTTGCTGTAGTGCCTTCTTCACGTGTCAATGTGGTTTGACCATTTCAGCTCCTCAGAGATGTGTACGCCGAGGAACTTGATGTTTTTGACCATCTCCATGACGGCCCCGTTCATGAGGATAGGGGCGAGCTCAGAGTCATTTTTCTCGAAGGATGAGAAAAAGGTGTTTAGCTCGCTCCGAAGGGCAGCGTTGGTGCCCGCGACGTGACTGGCTTTCTTTTTGTAATCCGTAATCGTAGAAGCCCCTGCCACATAAGCCTTGTATCCATCCCGCTGAATTGCTCCTCCACTTTGCCCCTATCTTGATGGATGTGCCTAGGTTGTATTTGTACTGTTTAAGTACACAATTGTCTCCTGTCACCTTGCCATGTTTATAAGCAGCATGTCTCTCCTTCAATTTTCCGACAAGACTGCCATATATCCATGGTTTTTAATTCGGGTAAGTTTTGAAAGACCATCATTATCAAAATC
The DNA here is from genome assembly GCF_029448725.1 of Salvelinus fontinalis. Lineage (NCBI taxonomy): Eukaryota > Metazoa > Chordata > Actinopteri > Salmoniformes > Salmonidae > Salvelinus > Salvelinus fontinalis. Next base: position 18,624,643 of record NC_074691.1, read on the forward strand.
AAATAAAAAAATCAAGTAAAATGTTATTTGTCACATACACGTGTTTAGCAGATGTTATTGTGGGTGTAGGGAAATGCTTTCACTTCTAGCTCTAACAGTGAAGTAATATCTAACAGTAATATCTAACAATTTCACAACAATACACGCAAATATAAAGTCAAGGAATGGAATTAAGAATATATAAATATTTGGGTGAGCAATGTCAGAGTGGCATAGACTAAGATACAGTAGAATAGAATAGAATAGAATACAGTATATACATATGAGATGAGTAATGCAAAATATGTAGATGTTATTAAAGTGACTAGTGTTCCATTATTAAACTGGCCAGTGATTCCAAGTCATTGTATATAGGGCAGCAGCCTCTAATGTGCTAGTTATGGCTATTTAACAGCATTTAACAGTCTGATGGCCTTGAGATAGAAGCTGTTTTTCAGTTTTGACCTGTACTGACCACGCCTTTTGGATGATAGTGGGGTGCAGAGGCAGTGGCTCGGGCGGCTCTTGTCCTTGATGATATTTTTGACCTTCCTGTGACATGGTGCTGTAGGTGTCCTGGAGAGCAGGTAGTTTGCCCCCGGTGATGTGTTGGGCAGATTGCACCACCTTCTGGAGAACCCTGAGGTTGTGAACAGTGCAGTTGCCGTACTAGGCAGTGATAAACCGTAAACACTCCAGCCAGCTGGTTTGCGCATTCTCTGAGGATGTGGCTAGAGTTGCCGTCTGGGCCGGCAGCCTTGCAAGGGTTAACACACTTAAATGTCTTACTCACGTCGGCCACAGAGAAGGAGAGCCCACAGTCCTTGGTAGCGGGCCGCGTCAGTGGCACTGTGTTATACTCAAAGCGGGCAAGGAAGGTGTTTAGCTTGTCCGGAAGAAAGACGTCGGGGGTCCACGAGGTGGCTGGTTTTCCCTTTGTAGTCTGTGATTGTCTGTAGACCATGCCACACACGTCTCGTGTCTCAGCCGTTGAATTGCGACTCCACTTTGTGTCTATACTGATGTTTTGCCTGTTTGATTGCCTTACGGAGGGAATAACTACACTGTTTGTATTCGGCCATATTCCCAGTCACCTTGCCATGGTTCCCCTCTCTCCACTGGGATTTTCTGCCTCTAACCCTATTACAGGGGCTGAGTCACTGGCTTACTGGTGCTCTTCCATGCCGTCCCTAGGAGGGGTGCGTCACTTGAGTGGGTTGAATCACTGACGTGGTCTTCCTCTCTGGGTTGGCGCCCCCCTTTGGGTTGTGCCGTGGTGGAGATCTTTGTGGGTTATACTCGGCCTTGTCTCAGGATGGTAAGTTGGTGGTTGAAGATATCCCTCTAGTAGTGTGGGGGCTGTGCTTTTCAAAGTGGGTGGGGTTATAACCTGCCTGTTTGGCCCTGTCCGGGGATATCAACAGATGGGGCCACAGTTTCTCCTGACCCCTCCTGTCTCAGCCTCCAGTATTTATGCTGCAGCAGTTTATGTGTCGGGGGCTAGGGTCAGTCTGTTATATCTGGAGTATTTCTCCTGTCCTATCCGGTGTCCTGTGTGAATTTAAGTATGCTCTCTCTAATTCTCTCTTTCTTTCTTTCTCTCTCTTGGAGGATCTGAGCCCTAGGACCATGCCTCAGGACTACCTGGCATGATGACTCCTTGTTGTCCCCAGTCCACCTGGCCGTGCTGCTGCTCCAGTTTCAACTGTTCTGCCTGCGGCTATGGAACCCTGACCTGTTCACTGTGATTACTATTATTTGACCATGCTGGTCATTTATGAACATTTGAACATCTTGGCCATGTTCTGTTATAATCTCCACCCGGCACAGCCAGAAGAGGACTGGCCACCCCTCATAGCCTGGTTCCTCTCTAGGCTTCTTCCTAGGTTTTGGCCTTTCTAGGGAGTTTTTCCTAGCCACCGTGCTTCTACACTTGTATTGCTTGCTGTTTGGGGTTTTAGGCTGGGTTTCTGTACAGCACTTTGATATATCAGCTGATGTAAGAAGGGCTATCTAAATACATTTGATTTGATTTGATAAATGCGATGGTTTGCTCTTTCAGTTTTGCGCGAAGGCTGCCATCTATCCACGGTTTCTGGTTAGGGTAGGTTTTAATAGTCACAGTGGGTACAACATCTCCTACAGTATACACTTCCTGATAAACTCAGTCACTGTATTAGTGTATTTGTCAATATTATTCTTGGAGGCTTCCCTGAACATATCCCAGTCCGCGTGATTCAAGTTGGATTCTGATTGGTCAGACCAGCATTGAATAGTTCTTACCACGGGTACTTCCTGTTTGAGATTCTGCCTATAGGAAGGGAGGAGTAAAATGGAGTCGTGATCAGATTTGCTGAAAGGAGGGCAGGGGAGGGCCTTGTAGGCATCCCAGAAGTTGGAGTCGTAGTGGTCGAGTGTTTTAGCAGCGCGAGTACTACAATCAATGTGTTGATAGAACTTCGGCTGCCATTTTCTCATATTTGCTTTGTTAAAATCCCCAGCTACAGTACAATAAATGTGGCCTCAGGATATGTGGTTTCCAGCTTGCATAAAGTCCAGTGAAGTTTTTTGAGGGCCGTCGTGGCATCGACTTGAGGAGGGATATACACAGCTGTGACTATAACTGAAGGGAATTCTCTTGGGAGATAATAATAATAATACGGTCACACACACACACAAGAATTTGGCGTATCACATCATCTTTGCATTTTTTGATGAATCTGGTGAATGATGTTATCCCCAAAAGTGACCCGGAACATATTACAGTCCACGTGATCAAAACAGTATTGGAGCATCGATTCTGATTGGTCAGACCAGCGTTGTACAGACCTGACCACCGAAACATCCCTCTTGAGTCTTTGTTTGTAGGCAGGGAGGATCAAAATGGAGTCCTGGTCAGATATTTAAAGTTCCCCGTGACAATGAGCTTGGTGCAAGCTGCTTCTGTGACAGGGTGAGTAGTAAGTGATTTTGAACAAGGAGGGCTAGGCCAACATCACACACACACACATTCACACACACACACACACACACAAGCATTTGGTTACTAACCAGAGTATGCAAAAAAAAAAAATGGGATGCAGGTTATGAAGAAGACTGATGCTCAGGATGCTGGTTTTAACTTATTTTGTGGTAGACTTGGAATATTCATTAAGATTTGCAAAGCAGGAGTTGATTTCTGTCACAATTTGCCATATTGTGAAACCTGCTGTCACATTCCTGACCTTATTTCCTTTGTTTAGTCTTTGTTTAGTTGGTCAGGACGTGAGCTGGGTGGGCATTCTATGTTTTGTGTTTCTCTGTTTGGATTTGTTGTTTGGCCTAATATGGTTCTCAATCAGAGGCAGGTGTTTGTCATTTGTCTCTGATTGGGAACCATATTAAGGTAGCCTGTTTTCACTGTTTGTTTGTGGGTGATTGTTCCCGTTTCAGTGTACCAGTATTTAGTGTTCACGTTACGGGACTGTATCGTCTTCGTTCCTTTTTTGTCGGTTTGTTGTTTTGTTCGGTGTTTAAGTATTTCCCATTAAATATGAATTATATTCACGCTGCATCTTGGTCCTCCTCTCTTTCACCCGAAGACAGTCGTTACACCTGCATTAAATACCACCAATCAGGCAAGATAAACATCAATCAATTTTAATTCATAAATCTGGGTTCATTTGATCCCTTGTTGCACCTCAAGACCAGGGATGTATCGCAAACATTGATTGTCTTTCCATGATAATTGGTATGTAATAGAAATCAATCTGAACGTTGCAAACTGCGTTATTCACCCGCAACATTGCCTGGATGCATGAGGATTCTTTAAATCTCCATTGAAAACCTAATGATTTACTCAAAGCCTGCAGCATTTTGGCAATGCCCTCTACATGACAGAGAATTCATTCACATTCATTCACCCGTCCATCATCTTATAATTGAAGAATATCCAAATGAGATAGAAATTAGGAATTTGAATTAACGATTTACGATTTAGAGATTCACACATGAAAGAGTAATTAGAATGATTTAGACTCTGACAGTAAATTATTTGGAAAAAATTATTTAGGAAAAGGTTCATTACAACTTCGCAGGAGATTAACCAATAGTTGTCGACCAATCTTTCCGATCACTGTTCTCAGACGTCACAATACATTAACCCATTCACGTGCCACAGAACAAATCCTGTTTCGTGTATATGCATGAAATGTGGTGTCAACATACAGTTGAAGTCGGAAGTTTAAATACACTTAGGTTGGAGTCATTAAAACTCGTTTTTCAACAACTCCACAAATTTCTTGTTAACAAACTATAGTTTTGGCAAGTCGGTTAAGACATCTACTTTGTGCATGACACAAGTCATTTTTCCAACAATTGTATAAAGACAGACTTTTCAGTAAAGTCAGAGCTAGTGTGTCCTGCCCTAACCTTAGAGAGCCTTTTTATGTCTCTATTTGGTTTGGTCAGGGTGTGATTTGGGGTGGGCATTCTATGTTTTGTTTTTCATGTTTTGGCCGGGTATGGTTCTCAATCAGGGACAGCTGTCTATCGTTGTCTCTGATTGGGAACCATACTTAGGTAGCCCTTTTTCCCTCCTTTCGTTGTGGGTAGTTAACTTTGTTTGTGGCACTAATGCCCTGTAAGCTTCACGGTTGTTTATTTTGTTTATTGTTTTGTTGGCGTCATTCCAAAATAAAGGATAATGTACGCTCACCACGCTGCACCTTGGTCCACTTCTTACAACGGCCGTAACATAGTGGGGGGGAATCCAAGTGGGAGTGTTAGTTCACCGCTAGTAAAGAGATAACTTTTCATTCTTCCATATTACACATAACACAATATATATATATTTTATATGGTAGCTAGTTGCTTGACAAAGTTAACAAATTTCAGAAGGATAAAAAATGGGTTTAGAAATTATGTTTTTAGGGTTAATGTCATGCCCCGTTGCAAAAATTGGATCTGTTTCTTTTTTATAATATTGAACCCAATCCGTGGAGCAGACAAATTCTTCCATTCAAGTTTGAAAGTCCACAGTTTGGTAAGCAAAGTCAGTGTGTCCGTGTGTGTGTGCACTCGTGCATGTGGGTGAATGGCAAGATTTTTTCAACGTCAAATTGGTGACTGAAATGGGCCTATTCAACCAATAGAAGGGTCAGTGAGTGAAGGCAGAAAAAATATCCATGCTTGGTCTGTTTATTATCATACACTAGTCTAGCTAGTCCAGACAAATAGCCAGACAGAGTGACATACAGACTGATACAATGACAGAGGCAAAGAAAGTGATTCAGGAGTGGGATGCAACTCAGGGATGATAGATAGAGGGATAGAGAGGGCTGTGCCATGACTGTCCACGAGAATCCAAATACGTCAGATCAGGTTTGCATTGAATAAATTGAATCAGACCCCCTCTCACCCGTAGAGGAGGAAGGAAAGAACTAGTGGGGATTAACAACTCACGTCCTGTTGTAAATCAAGGGAGAAGATGCAGGCTCTCCCTCTCCAAATTCAAAGGAATATCCTTTGTCTCAACAGACCGTTTTCCCACTGAAACTCTTAACACGTACAAAAGCAACTACTGGTACAATATTTTGAACGTAGACCGTGGGGAATAGTCAGAGACGATCTATAGAACACCAATGTAATTTTGTTTGTTATTTTGTGATGTTATAAAAATGTTATAAAGGAAATATTGTATCTGAAAAGTATACCAACTACATATATGAAGTTCCATAGTTTGCGTTATGCATGTAATATGTAAAATGATGAAAGTGTTTTTGTTAAGAAAGGGATGTGATTTGAGAAGCTATAAGAGATTACTATTTTACATACATTTGTACAGTGTGTAAAGGGAAAGAGGATACCTAGTCAGTTGTACAACTGAATGCATTCAGAGAGGTGCAGGGGGTTTCCATAATCGACAACCACGTCTTCAGAGCCCAGGGAACAGTGGGTTAACTGTCTTGCTCAGGTGCAGAACGACAGATTTCTACCTTGTCAGCTTGGGTATTCGATAAGGTTGCTGGCCCAATGCTCTAACCACTAGGCTACCTTCCACGCTTTGGGTGACCGAAGTTCCGCCTTTGCTGGAATCCTGTGTGATTTCAGATTTCAGGGTCAGTGACCCTTATGGTGAAGAACCACCAACAACTTCTTTGTGCTTGAAGTGAACATTCTTGTACAAGAACGGCTAGCTTTGCACTAGAAGCTAAGCTAACAAACAGAGTGAAGCCATCTATCTTTGTTCATAGCGAAAATCCTGCACTTTGGGCGACGGAAGTCCCGCCTTTGCTGGAATCCTGTGTGATTTCAGTTTTCAGGGGTCAGTGACCCCTTGTGGTGAAGAATCGCCAACAACATTTAAAAATATATATATATATATATTCCAATGTGAGGGCAAAACGTCTTCTCACATCTGTAACAACTAGTTACACTTTATAATATCCAACCAATCACAACTGATTTTATATCGTTGTCAACCGTTGTCAATTTCACAAGGAAGTTAAATTGCAAAACAAACCTTTTTACCAGGTTGATCATTCGGCTAAGGACCAAATTAATTTGTTCCAACCCAAAAGACATTTGAAACTTTTCCATCTTAACCTAGATATAGCGACACTTTCAGGATACAGTGGGGCAAAAAAGTATTTAGTCAGCCACCAATTGTGCAAGTTCTCCCACTTAAAAAGAAGAGAGAGGCCTGTAATTTTCATCATAGGTACACTTCAACTATGACAGACAATATGAGGCAAAAAAATACAGAAAATCACATTATAGGATTTTTAATGAATTTATTTGCAAATTATGGTGGAAAATAAGTATTTGGTCACCTACAAACAAGCAAGATTTCTGGCTCACAGACTTGTAACTTCTTCTTTAAGAGGCTCCTCTGTCCTCCACTCGTTACATGTATTAATGGCACCTGTTTGAACTTGTTATCAGTATAAAGACACCTGTCCACAACCTCAAACAGTCACACTCCAAACTCCACTATGGCCAAGACCAAAGAGCTGTCAAAGGACACCAGAAACAAAATTGTAGACCTGCACCAGGCTGGGAAGACTGAATCTGCAATAGGTAAGCCACTGCAATAGGTACGTCACTCAAAGCAAAAATCTTCTAGTCCAAAAGCTGCAGACCAAAGGGATCAGTTAATGAACACAAAGATGAAGTTGGATGACAAAACAGCAAAACGCATTGAAGTCTCTGACCAAGTGACTGATGAGAGAACCCAGGTGAGGAAGATGAAAAAAAGATCTGTAACCAAGCGGAGGAAATCTCCTCACTGAATCTCTCGCTCCGCACTCAAGACCTCTCCCTGCAAACCATGACAGATAAGTATGAGGCTGAAAGGAGCAAGTGCAACACTCACGCATCTAAAATAAGTACTCTAATCACCCAAGTGGACTCTGCTATGCAGCAGAATACCACCCTTAGGTACCACCTGGAGGAACTCCGGAACAGTCACACGCTACAGCGTGACTACCCAACAAAGCAACCAAACTCGCAACCGGAGCTCGGTAAACAAAGGAGTGAAGACGACAGAAAGTTTCAGACTTTACCTCTCTCAGGTGTCCCTCAGTCTTTTCCTCTTGGCCCTTCGGCACAGAGTAATATGGCACCTCCTCGCCAACAATGCCAAAGCTTGGCTTTTCCTCTTTGCCTTTCGGCCCAAAATTCCCCACAGGATGAAGCCAACGCTCTCTGGGCTCTTAGCGCGGATCACCTTGACAAAATGATCACAAACTTCCACACCTTTGACCCCATTCCAGGGAAGCCAAACAACACTAATACGTCCTTATCAGACATAGAGGACGCCTTGGATGGCTACCCAAATGGGTACTGACAGGCTTTACCTGTCGAAGCGAACGTCGATTAGACATGTGACAAGGTTAATCCGTGTACAACAGCAACACGTGCAAAACGACTACGCAAAACTTGCCACGGCTTTGAAAATAGAATTGAGTTGTTCTGCGACTCGCATACAAGACAGCTCGCTGGCTAACACTGTCAAGCAAGCCCGGAATGAACACCCACAAGCATACTATCTTAGGTTTTGTTCAACTTACTTTGGCCTAATTACTGAAACAGGAATGGAAGAGCAATTACCATTCAAACAAATGTTTCTGTCGAACATGTATCCCAACTTCATTAACTTTTTAGTTACAGGGGGCAGTATTCGGAAATTCGGATGAATGACGTGCCCAAAGTAAACTGCCTGTTACTCAGGCCCAGAAGCTAGGATATGCGTATAATTGGTAGATTTGGACAAGAAACACTCTTTGAAAACACAGTTTCCAAAACTGTTAAAATAATGTCTGTGAGTATAACAGAACTGATATGGCAGGCAAAAACCTGAGGAAAATCCATCCAGGTAGTGGGATTGTTTTGATGTGGGTGGTTTTCAATTGAATACCTATTGAGTATCTAATGGGTTAGGACCCAGATTGCAGTTCCTATGGCTTCCACTAGATGTCAACAGTCTTTAGACATTGTTTCAAGCTTGTTTTCTGAAAAATTAAGAAGAATGAGACCTTTCTGTCAGTGGACTAAGGAAGCATGCAGTGCTGGTTTGCGCGCATGACTGTGTGCTCGTCCTTCGTTGTTTTTCCTTTCTATTGAATACGCTATTGTCTGGTTGAAATATTATCAATTATTTAGACAATTGACAACCTGAGGATTAATTATAAACATCGTTTGACATGTTTCAATAAACCTTACCGGTACTATTAGGATGTATTCGTCTGCATGTTTTTTTTGAGCCTGTGGATTACTGAACAAAACGCGCCAACAAAATTGAGTTTTTGGGATATAAAGATGGACAAAACAAACATTTATTGTGTAGCTGGGGCTCTTGTGACTGCAACCAGATGAAGATCTTCAAAGGTAAGTGATTAATTCTATCGCTATTTCTGACTTTCGTGACTCCTCTACTTGGTTGGAAAATGTTTGTATGCTTTTGTATGCGGGGCACTGTCCTCAGATAATCTCATGGTATGCTTTCGCCGTAAAGCCTTTTAGAAATCTGAAAAAGCTGATGGATTAACAAGAAGTTAACTACTTGGGCCCTACAGCCTATGTAGGTTTGCCAATCACAGAACTCAGAAAGCGACCACAGCTTTTGAGGCATCAAAAGTGAGCCGCGCTAAGAGCGCTGACATCTCGGTTTTCAATATTGAACAGGAGTACTCACTCCAGTTAGAGGGTGAGATAGGAGTGGTGAGAGATGAAGCACAAAAATGGTATCTACCACGAAACCACGACACCAAAAACCACCGCGGTTAAAATAATTATAAAAAACATTGCCAGTGAAACGACTACCGCTACTATTAACCTGATCATTATGTTCCTGCAACCAACCCACACAAAGTGTCAGGGCACAAAGGTAACAAAAGGTTCAATTATGATCAAATCGTAGACCGATGCTGTCCAGAAGTTCTGCTAAGAGAAGTACAGAAGCGCCAACAATTTGAGGAAGATAAAAAAGATAAGTTGGGGTAACAATTAAACATGGGGTAACAATTAAACATTGTTAGTTAATTAGATCAATAACAGTCTTCAGATGAATGTTAAAGTCAAGTCATGACAGGTGAGAGAATGAGGGGGGGTACAAGGGATGTGTGAGAGAGAAAACAAAAACAGAGAGGGACAGAAACAAAGAGATAGAAAGAGAGAGAAACAGAGAGAGATGAAGCATCACTAGCACATAATAAGAAGAGAACAATTCCACTGGGCACACACTGGTTAAATCAACATAGTTTCCACGTAATTTGAATGAAATTACTTTGAACCAACGTGGAATAGACATTAAATTGACATCTGTTCCCAGTGGAATATGTTTCTAAGGGCTTGGTGAGAGCGTAGTTGTCCTATGGTTATTTTGCATAAAACCTTCCACAACTTTCTGGGAATGGTGCAGGATAGTTGCTTGGCTTTGGAAATTTTCAGCACATTTAAGGATCTTGACCAAAAAAAATAGATTTTGGGGGTGTATTTCATTGCTTTAACAGAACGTTCCCTAAAAGTTCAAATGTTCAAATTTCATTTCAATTTTGGTAATGTTCTAGGAACGTTCTCCAACTGGTTTGACATTGGAAATGTTTTCATAGTTCAGAGAATGTTAAAAAACAACATCCTTTTGTGGGAATTTCCATACTTCAGCATAACATTTCCTACAGATTTCCTCATGGTCCTACTTAAAGTTATGTTCTCAAATTGTTCTGAGAACATTGAGAAAACTTTCTCTAAAAAACACATGAAAACTTTAATGTTTCGAGAAATTACTACGTCTACATTACGTTGTCAGTAATGTTTACGTAGTGTGTTGGCTGCGCCCACTAGTTGGCCACACCTGATATTAATGAGTGCTTGTTTCCATTGAAATGTGGTCTGTTTGAATAGGCTAAAATGAACAGCTTTGCATGCGTAAAAAAACATGGCATGCTACCGCCATCCTAGTGGCACAGTAGACTAATAATTCCATGGATGGAGAAAAGAAGATAATAGGTTTGAATCTCACTGATGCCGTGTCACAATAAAAAATAAATGTGTTTGTGTGATTAATGCCTAAGGAAATTGATTTATGTTCTCAGAACGTTAATAAAACCTACCAGGAAAACTTTCAAGGAACCAGAGTAAAATGTTCTTGGAACCTCTCTGCAACCTCTCTGCAACCAGAACATGCTAAATGTTCACTTCTGTTCTCAGAACATTTAAAAATACATTCCGTTTTACTGGTCAGGAAATGTATGGCAACCAATGTGAAACCAAAAACATACTTTCCCACAACTTACAAGGAACCAAATGTGCTTGCTGGGAGAGAGGCACAGAAACAGAACAGAAACAGGGATTGAAACAGGCTAAGCAAAGAAATAAAGAACCATGAAGTGACAAAAACAGATACAATAAAGAGCCTGGCTTGGCCTCTAATAATCCTAGCCACCAAGTGTACAGGTAACAGTATACTCTACCTGTGTCAAATAACATATGTAGTGTTTGTATGGCCAGTCAGAAATACCCACACGTATGGAAAGACAGTGCACATTGCTAATAAGGTATTCTGTGACAGCATGGGCAGTGCCATTGAGGGCTATATTCATTTTAAAATAGTCAGTCTTCTTCTTATACTTCTATGAGTGTATGGTCAGTTTGTAAATGAACTGAAAAGATGATCAGTTTGTAAATTAACTGAAAAGATGCATACCACCAACTACCATGCTGGAGTGTGTATAGTGGTAACAGGGATAAAGCCAAGGTTGGTGATTTACTGCCACCTGCAGTTATTGAATGTTTGGTCAGAAGTATAATTCATTGACTGAACCATCCTGCTGATCAGGATGACATTCTGTGATCCTTCCTTATCCTACAGTATAGCAAGTCCCACACAGATGATTACTTTAAAATGCTGGCCATGCTAAAGCAGGATTCATCTATCTAGAGCTCTCTTTCTAGCTCTATGGAGCTCTCTTTCTAGCTCTATGGAAAGAGCCTACTTAAACATACAACCACTAACCTGCAGTCATGTCTCCATGGAGACCATCCTCCATTTAAACTCTGACATTCTGAACAGTGAAAACATGAGCCGAGATGTTGAATATGTTAACTGCCAGGTAAGCTACAGTCCATCTCCATATCTGTTTACCTATTGGGAGTCATCATCAGTACAACAAGACAGATGGTTAGGCCTTGGATGCAAGGAAACATGGGGAGAATTTATAGACGTTTTAACTTATTCAACATACATATTCCACCTGATAGGTTACTTGGAAATTGTTATCATTTTCAGGAAGTTCTTGGCATGACCTGATCAGAAAAACACCACAATACTAATAGTGGGTACAATAGATTACACAAACTGCATGAGAAGTCAGTACAATGAACAGGCAAGAACTAAATCAAACACAACCTCACTATAAGGGAAACCTGTGTCTGTCAACCATAATCTATTGGTGCATTTCCATTCCAAGATTTGCCCTGGCGTTTCACCAAAAAGCCTCAGACTCTTGTGTTTCCACCTGCATGACCCAGTTCCTGGGACTCACTGTGCCATGGCCTCAGAGAACCTGCTCTGATTTGGGGCCAAGGAAAGGCCGCTGGAGATTTTCGGGTGGGATTTAAAATGTCTCACTGTGAATTTGGGTTTACACCTTAGACGGTTAACATCTTCTCACAAAGCAACTGTTTGGATTCTGCTCTTCACAAGTCCTCACTGTCAGCGACAAATTCATGGTGCATATACTAGTGTAACACTGGTGTTGCAATCGAAAAGCAGTATATATCAACTGATGGAGTGAGAACTTGGACAGACCCAGAATGTCAGCAGCACTAAGCCTAACTAGGAATCTAAAGTAACTCCTTAGCAGGTCCAAGTGTAAATAAGAATCAGAATTGGGCCCCTTATACAAAACATAATACAAAAAAACATACCAGGTTCTAAATCCGATCATGGTACCCAAAACAAAAAACCCTTATTGGGCACCAAAATCTAAACCAAAACTGCCATGGTGTCCAGGATGGAAGAAGTAGAAAAAGTCAAGACAACAAGTGTAAGTGTATAAGTGAAGCTTTATATTTACTTTATTAACGTTTGCTAACGTTAGCTAGACCTACTAGTAGGCTAATTCTGTTGTAGGCTAGTTTAGGGTTTTCCACAAAGCCAATAAATATAATAACATATAACATGGGATTCTCCTTTTCAACTCCCAGCCCGTTATACTATAGTCTATTTTAAATCCAGCAAGCAAGAGCAAGCGTGCATCTCTCCTTCAATACGCTATTAGTATGCTAAAGAAAATACATCGAAATAAGTGTCCAACAAGCTTTTGTAGTCTGGAACAAGCTTTTGTAGTTTGGCTTTTCTGGGACTCCGCAATACTTAATAAGAATAGCCTTGGCAGATGAGAGGCCAGGTGCGTAATTGCGCAACAGAACAATGAAGACAGACAGTCTTGAGATGTAGCCAATAAATTAGGAGCGTATGCATATTAGACCATAATTCATAAACTCAATTTCAGGATTAATACTGCAGTGAATATATCTAGTTAATTTACACAGCGAAATATATATATTTTTTACCAGATAAGAAAATCTTAGTCAGCCTACACTATCAGTGAGGCTGCGCTGAGTGCGCTCTCTTCCAATTCCCAGGTATGCAGCTCGAAAAGCTACCCTTTTGTATTCTTTTTTTAGGGACAAGAAATGTATCCTACCTAGGCTACAACAATTTATTAAATAACGTTATTATTGATTTCAAGTGAGTACAACATTCTAGTCTAGGCAGTAAACTGCAGTGAATAGGCTATGTCATTTGAATAAGCACTCAAAAGCCTGCCGTTTTGAATGCATATTTATTTGGAAATAACTGCATCCTGATTAGGCAATCATTGTGGACTTCAGGAAACAGCAGAGGGAGCTCCCCCCTATCCACATCGACGGGTCAGTAGTGGAGAAGGTGGAAAGTTTTAAGTTCCTCGGTGTACACATCACGGACAAACTGAATTGGTTCACCCACACAGACAGCGTTGTGAAGAAGGCGCAGCAGCGCCTCTTCAACCTCAGGAGGCTGAAGAAATTCGGCTTGTCACCAAAAGCACTCACAAACTTCTACAGATGCACAATCGAGAGCATCCTGTCGGGCTGTATCACCGCCTGGTACGGCAACTGCTCCGCACACAACCGTAAGGCTCTCCAGAGGGTAGTGAGGTCGGCAGAACGCATCACCCGAGGCAAACTACCTGCCCTCCAGGACACCTACACCACCCGATGTCACAGGAAGGCCATAAAGATCATCAAGGACAACAACCACCCAAGCCACTACCTGTTCACCCCGCTATCATCCAGAAGGCGAGGTCAGTACAGGTGCATCCAAGCAGGGACCGAGAGACTGAAAAACAGCTTCTATCTCAAGGCCATCAGACTGTTAAACAGCCACCACTAACATTTAGCGGCCGCTGCCAACAAACTGACTCAGCTCCAGCCACCTTAAAAATGGGAATTGATGGAAATTATGTAAAAATGTACCACCAGCCACTTTAAACAATGCCACCTAATATAATGTTTACATACCCTACATTACACATCTCTTATGTATATGTATATACTGTACTCTATATCATCTACTGCATCTTGCCATCTTTATGTAATACATGTACCACTAGCCACTTTAAACTATGCCACTTTATGTTTACATACCCTACAGTACTCATCTCATAGGTATATACCGTACTCTATACCATCTACTGCACCTTGCCTATGCCGTCTGTACCATCACTCATTCATATATCTTTATGTACATATTCTTTATCCCTTTACACTTGCGTGTATAAGGTAGTAGTTGCGGAATTGTTAGGTTAGATTACTTGTTGTTATTACTGCATTGTCGGAACTAGAAGCACAAGCATTTCACTACACTCGCATTAACATCTGCTAACCATGTGTATGTGACTAATAAATTTGATTTGATTTGATTTGTATCAGTTATCGGGGTTTTCTATGCATTTTGGCCTACAAGGTCCAGGCACATTAGCAGGTCAGTAATATGGTGTATTTTGTCAAGGATGTATCAGCTATCAGAAACATACTAATGCAATGATTTCTAGTGGCGCATAACGCGCACATGAACAACCGTCCGTGTACATTGTCACCGCTTACCATTCATTTTCAATGGAAGGTATGGGGGGGTGATAAGGGACATATATTTATTTTATTTTTTATTTTATTTTACCGTTATTTTACCAGGTAAGTTGACTGAGAACACGTTCTCATTTGCAGCAACGACCTGGGGAATAGTTACAGGGGAGAGGAGGGGGATGAATGAGCCAATTGTAAACTGGGGATTATTAGGTGACCATGATGGTTGCCTAGGCAACCGTACCACCTGACATGACATGATACCAACGACACCTACATCGCGTGTTAATGAAAGTCATATTGTGCATAGTTTATATTTATATTAATTAAATCTCAACCATAAATGTTAGAAACCTTACCATTTTTCCATGCAAGCAGACATTCTGAGGTAGCCACCTTGAACTATAGTGTAGCCTACCGCTTGTGTATTTCCTGTTATCTCTAATGGCCTAGGAAAGATGATGCCCAATCTCAATACCTCATGGCATGGTATGTTATCTTATCTAGCTGTATACAGATCTAAATGGTGTTAGCCAATCACAGACTGTGTTGTTACCAGTTCCACATCAGACAACCAATAAGAGTTGTGTCCACGGCTTTCAGTTCATATGTGCCATTCAGAATCCTTGGGATGTCCCTTCAGTCGAATAGAGCAGTTCATAGACTTTACCAGACGGTCTGTGCTATTTGGGGTCCTTGGGATGTCCATAGCGCTATCAAGTATAAATGTAAATTGGTTAAGTTTAGTGTTAGTTTAGGGTTCAGGGTAAGGACGTCCCATGGAATCCGGATAGAAGTGACCGTTCATAGAGTGAGAGACTGGCGCGGTATTTGAGAGCTAGGCGGCAACACAGACATTCATTTGTGTTAAAATGTGTTCGTTTTTTTTTTTTTACAAGTGGCAGAAGCAATTTTCGAGTGTCTGCCCCAGATAGTTTCCTTATTATAGACAATGAAAATAGTTACCAAGATGTCCTTGATCCAATTGAGGAGTAAGTAGGCTATATTTAAGCTGTGATATCGTTAGTAAATATTTAGGTCTACTGTGTTAAGGCAAATGTGGTTTATTTGAAAATAAATATTTTTTGTTAACGTATTGTTCGAAAGCACGTAGGCAATATTATTTACTGTGTTGACAGTGGAGTAGGCTAGTGTACAATAACAGGCTGACTACACCGCGCGCATCGAAATCTGTTATTCAATTATTGCACCCACACTGCTCGCACGCGCAAATGAGCGTCTGCATTGCCAAGGGCTAAAATAGAAATCAGTTCTATTTCTGACGCAGATCGCGCTGCAAGTCCTGCCTCTCCCATCTCCTCATTGGTTTATAGAAGCAGGTACCCAAGTGCCATCTCCTCAATGGTTATACCCACGTGGGTGACTGAAAGACAAACGAGGTCAGTGGCGGTAATGCACCTAATTTATGAAAGTTGACAATCGCAATATAAAGTCAAGAGAAGAAAAGTCTGAAAGGAAGAGAGATGTCACAGAAGGGGTTCTACCTGGACCTAAAAAGGGTTCTCCTATGGAGACAGCGGAAGAATCTTGATATCTGTGAGAAAAAAAAAATCATTGGTGGTGGTGAGTTAAGATAATCAGAAATACTATGAAACATCCCCACTTTTAGCTCACATTTGCAAGTAGGCAAAGTAACCTATCTGTGCTGAGGCATGTGTGATCACTCAACATTGACAGGACCAACAAAAAAGACATGCTTGGAACTCTAAGGCACTGCATCTCAGTGCTAGAGGCATCACTACAGACCCTGGTTCGTTTCCAGGCTGTATCACAAGCGGCCGTGATTGGGAGTCCCATAGGGAGGTGCACAATCGGCCCAGCGTCGTCCGGGTTAGAGTTTGGCCGGGGTAGGTTGTCATTGTAAATAAGAATTTGTTCTTCACTGACTTGCCTAGTTAAATAAAGATTCAATAAAAAAACATGCAAACAAAAGATGACGTGTCTAACTTGTACAGTTCTGCAATTATTAGGAGACTAGATCTACCGCTGCTACATTGACCCCCCTCCATTTGTTTTGTACATTGCTGCTACTCGCTGTTTATTATCTATGCATAGTCACTTCATCCCTACCTACATGTACAAATAACCTTAACTAACCTGTACCCCCGCACACTGACTCGGTATATAGCCTCTTTATTGTTATGTTATTGTGTTACTTTTTATTATTTTTTATTTTATTTTTTTACTTTAGTTTATTTGGTAAATAAGTTCTTAAACTCTTCTTGAACTGCACTGTTGGTTAAGGGCTTGTAAGTAAACATTTCACGGTTTCACGCATGTGACAAAGTTTGATTTGATTTGAAATAGCTATTCATGGTTACCAATGTTCTAGTATTAATTTATTGAGGCAAGCAGATCAGAGACACAACAAAGGCTCAGTTTACTTTAGGTAATGTATGTAAATATGTGATGTCACAATGAAATGTGTTAGTGTTAATATTTGTACGGAAATAGCGTTTAACAGTTCGCTAGTTTGATGCTAACCAAATCTACCATGGCTTAGCGCTATAGTAGTTAGCTCAAGCCTAGTTGGTTTTAGTCAATGTCAGCTTAATGTAATGGTTGTAGCATTGTTTCGCATAGGGGTCCAGTAATTTAGAGTTTTTTCAAAATGTGAATGTGTAGATGTATGGTGACTCCACGTTTGGATGAACGGACCAACGGGACTGCCATGGGCCAGTCCCTTGACGGGTACCAGGAATGGTGGAAGGACAATCTGAAGGTAATTATCTTTGCACACAACACAGCAGTGTCCAGGCCTCCAGAGTATTCACTCTATCGCCTGCTATATGGAGGGGAGCCGAGGCAGTTAACTGATGTAAACAATGCAATTGTATATAACATTATTGCATATACTGTAGTATACATTCTTTTGATTGACTTGGTGTTTTTCTTTTGCTGTTTTTGTATAATGTACTTTGAGGTCAGTGATACTCCACCTGATGTGGTGGAAGTTGTTGAACCAGATCAGAAAGCCTTCAAAGACCACCTTCAGGCACAGACTGAGAAGGATGTGAAGGTTTTTGACCAGGTAAAAATTATTGTCCGCTGTTAATTTATTTTCTGGCCTTCCAAGAGATATATAAGAGATGTATTTGTAATAATATGAAATATAATTGCATTTATTTATATCATCAGTCAAGGTGAAACTGAACATGGACAGGGTGCATGAGAAGGAGAGCCACCTGAGAAAAATCAAGGGGACCAAGTTATTCGACATCTGGGTGAATGACTTGGCTTGGAAGAAGGACGAAAGGAAGGCGAGATCGGGGGAAAGTTTGGTCTCTCCTAACTGGGGTCAACATCCATTAAAGGTGAATATAAAAATCTCAGATGATAACTATTTGCATTTGCTGCCTCGTGGTTGGCGGCATCACCATGCTGTCAGCAGTACCAACACTGGCCCAGGGGTTTCTCCACATAGTCAATCTCAAGGCTAACCACTGGGTCACGTTAAGTAACCGCCACTTCCAGGTAGGTACTGTTCAGGTGGATCACTGCAGTGGTCATGACACCACCCTGGAGTTTCTATCACAACTCACCTCTCTACCTTTCCCAAGGATCATCCATTACCAACCCCACTGACATCAAAAATTAGACAGGTATGCTTTCTTTTCTGTTTGCCATTAACATTATTGCATGTCTAATCAAACATTTCAATTAAATAATTAAATAACTGTGTTTTTACATACCTGATAATCATTGCTTGTTTATGTCTGTCTCCTACCCTGTTCCCTTTACTCTGCTCCTGTTCTCCAGGACCTAGCGGTACTGCCCAACACCCAGAAATTGATTGCCATGTGAGTATACAACAAATATGAAAGTAAATGTACACACGTACCAAAAGAATATCAATGGTTATGTATTCAAATGTAAAATATTGCTAGATTGGTTTTCACAGCTGTTTCATAAGGTGTTCGTTATTAAAAATTGTAGCATATCCCTTGATGGTATTTGTTAGTTCAACATTATTAATTGTATCGTAAGACATGCAATAGATATATATTCAACCACAAGGGTGTACTAATAAGCTATGATTTGTTTTTAATCATTTTTGAGGTCTAAAATGATTTCAGTGTAGGTAAGGGAATGCCTGTTTAAAATGAAAACATGCCACTCAGTCAAGCCAGTGTATGATTCAAATGTATTTGAATATGAATTGAGTGGAAAAATAGCTCACTTTGTGATCTGTAAGGCAAGTAACGTCAATGTGTGTGTGGTGGGCATTGAAATTATATTATGTTTACCCTGATGCCTGTTTATTCATAAAAAACAGAAGATGTTAAATTAAATTAATCGCAATGGTTAGCCTATGCAAATTAATAGGATTACATTTAGCCTAATTGGTAATAAATATGATGTGGGGGAAAGTCCGGATCCTAGTCAGGCTTTTGTTTGTCAATTCCAGATTAAATATAGGAATTCATGTGTATCAAATCTGTAGGCAATTGTGGGCTAAATCAATGACAAACAGCATAAATGTTGAGGCTTCATCATGATTTGTGATCAAAACAGGCTGGGGTGTTTTCATTTGCGTTTAGTCTAAGGATATGCGTAAGAACGCAACTGTACTGAAATGAATGGCCTGATTCAATGGGATTCTCCTGAATAATAAGTGTTTTTATCTGATAAGCTGTTTGGTCAATGCATAGACCCATACAGATTCTAACGTTTTGGTATTTTGTATTAGGCATAGATCTACATTGCAGAGCATTTAAGAAACCAACCACATTTCCAGCGATGTTTAGGCTGCGCAAGACCTTCGATAGGCTAGTAAACTGCGGAAATAATCGTGGAGTTTATCATTGTTATAGCCTAGATCACTTTATAAAATCTGGACCGTTGTTGTTCCTATGGCTAAGAAAACAAGTGGTAGCATATACTTTTTGCATGTCTCTATAACTAGGCCTATATCCTCACATGCCCCCTGCTTTTAACCATAAAACATCTCTACAGAAATGTATAGACGAAGGATTGCATGGTGACTGATTGTGTCTGTTAATCCGGTTAAGTGGGGGGGAAACGAGGTCAAATCATGACATCAGTGATTTTCAGGTCAGAGAAAGATGCCAGAGATTCCGAGTTGAATGACTGTTCAAAACAAAACAAAAATCTCAGTCTGAGCTCGTTTTTTTCAGAGGTCCCAGTTGTCTTGAACGCTCTGAAGTGGGAAGTCAGAGATTGCTGACTTCCGAGTTGTTTTGAATGCGCCACTAGAGACCTAGGCTACCTCCAACAAAGAAAGTAAAGGGGGATACCTAGTCAGTTGTACAACTGAATGCATTCAACTGAAATGTGCCGCATTTAACCCAACCCCTCTGAATCAGAGAGGTGCGGGGGGCTGCCTTAATCGAAATCCACGTATTCAACACCCGGGGAACAGTGGGTTAACTGCCTTATTTGGGCAAAATTACAAAAAAAGTTTATCTTGTCAGCTTTGGGATTCAATCTAACAACGTCTTCGTTACTGGCCCAACGCTTTAACCACTAGGCTACCAAGAAGCCCTTGTGTTTGTATTTATGCGAGAAATAGGCATATCTACACAGTAATGGTGGCTGCGATATAACTAGCCTAATCATTTTTGCATTGAGGTGATATGCCTATTTTAGCTAAATCGACAAGTGAAATTGATGAACTAACACACTTAAACTAACACGTAACGGGTAACACATGTAGAAGTTTTTAAGGCATTCATCTTAAGATCATTCATAATAAACGTACACGCAAACTGACACGTGATGTGTCAGTGACACGTTACGCCACGTGAACACCACGTGAACACTACGTCTACATTATGTGTACGTGTGACGTGAAGTGAACACGACGGAACACGACGGCAGTTTGACGCTTTAGAAACAAACTTGTCTCCATTGACAGTCCATGTTAATTCATGGCATTATTTTATGGTGCTCAGAAGACGTTAGGTGACTTGGTGAGAGGTATCAGCAGCTTCACGAGGCTTAATTCTGGCATGAATCACCCCCCAAAGGAAGAAAAGCAGTGAGGAGCGGAGAGGGCAGGGAACATTGGGCTGCCCGCTACGAGGCGTGGGAGGCGATGAAAAAGATTTGCATTTCCCAATGTTATGCAAATCACTAGCGGTGAACGCTGGGTGATGACCAATCATATCAAGTGGTTCCTGTGATGAATTTGACACTAAGTGACCCAACGCTGGAGACTTTCTTCAGCTATCTTTATGGGCGTTCTGACGTGAGTATGAAATTGTAATTCGTGTTTTTTCATGTTTTATGGACTCCTGAGAAAACCATCAAACCAGGTTTTCGTCTTGTGAAACAGTGAATGTAAAGAATCTAGCTAAAGCATTTACTGCAAATTGAATGTACAATTTTGTAAGCTTGCCTTGCTGATATTTGCCATGCAATGCAGCTTAAGTAACTTAGGATAAAAATACCTATATGCCTATGGATATGTAGCTAGCTATGTAGCCGATCTGTGTATGGGCCCTAAAACTTTTGATATAAATATTAGTTCAGAACAGTGGATTTAATTGCTCCCAACAGTTAATCATAAATTGCAGAAAATGACTGTTACACACATGACTGTTACATGTCAATATTAGCTAGCTAGCTATGAACCTAGCTATGAACCTCAGCTATCATAGCCGGTTGTATCGACGTCAAGGCAGTCTGAATGGCATCAATGAATTGAGTAGAATATAATTTTACTTTATTGTGCCAAGGATGCAAGTCTTATTACCAAGAATGAGTTCCCCACATTGTAGCCTGTACATTGAATATTTTCACTGATCATGTAATCTACTGTACCTTGGCAAATAAAGGTGACTTCAGCTATCAATGTCTGTGAGACATTATTTTTCAATTATATCCAATACCAGGAGTATCAAACTCCAGTCTTTGAATGATGCATGCAGTGGTGGAAAAAGTACCAATTGTCGTACTTGAGTAAAAGTAAAGATAAGATAGAAAATTACTCAAGTAAAAGTGAAAGTCACCCAGTAAAATCTTACTTGAGTAAAAGTCTAAAAGTACTTGGTTTTAAATATACTTAATTAAGTATCAAAAGTAAATGTAATTGCTCAAATATACTTACATATCAAAAGTAAAAGTATAAATCATTTAAATTTCCTTATAATAGGCAAACCAGACAGGACCATTTTCTTGTTTTTTAATTTGATATCCAGGGGCACGCTCCAACAGTCACACTGTTTAGTGAGTCCACCAGATCAGAGACACTAGGGATGATGAGGGATGTTCTTTTGTGTGTGAATTAGATCATTTTCCTGTCCTGCGAAGCATTCAAATATAACAAAGTACTTTTGGGTGTCAGGGAAAATGTATATCGTAAAAAGTACACCATTCTCTTTGGGAATGTAGTAAAGTAAACGTTGTCAAAAATGTAAATAGTAAAGTAAATTACAGATATCCTAAAAAGCTACTTAAGTAGTACTTTCAAGTATTTTTACTAAAGGACTTTACACCACTGTATGCATGTATGTCTTACAATCATACACTTTAACAGCGTTTAACAATCCTTGTCATGGAACATCAATGGTTACACAGTGTAACTCTACAATAGACTAAAACACATTATTCATTTAGTTAAAACTGATTTGGAATTCATATATACAGAACCAGAGTTTTGTAACAGTACATTACACTTCCTATGCATCATGTAAATACTCTAAAATGGGTTAATCTCAATATCTAATTTCCTTCATCTGTACTGATCCGAGGACACAGGATAGGTGTAATTTTTTTATTTTTATTTCACCTTTATTTAACCAGGTAGGCTAGTTGAGAACAAGTTCTCATTTGCAACTGCGACCTGGCCAAGATAAAGCATAGCAGTGTGAACAGACAACAACACAGAGTTACACATGGAGTAAACAATAAACAAGTCATATTTAATCAGAGGAGACCATTTCAACCAGTAGAGAATGTAAACCAATTCCAGTAGAGAATGTGAAAAGCTTTATTGAAAGAAGTTCATTATCCAAGTGTTATAAATACATACTACATGCATTATACATTTTATAATTGTAATATTATATTATAAATACAAGTTCAATCTATACTTCAATGCACATCTGTTGTGCATGATAAAAAACAGAGGAAGAAAGAGCGTAAAAGACAGAAAGGGAAAGAGGTAAGAACAGAGGAGCAGGGAAAGCAGCATATGATTAATGAATTACAGTGCTACTAAGCTTCATATTCTTTAAGGTCATTACAATTACATAATAGTGTCTCTAGCGGTGTCTCAATTGGCCCAAGGGTTATCGTAGAGCGGGTGAGGTGGCGATGACAGGACATCAAAACATACCTGCATGTGTCGCCCATCTTCCCCATTATCCCCTGTGTATTTATACCTGTGTTCTCTGTTTGTCTGTTGCCAGTTTGTTTTGTTTCGTGAAGCCTACCAGCATTTTTCCCTTTGTTCTTGTCTCTCGATTGTTCCTGTTTTCTTGTTTTTCCGGTTTGGACCTTTTCTGCCTGCCCTGACCCTGAGCCTTCCTGCCGTCTCGTACCTTTGCCCCACCTACAGTATCTGGATTACTGACCTCTGCCTACCCTGACCCTGAGCCTTCCTGCCGTGCTTTACCTTTGCCTCACCTATCTTAATTACTGACCCCTGCCTGCCCTGGACCTGTCCTTTGCCTACACCATTTAGATTAACTCCTTTCAGCTAGGGGGCAGAATTTTTATGTTTGGAAAAATAACATTCCCAAGGTAAACAGACTATTTCTCAGGTCCAGATGCTAGAATATGCATATAATTGACAGATTAGGATAGAAAACAAAGTTTCCAAAACGGTCAAAATATTGTCTGTGAGTATAACAGAACTGATTTTGCATGCGAAAACATGAGGAAATCCAACCCAGAGTGCCTTTTATTTGGAAAAATCCCTGTTCCGTTGCCTGCCCCTCCTCCATTTAAAGGGGTATCAACAGATTCCTTTTCCAATGGCTTCCTCAGGCTGTGACCAGGCTTTAGACATAGTTTCAAGCTTTTATTTTGAAAAACGAGCGAGATCTTTCAAAACGAGTTAGGTGTCCTTTGATTAGTTTTTGCGCGCGAGCGATGTAGCTCGACATTTTCTTTCTTTGTAGTATTGAATAGGTTCCCGTCCGGTTGAAATATTATGTGTGTTAAAAACAACCTTAGGATTGATTATAAAAAACGTTTGACATGTTTCTACAAATATTACGGATACTTTTTGGAATTTTCATCTGCCTTTCAGGACCGGAACGAGCCTGTGGTTTTCTGAACATAACGCGCAAACCAAATGGCGTTTTTTGGTTATAAAACAAATCTTTATCGAACAAAAATAACATTTATTGTGTAACTCGGAGTCTTGTGAGTGCAAACATCCGAAGATTATCAAAGGTAAGCGATTCATTTTATTGCTTTTCTGACTTTCGTGACCAAGCGAATTTGAGGCTAGCTGTTCTTACTGTTTTGTCTGGTGATTGATAAGCTCACAAACGCTTAGATTGCTTTCGCTGTAAAGCATATTTTCAAAATCTGACATGATAGGTGGATTAACAACAAGCTAAGCTGTGTTTTGGTATATTTCACTTGTGATTTCATGATTATAAATATTTTTTGTATTTTTAAAAGATTTGGCGCTCTGCAATTCAGCGGTTGTTTACGAAAATGATCCCGCTAAAGGGATCCGTGCGGCAAGAAGTTAATAAACTTGTTAATTCGACGTTGTCTGCATTTGGGTCTTACCTTGAAACGTGATAGTACGAACTGGTCATGACTGACCCAGCAGACCCGAGTCAGCTGCGCAACACCATCTCCTCCCAAGGAGCCACCATCGGTAGGCACGAGGAATTGCTTTGTGGCTTTATGGAGGGGGTCCAAATGTTGGCTGAACGCCATGACCTGGCATTGGACATTTTGCTGGAGCAATACCGTGGCTTGTCTGGGAGGCAGTCTACCACAGTGGTAACCCCACAGCCCCTCGGTAACTCAGCTGCTAGCAGCGCCGTCTCATCGGTCACTCCACCTTCTCAGGATCCCCGCTTACCTTCCCCGTAACGCTTCAATGGAGAGCACAGCACCTGTTGGGAGTTTATAGCTCTATGTGCCCTTGTCTTCAAGCTTCAGCCCTCCTCCTTCCCCTCAGATCACTCCAACATAGCCTACCTCATCACGCTGATGTCCGGAAGGGCTCAACACCTGGGCTACTGCTGTATGGGAACAACAGTCGGCCATATGCGTTAGTCTGGAAGGGTTCGTGGGAAAGGTGAAGAAGGTTTTTGATGCCCCGTTCTCCGGGAGAAAAGCTGCCCGGAAGCTAATCCAGCTTCGGCAGGACTACCGCACTGTGGGAGACTATGCAGTGGATTTCCGCACGTTGGCAGGGTAGAGTGCTTGGAACCAGGAAGCGCTGTTCGATATGTTCCTGCACCAGTGGATTTCCGCACGTTGGCAGGGTAGAGTGCTTGGAACCAGGAAGCGCTGTTCGATATGTTCCTGCACGACGTCTCGGAGGAGGTCAAGGACGAGCTTACTACTCAGGAGTTACCTACGGATCTCGATTCCCTCATCACGGTGACCACCTGCATTGATGGGCGATTACGGGAATGACGGAGTGAAAGGAAATTCGATTTCGCTCGCACGTCCAGGGATTATACCTGGCCTCCAAGTCATCCCGCAAGTCCTCGATGGTCCCGTTGCCGAGAGAACCTGAGGCTTCCTGACCTTCCCCGAGAGTTGCCGAAGATGGCCGAGTCACTGCTTCCTGAACCTATGAAACTAGGCAGAGCTGGGCTGTCGCCAGCGGAATGGCAATACAGGATCAACATGAAGAGTTGTCTGTATTACGGGACTCTTGGTCATTTTGTGTCCTCTTATCCTTTAAAAAGACCAGGCTCACCGGTATGAGCGAGAACTCTGGTGGGCCATGTGGAGAACTTTTCTGCTTCCCTTGCTCGCACCCCATTTCATGCCATTCTGCTGTGGGGAAACCAGTCTAAATCTTTCCATTGACTCTGGGGCCGATGAGAGTTTTATGGACGCTACCCTGGCTTCAGAGCTGAACATTCCCACTCAGCCCCTCTCCATTCCCATGGATGTTAGAGCGCCGGACGAGCGCTCTATAGGCCGGGTCACTCATAATACCACTCCCATCAACCTACGGGTGTCAGGGAATCACAGCGAGACTATTCAATTTCTGCTCATCAAGTCTCCTCAGATTCCTGTGGTTTTTGGATTCTCCTAGCTCCAGCGACACAATCCCCTCATCAACTGGTCTACAGGTACCATTATGGGCTGGAGTCTGTTTTGCCACGCCCACTGTCTGAAGTCAGAGCAACCTGCCCCGGGACCTCTTCCTGGGGGCTCAGAAAGTTGCCCCGGACCTCTCCACCTTCCCCGCGGAGTACCAAGACCTCCGGGAGTTGTTCGGCAAGGCCCGGGCCACTTCACTTCTGCAGCACCGACCCTATGACTGCGGGATTGACCTGCGGGATTGACCAATGGAGACCAAGGCTGTAGAAACCTACATTGGGGACTCCCTATTTGCAGGATTTATCCATCCCTCTTCCTCTCCTGCCGGCGCAGGGTTCTTCTTCGTGGAGATAAAGGACAAGACCATGAGCCCGTGGGACTTAATGACATTACTGTTAAGAACCGTTACCCGCTACCACTCATTTCCCCGGCCTTCGAGCCGCTCTAGGGGGCACAAGGTTCCATTCACGTGGTCCTCTGCTGCTGACCGGGTGTTCCGGGACCTCAAACACCGCTTCACCACTTCTCCAATCTTGGTTCATCCTGACCCTTTCTATCAGTTCGTGGTGGAGGCCAATGCTTTGGATGTTGGAGTGGGGGCTGTCCTGTCCCAAAATTCTGCCCTGGACCTTAAGCTGGGTCCCTACGCCTTCTTCTCCCACCGCCTCAATGCCACGGAGAGGAACTACGATGTGGGAAATCGAGAGGTTCTCGCTGTGAAAAGATGGCGTTGGAGGAATGGAGGCACTGGCTGGAAGGGCTGAACATCCATTCATTGTGTGGACCAAACACAAAAACCTGGAGTATCTCCACACCTCCGAGCACCAAGCAAACGAGATGGGCCCTGCTGTTAACCCGGTTCAACTTTGACATAACCAACGTGACAAAACCGAAACCGTCCTGTGTGGCAACAAAACCTACACAGGAACAAACACCCACAAAACACAAGTGAAACCCTGGCTGCCTTAGTATGATTCTCAATCAGGGACAACGATAGACACCTGTCTCTGATTGAGAATCATACCAGGCCGAACACCAAAATCCCAACATAGAAATAGAAAACATAGACTGCCCACCCAAAACTCACGCCCTGACCAATAAACACATACAAAACAAGAGAAAACAGGTCAGGAACGTGACATACTCATAATAAACATTGATAAAAGATACAACTGTTGTGCATGGAATTTTAGATCCACTTCTCCTTAATGCAACCGCTGTGTCAGATTTCACAAAAACTTTACAGAAAAAGCACACCGTGCAATAATCTGAGTGCAGCGCTCAGATTATAAAACACTCCATACAGATATCCGCCATGTTGTGGATTCAACAGAAGTCAGAAATAACATTATAATATTCACTTATATTTGATGATCTTCATCAGAATGCACTCCCAGGAATCCCAGTTCCAAAATAAATGTTTGATTTGGCCGCTCAGCAAGGAAGAAGCCACTGCTCCAAAACCGCCATAAAAAACAGACTACAGTTTGCAACTGCACATGGGGACAAAGATCGTACTTTTGGGAGAAAAGTCCTCTGGTTTGATGAAACAAAAATAGAACTGTTTGGCCATAATGACCATCATTATGTTTGGAGGAAAAGGGAGAGGCTTGCAAGCCGAAGAACACCATCCAAACTGTGAAGCACGGGGTGGCAGCATCATGTTGTGGGGGTGCATTGCTGCAGGAAGGACTGGTGCACTTCACAAAATAGATGGCATCATGAGGGAGAAAAATGGTGGATATATTGAAGCAACATCTCAAGACATCAGTCAGGAAGTTAAAGCTTGGTCGCAAATGGGTCTTCCAAATGACCCCAAGTATACTTCCAAAGTTGTGGCAAAATGGCTTAAGAACAACAAAGTCAATGTATTGGAGTGGCCATCACAAAGCCCTGACCTCAATTACATAGAAAATTTGTGGGCAGAACTGAAAAAGCGTGTGCGAGCAAGGAGGCCTACAAACCTGACTCAGTTACACCAGCTCTGTCAGGAGGAATGGGCCAAAATTCCCCCAATTTATTGTGGGAAGTTTGTGCAAGGCTACCCGAAATGTTTCACCCAAGTTAAACAATTTCAAAGGCAATGCTACCAAATACTAGTTGAGTGTATGTAAACTTCTGACCCACTGGAAATGTGATGAAAAAAATAAAAGCTGAAATAAATCATTCTCTCTACTATTATTCTGACATTTCACATTCTTAAAATAAAGTGGTGATCCTAACTGACCTAAAACAGGGATTTTTACTAGGATTAAATGTCAGGAATTGTGAATAACTGAGTTTAATGGTATTTGGCATAGGTGTATGCAAACTTCCGACTTCAACTGTCGCTAAATAAATGGAAGAATGCATTTATTGCAATGTGGGTGGTATAACGATCGTCCTGAGAAGAAGGAGTGGACCAAAACGCAGTGTGGTAAGTGTCCATGTTAATATTTATTTTAACTCAGAACACTAAGACAAAATAACAAAAATAGACCAACACGAAACAGTTCTGTCTGGTGCAGACACAGAGACAGAAAAAAACTACCCACAAAACCCATGTGGGCAAGAGCTACCTAAGTATGGTTCTCAATCAGAGACAACGATAGACAGTTGCCTCTGATTGAGAACCACACCCGGCCAACCAACAAAGAAATATAAAACATAGAACACAGAACATAGAATGCCCACTCCAACTCACGCCCTGACCAAACCAAAATAGAGACATAAAAAGGATCTCTAAGGTCAGGGCGTGACAGGTGGCTCTTAAAATAGCCTTTAGTTGTGCATAGTGTAGTCTATGGTGTTGCAACTCGTGCTGCGTTGTTGGCCCCCATCCTTGCAACATCCTGCAGAGCAGCAGACCTATCCTCTGGCACATGATGGCGAGCTGTAGGTCCCCTCCTGGTCCTCGTGTCAATCCTCATGATGTTTCGTGGGACCCAGGTAGGCTTCACACACGCCTGAATTCCCCCAAGAGGCAGTCCCTGATGGCCCTGGTCACCTAACCATGCAGTGCCCTACAGGGTAACTGTAGGCAATTGTTTTGAAGGAATCTCCAGTTGTAAGGTACAGTTTCTGTATGAATATGGAAGATAACGTCATTATTAGATGTTTACATCAGCAGGTCATTGTGGATTACTAAAATATGATATCTCTTATAACAAATCATGTTAATATTGG
Source organism: Salvelinus fontinalis (assembly GCF_029448725.1). Lineage (NCBI taxonomy): Eukaryota > Metazoa > Chordata > Actinopteri > Salmoniformes > Salmonidae > Salvelinus > Salvelinus fontinalis. Next base: position 18,653,638 of record NC_074691.1, read on the forward strand.
ATAGATAGATCCATGTGCACACATACAGTTGAAGTCGGAAGTTTACATACACCTTAGTCAAATACATTTAAACTCAGTTTTTCACAATTCTTGACATTTAATCCTAGTAAAAATTCCCTGTTTTAGGTCAGTTAGGATCACCACTTTATTTTAAGAATGTGAAATGCAGAAGCTTCTAAAGCCATGACATCATTTTCTGGAATTTTCCAAGCTGTTTAAAGGCACAGTCAACTTAGTGTATGTTAACTTCTGACCCACTGGAATTGTGATACAGTGAAATAATCTGTCTGTAAACAATTGTTGGAAAAATTACTTGTGTCATGCACAAAGTAGATGTCCTATACGCCAAAACAATAGTTTGTTAACAAGACATTTGTGGAGTAGTTGAAAAACAAGTTTTAATGTCTCCAACCTAAGTGTATGTAAATTTCCGACTTCAACTTTGTCTAGTATGTGACAACAGCGGGATCATATCAGGGATGGCATCACAAATGAATACATAAATAACACTTGAAGCTTGATGATGAGTTGATCATTTGAATCAGCTATGTAGTGCTAAGGCAAAAACAAAAATGTGCACCCCTTTGAGTCCCCAGGACCAGGGCTGAGAACCACTGTTCTTCACTGGGACCTCTTCATCTGCATACAGGCTTTCACAGCTCTCTGTGTCTGAGGACAGACAACATCACAAGAAACAGACTTCATTATACTGAAATTAGACAGCACTGAGTATTATGTTGCTATTATCTCTGTCCTCATTTTTTCTAGGGACTGGAACTACACAAAAGTACCTGTCCTATCTAGAATAGCCTAATCTCTCCTTTCTTTGACAGTTGGGCTGCTATCCTTTCACCCTCTTCCATGTCTGTTAGCTAGATACCTACAAATGCATTTGGAGTTCATTTTTAACCATATTAAATACATCAAGATAGCTAGCTAATATGAAGTTAGGTAGCTGCTGATATTTTTTATTAACTTTGCTGGCTAGCTATACAGTATGTACAGTTGGCTGGATAGCTAGCTAGCTACATTAGCAGCTCATTTGAGTTAGGCTGCACTGTAGCTACTTAGCTAATAATACATAGCTTTTTTACATTTTCAAAATGTATTTACTTACTGGAATAGGTTCTCCCAGCTATGTGGACGATTGGAAACAGAGCAGCAATGTTTGTTTGTCACCAGAGCGGTTTAGAGGATATTACTATTTAACTGTGAATAAATTCATGAAATGGAGAATTGATTAAACTATTTCCCCATTTAATAACTTAATAAAAACCTGGTATGCTGAATTCTTGATGCACAGCCGAACTGCTGCTATAGCCTGCCTTATGCTGCCAGCACGCCCGCGAGCAAGTGCAATTTACCACAATTTACCATGTGCTAGTGTACAGAAATTGTTATGATAATGCGTGAGCACGGAGGAAGTTGTACCCATAGTTTCCGCTTTTGGCTTCCATTTTTTTAAAAGTGTTCAAAAATGAGGTGGATAAGTAAGGGATAATCAACGAGGGGCTATGAACTATGTGGAAGGTGTGTTCGATGACGGGCTAACGGAGTGGAACTAGCCTTCCAAGGAGTTGCATTATTTTCCAGAGATAGCATAGATCCCCGAGTTGATTATGCCATATATACCATGGCTATAATTAAACAAATGTGCCACTAGAAATCTGTTCATTTGACGGTAGAAATATGTTCAACATCCACTGAAGTAGCTAGCAAGTTTACTAGATAGCTACAGTAGTTGTTGTGGTAACCAAACAAACAGACTTGCTAGTTTAGTTAACCAAACTATCAGTCCTAGCTTGCCATTCTGAAAATCAAATTCAACAATGCCAATAATTTTTTTCAATTTGACCTTTGCTTGCAAAAGTATTTTCTAGAAAGCAATAGCAGGAAAGCAGGATAAGATCTTTGCCAGCAAGCATTGAAATGGAACATAAAGAACAAACTACTAGGTCGTGTACATAGATATAAAACTAAAATAATTAACAACTGGGTCCTGTCTCTGGCAATGGGCTAACAACCAGGTTTGGTGGGAGGATGATATGAATCTACTTAGAAAAAATAAAAAATAAATGAAAATACACTGCTCAAAAAAATAAAGGGAACACTTAAACAACACAATGTAACTCCAAGTCAATCACACTTCTGTGAAATCAAACTGTCCACTTAGGAAGCAACACTGATTGACAATAAATTTCACATGCTGTTGTGCAAATGGAATAGACAAAAGGTGGAAATTATAGGCAAGACACCCCCAATAAAGGAGTGGTTCTGCAGGTGGTGACCACAGACCACTTCTCAGTTCCTATGCTTCCTGGCTGATGTTTTGGTCACTTTTGAATGCTGGCGGTGCTTTCTCTCTAGTGGTAGCATGAGACGGAGTCTACAACCCACACAAGTGGCTCAGGTAGTGCAGCTCATCCAGGATGGCACATCAATGCGAGCTGTGGCAAGAAGGTTTGCTGTGTCTGTCAGCGTAGTGTCCAGAGCATGGAGGCGCTACCAGGAGACAGGCCAGTACATCAGGAGACGTGGAGGAGGCCGTATGAGGGTAACAACCCAGCAGCAGGACCGCTACCTCCGCCTTTGTGCAAGGAGGAGCAGTTGGAGCACTGCCAGAGCCCTGCAAAATGACCTCCAGCAGGCCACAAATGTGCATGTGTCTGCTCAAACGGTCAGAAACAGACTCCATGGGGGTGGTATGAGGGCCCAACGTCCACAGGTGGGGGTTGTGCTTACAGCCCAACGCCGTGCAGGACGTTTGGCATTTGCCAGAGAACACCAAGATTGGCAAATTCGCCACTGGCGCCCTGTGCTCTTCACAGATGAAAGCAGGTTCACACTGAGTACGTGACAGACGTGACAGAGTCTGGAGACGCCGTGGAGAACGTTCTGCTGCCTGCAACATCCTCCAGCATGACCGATTTGGCGGCTGGTCAGTCATGGTGTGGGGTGGCATTTCTTTGGGGGCCGCACAGCCCTCCATGTGCTTGCCAGAGGTAGCCTGACTGCCATTAGGTACCGAGATGAGATCCTCAGACCCCTTGTGAGACCATATGCTGGTGCGGTTGGCCCTGGGTTCCTCCTAATGCAAGACAATGCTAGACCTCATGTAGCTGGAGTGTGTCAGCAGTTCCTGCAAGAGGAAGGCATTGATGCTATGGACTGGCCCGCCCGTTCCCCAGACCTGAATCCAATTGAGCACATCTGGGACATCATGTCTCGCTCCATCCACCAACGCCACGTTGCACCACAGACTGTCCAGGAGTTGGCGGATGCTTTAGTCCAGGTCTGGGAGGAGATCCCTCAGGAGACCATCCGCCACCTCATCAGGAGCATGCCCAGGCGTAGTAGGGAGGTCATACAGGCATTTGGAGTCCACACACACTACTGAGCCTCATTTTGACTTGTTTTAAGGACATTACATCAAAGTTGGATCAGCCTGTAGTGTGGTTTTCCACTTTAATTTTGAGTGTGACTCCAAATCCAGACCTCCATGGGTTGATAAATTTGATTTCCATTGATCATTTTTGTGTGATTTTGTTGTCAGCACATTCAACTATGTAAAGAAAAAAGTATTTATTAAGAATATTTCATTCATTCACATCTAGGATGTGTTATTTTAGTGTGCCCTTTATTTTTTTGAGCAGTGTATATAATTTCTACAGGTAAACGTGTGCACAAGTATTGTTTTCTTTGGCAACTGTGGTAAAGCGGGATAAACGCCTGCGTTCCATACTTTACCTTGTGTAACGGATGTGAAATGGCTAGCTAGTTAGCGGTGGTGCGCGCTAATAGCGTTTCAATCGGTTACGTCACTCGCTCTGAGACCTGAAGTAGTTGTTCCCCTTGCTCTGCAAGGGCCGCGGCCTTTGTGGAGCGATGGGTAACGATGCTTCGTGGGCGACCGTTGTTGATGTGTGCAGAGGGTCTCTGGTTCGCGCCCGGTCTAAAGTTATACTGTTACACTTGGAACTAATTAACTCCTCTGAGAGATTTTGCTAGGGCCTGTGTCATCCATTATTTCCAAGGTAATGTACAGAATGTTGGCATTTATCCCTTACATAAACACTTGCTTCAGTTGCTCTTAGAGTGTATGTGTGCATGTGAACGTGTGCATGTACCTATCTTCATGCATTTGTGTGTACACAAGGGTGTGTCAGAGTGTGCATGCGAGTATGTGCTTGTGTGTGTATCATTGTCCCCTTGGCAACCTCTGGCTGTGTTACCATATGTGCTCCATTGTTGTGCTACTGATGATAGCTTTATGAATGTGACATTAATAGCCAGACAAAAAGTCTAATAAAAAACAGCACATTAGCAAATAATAGCCCACAGTACTCTACCATTTTACCCCTCGATATCACAGGTAAAAATACAAAAATATCAGAGCACAATAGGGGGAAACCGAGGGAAACTTTTATTCAAGTGATAAACCAGGTGGAAAAAGAGAACATCAATGACTACACAGTTTACCCCACAGGCAAAATTAAAACATACACAATGGGAAATATTTTTTATTGGGAACGCAGTAAAAGAAAAATGATGTTCAACCCTTCTCTATCAGACCATGAGAGAGTTGTCATCACCAGAAGGGTTCTCTCTCTTTCTTTGCCTCTCAACCAGTTTTCATAGAGGTATTGAGCAACTAACAGTCTGCTCTGCTGTCTTTATTTATTTGTCGTTTTTTTCTGTTTGTTTAGTTTGAAGCCATTTTAAACCGTCCTTGAGCTACTGTATTTCCATAAAGGGAATGTGTGGGCAATGTGTGGTCAGACCACAGGTTGAACTGAACCACTCACCCTGAATTTCTCCAGATTGTACCCCCTGAGAACAGTTTGCTACTACTGCTTTTTGAGCTCAACATAACTATTATCTGCAGATAAGTTACAAAATAATTCTGACTGTAGAAACAATTATTAGTGGGGAGAGCGCATACATTCTGGTCCCCTCTCATTTCTGCAGTGCGTTAAAAATAAACGTCTTATTTTTTTGCTTTGCAGGTGATCTAATCATTTGGACGGGTAAAAATGTATTTGAATGCGCATTTCACGATCTGACATAATGGTAGCTTACTTTTTCGGCTTTACATTGGAGATTGGTTCTAGGTGGTTCTAGCAAAAATGTACTCCCTGGTTAAGTCCAGAAAAGACCTTCACTCACTGGGAAGTCTTGAAAGATTTAAAGGGGCGATTCAACAGAATTTGATGTTGTGCCTGAAGTGGAAGACTGTCTGTTGTGTCCCTCATCTCTCCAGCATGAACCCTGTCATGTCAATCAAAGGTCCTAACTCATACGGTTGCATGTTTATTGTGCATGTGTTACCAGGTTAGGGAGAATTACAGGTGTCATTTACCCATAGAATTAGAACCATTCCAAATGGTACACCCAAAATGGCCTCCAGTCCAGTCACCAAGGAATATGTTGCTTTCAGTTGGAAGGTCCATTCTATTGATTCTAGTTCATGCGTAGTCCATTCTACTGGTTCTAGTTTTACCCTTCCTTGATGACGCTGGATGATGACGCTGGATGATGACGCTGGATGATGACGCTGGGTAGTGACCTTAGACATAACAGAGTGGTAAGGCACTGGGTCGGCCCACGGCAGGGCGTCGTGGTGAGATTGACGCTAACAGAGAGTGACGGCGCTGATAGGCTTAAATTATCGCTTCCCAGGGCATGGGATACCACCACCAAGTGACCACTCTGGCCAAAGAAAGATAATGACTGGGCCCAACGGATAAATGTACCACCGTTAAAGTGGAGGAGCTTGAGAATATGCATTGGACAAAGCTGGCAGGTCAGCCAAACCAACTGAAGTTCAACCTAGACCTATACTCATACAGGAGCCGCTCCTCCATTCAAACCACAACCTTACCTATCATGAGCTCAATGATTTAGCTTGCCTAGGACCAGTGGTTATACAGTGAGTAGAAAGAGCGAACACAGGTTACTGCCAGTTCCAAGCCTGTTGGCTTCTCTCTCTCAGGCTATATTGGCAGAAAATCTGGGCTAAACTATAAAGCCTGAAATCTTAATATGTTCTCTAAAACCTAACCGTATATTAATACAATAACTCGTTTTGATATAGAAATACTGGATTTACTTTCACGCCACATTACATACAAGATCTGGCTTGTGCTAACACAATATCTTCTTGACAAAAGCTAAATGACCACAGTGCTGCCAAAAGGTAGGAAAATCTGATTTAAAGATTTCCTGGGTTGTAGTTCAGTTAGGCGTGCAACCGGGTAACATTACTGTACCTTATGCCAGAGGCATCTACTCATCAGGCCAAAATCTTCAAATGCTGTTGGTGAAATGCTCCTATGTTCAGTCCAGCTCGGAACAGGACTGTTTTACATACGAGCCACCGTGAGGCGCAAAGAAATGGTATATGTGTAAAAGAGCTCGTAAAGCTCATTTCGAGGTGCCTGTAATTGGGTTTTTCACAAGTGGAATTACGCCGTGCTAGCACACCGCTAACACATTTCTCCCACGTAATTGACTAATAATGGGTTTTTTACAGGTTGAGTTTGGTCTGGAAGGTTAGATCACTCCCTATTAGAGCCTATTCATTGCTGAGTCTGTGGTCAAACTAATTGTACTTGAAACTGGACCCCCGAACCACAACATTGGGTTTCATGGATCTAACAGGCTGTTAAAGGCCACTGGCTTGGTGAAATAAGTACACTATTTCTTATGAGAACAATTCGACCTCAAAGTTCAAATATTGAACAGTATGTGCCAGTATTTAATTGTGACGTGAGTTATTGTCTACTGTTGAGATCATTTGGTAGCAGATTTGTTTTGCAATTGCAAATGGGGAATTGCCCTTGTGAATACACATGCACAGAATCATGAACACACACATACACAAGCAGAAGCACAAACACACACACACAGGTACACAGGCAGCATACATTTTGCCCGTGTTGCTTTACACCGGCAAATGTCACCATGCCTCCTAACGATAAGTTCATCACACAGGTCGGCCTGGCAACGACATTTAAGTGCCCTTTAACTTCCGTTAACTTCATAATTACTCAGATACCACAGAGTTCACATCCCATGGTAGCACCGATATATAAATTGTTTATATAAAAAAAAAGGATTTGGGATAGGAGAGAGAGAGAGATCAAGGACTGCATTATCATTAACAGCAGACTACTACATTTTCTCAGTGAAATCAATGTCAAATTGGCTTTTTAACAAACTACCGCACAACAGAGCATGTATTCACCCCATCTGGTTACCGATGCCTTAGATCACACAAAAACACTATACCTATCTTAGCCTAAACATCAGAAACACGTAACTTCCACAAGGCTATGAACAATCTGAGAGACAAGGCAAGAAGGACCTTCTACACCATCAAACGGAACATAACATTCTACATCCTTTTAGGATCTGGCTAAAAATACTTGAATAAATTATAGAACCCATTGCCCTCTATGATTGTCAGGGCTGGGTCCATTCACCAACCAAGAATTTACAAAATGGAACAAACACCAAATTGAGACATGCAGAATTTTGCAAACACATCCTCTGTGTACAACGTTAAACACCCAATAATGCATGTAGAGCAGAATTAGGACAATACCCGCTAATGATCAAAATCCAGAAAAGCCAGTAAGTTCTACAACCAAACCAAACCTTCCATAACAAAACCCTGACCTACAAACAGATGAACCTAGAGAAGTGTTCCCTCAGCCAGCTGGTTCTGGGGCTCTGTTCACAAACAGACCCCACAGAGCCGCAGAACAGCAACACAATTAGACCAAACCAAATCATGAGAAAACTCAAGATAATTATGTAGCAGGCTAATCAGAGCAAGCAATAAATAGAGCTAACTAGGTTTTAAATATACACGTAAGTTAGCTAACATTTGCTTTATTGAAATGTTAAATGTAATAATCTATATAAAACGGGGATGGTCAGTCATGCTGCCCCTGGGGAAGCAATGTAAAATGCTAAGCTAAATAGAGCTAGTGAGCTAACGAGCGCTAATGTGATTAGCATGACGTTGTAAGTAACAAGAACATTTCCCATGGGCATAAAGCTTAAATTCTTGTTAATATAACTGCACTGTCCAATTTACAGTAGCTATTACAGTGAGAAAATACCATGCTATTGTTTGAGGAGAGTGCACAACAGCAAAACACTTTTATCACGGCAACTGGCTTGATACATTCACCTCTGAAGGTAAATAATGTACTTACATTCAGTAATCTTCAGTCAAAATTGAAAAAAGGGGTCCGATTCTTAATTAAGAGGTTAACCCAAATAACACCACCCAAAGGACATCCAGCCAACTTGACACAAGTTGGCCAGCATCCCTGTGGTCAGCATCCCTGTGGAACGCTTTAGACACCTTGTAGAGTCCATGCCCTGACCAACCGAGACTGTTCTAGGAGCAAAATGGGGAAGAGAAACTCAATATTAGGAAGGTGTTCCTAATGTTTGGTACACTCATTGTAAGTGGGAGCTGATATACTGACATATTTGAGACCTAGCTAGCTTAATTCTAAAACTCAACTATTGCTAAAACTAAGCTATTGCTATCTACTAGCCAACTGTTTAAGTTATTTGTAACTTATTTTGTACATAATGTTTCTGCAAACGTATCTTACGGCAAAAAAGAGCTCCTTGATATCAGGACAGTGATCACTCACCTCGGATTAGACAAAGATTCTTTCTTCAACAAGCAAGACGCACAGGACATTCTCCAAACATCCGAACAGGGCCAACATCCTAGTTATTTGCAAGAGGAAGCGACGCAGGTACAGAGGACAAAGAGCCAGATGCCTGGTCAGGAGCCAGAAAAGGCGAGTGGGAAAGCTGCCGTTACCGTCAATACTACTCGCCAATGTGCAATCATTGGACAATAAACTAGACGAGGTACGATCACGAATATCCTACCAACGGGACATCAAAAACTGTAATATCCTATGTTTCACTTAATCGTGGCTGAATGACGACATAGATATTCAGCTAGCGGGATATACTCTGCACGGCAAGATAGAACAGCTCACTCCGGTAAGGTGAGGGGGGGCGGTCTGTGCATATTTGTAAACAACAGCTGGTGCATGAAATCTAAGGAAGTCTCTAGATTGTGCTGGCATGAAGTAGGGTATTTTGTGATAAATTGCAGGCCACACTACTTGCCTAGAGAGTTTTCAGCTATACTTTTCGTGGCTGTTTATTTACCACCACAGACAGATGCTGGCACTAAGACCGCACTCAGTGAGCTGTATAAGCAAATAAGCAAACAGAAAACCACTCACCCAGAGGCGGCGCTTCTAGTGGCCGGAGACTTTAATGCAGGGAAACTTAAATCAGTTCTACCAAAATACCATCAACATGTTAAATGTGCAACCAGAGGGAAAAACAATTCAAGATCACCTGTACTCCACACACAGAGACGCGTACAAAGCTCTCCCTCGCCCTCCATTTGGTAAATCTGTCCACAACTCTATCCTCCTGAGTCCTGCTTACAAGCAAAGATTAAAGCAGGAAGCACCAGTGACTAGGTCTATAAAAAAGTGGTCGGATGAAGCAGATGCTAAACTACAGGACTGTTTTGCTATCACAGAGTGAAACATGTTCCGGGATTCTTCCGATGGCATTGAGGAGTACACCACATCAGTCACTGGCTTTATCAATAAGTGCATCGAGGATGTCGTCCCCACAGTGACTGTACGTGCATACCCCAACCAGAAGTCATGGATTACAGGTAACATTCGCACTGAGCTAAAGGGTAGAGCTTCCGCTTTCAAGGTGCGGGACTATAACCCGGAAGCTTACAAGAAATCCTGCTATGCCCTGCGACGAACCATCAAACAGGCAAAGCGTCAATACAGGCTAAGATTGAATCATATAACACCGGCTTCGACGCTCGTCTTATGTGGCAAGGCTGGCAAACTATTACAGACTACTTAGGGAAGCACAGCCGCGAGCTGCCCAGTGACACGAGCCTACCAGATGTGCGAAATCACTTCTATGCTCGCTTCGAACCAAGCAACACTGAGGCATGCATGAGAGCATCAGCTGTTCCGGACGACACTGTGATCATGCTCTCCGTAGCCAACATGAGAAAGACCTTTAAACAGGTCAACCTACACAAGGCTGCGGGGCCAGACGGATTACCAGGACTTGTGCTCTGGGCATGTGCTGACCTACTGGCAGGTGTCTTCACTGACATTTTCAACATGTCCCTGATTGAGTCTGTAATAACAACATGTTTCAAGCAGACCCCCATAGTCCCTGTGCCCAAGAACACAAAGGCAACCTGCTTAAATGACTGCAGACCCGTAGCACTCACTTCCGTAGCCATGAAGTGCTTTAAAAGGTTGGTAATGGCTCACATCAATACCATTATCCCAGAAACCCTAGACCCACTCCAATTTGCATACCGCCCAAACAGATCTACTGATCCATGCTGCCCTTTCCCACCTGGACAAAAGGAACACCTATGTGAGAATGCTATTCATTGACTACAGCTCAGCCTTCAACACCATAGTACCCTCAAAGCTCATCACTAAGCTAAGGATCCTGGTACTAAACACCTCCCTCTGCAACTGGATCCTGGACTTCCTGATGGACTGCCCCCAGGTGGTGAGGGTAGGTAGCAACACATCTGCCACGCCGATCCTCAACACTGGAGCTCCCCAGGGGTGCGTGCTCAGTCCCCTCCTGTACTACCTGTTCACCCACGACTTTACGGCCAGGCACAACTCTCCAACACCATCATTAAGTTTGCAGACGACACAACAGTGGTAGGCCTTGTCACCGACAACGACGAGACAGCCTATAGGGAGGAGGTCAGAGATCTGGCCAGGTGGTGCCAGAATGACAACATATCCCTCAACGTAACCATGACAGAGAGATGATTGTGGACTACAGGAAAAGGAAGACCGAGCACGCCCCCATTCTCAGCGATGGGGCTGCAGTGGAGCAGGTTGAGAGCTTCAAGTTCCTTGGTGTCCACATCAACAACAAACTAGAATGGTCCAAACACACCAAGACAGTCGAGAAGAGGGCACGACAAAGCCTATTCTCCCTGAGGAAACTAAAAAAATGTGGCATGGGTCCTGAGATCTTCAAAAGGTTCTACAGCTGCAACATCGAGAGCATCCTGACTAGTTACATCACTGGCTGGTACGGCAACTGCTCGGAATCTGACCGCAAGGCACTACAGAGGGTAGTGCGTACGGCCCAGTACATCACTGGGGCTAAGCTGCCTGCCATCCAGGACCTCTACACCAGGCGGTGTCAAGAGGAAGGCCCTAAAAATTGTCAAAGACCCAGCCACCCCAGTCATAGACTGTTCTCTCTACTACTGCATGGTAAGTGGTACCGGAGTGCCAAGTCTAGGACAAAAAGGCTTCTCAACAGTTTTCACCCCCAAGCCATAAGACTCCTGAACAGGTAATCAAATGGCTACCCAGACTATTTGCATCGTGTGCCCCCCCCCCCCCCCCCCCCCCCGCCCCACCCCTCTTTTTACGCTGCTGCTACTCTCTGTTTATCATATATGCATAGTCACTTTAACTATACATTCATGTTCATACTACCTCAATTGGGCCGACCAACCAGTGCTCCCGCACATTGGCTAACTGGGCTATCTGCATTGTGTCCAGTCACCCACCACCCGCCAACCCCTCTTTTACGCTACTACTACTCTCTGTTCATCATATATGCATAGTCACTTTAACCATATCTACATGTGCATATTACCTCAATCAGCCTGACTAACCGGTGTCTGTATGTAGCCTCCCTACTTTTATAGCCTCGCTACTGTATATAGCCTGTCTTTTTACTGTTTATTTCTTTACCTACCTATTTTTCACCTAATACCTTTTTTGCACTATTGGTTAGGGCCTGTGAGTAAGCATTTCCCTGTAAGGTCTACTACACCTGTTGTATTCGGCGTACGTGACAAATAAACTTTGATTTGATTTGAACTAGCTCTGTTTAGCTTAACATTTTACGTGGCTGCCCCTGGGGCAATAATGGATTACAAAAAAAATCTGCCCACATCGCAGTCACCAACGCCACCCTACCGGAGGAGCTAAACACCTTTTTCTCACGATTTGAGTACAATGACCCTGAGTTGCAAAGGAGAGCCCCGGGTGACAACGTGGATTACACACTCACAGTCTCCTTGGAGGATGTATGTAAGTCATTCAAACGTGTTAACACTCTTAAGGCTGACGGCCCAAACGGCATTCCTAGCCGTGCTCTGCATGTGTTCTGACATTTTCAATCTCTCCCTAGCCCAGGCCGCTATACCCACCTGCTTCAAGATGTCCACTATAATCCCTGTGCCCAAGAAAGCGAAAGTAACTGAACTGAATGACTACCGACCAGTAGTACTCACTTCGGTCATCATGAAGTGCTTCCATCATCATGAAATGCTTCCATCATCATGAAACACACTCAAATCTCTCCAATTCGTCTACCGCCCTGACAGATCCACGGAGGACACGATCGTTATTGCGTTGAAATATGCCCTTACCCAACTGGACAAAAGGAATGCATATGTGAAGATGCTGCTCATCGACTACAGCTAGGCCTTCAATACCATAGTGCCCTATAAGCTCATTACAAAGCTCACAGCCCTGGGTCTTAACTCTCCTCCCTAAACAGCTGGGTCGTGAATTTCCTGATGGTCCGCCCCCATGTGGTAAAGGTGTGCAACGTTACCTCCTCGACAAGGATTCTCAACACGGGGGCCCCACAAGGGTGCATTCTCAGTCCCCTCCTGTATTCCCTGTATACCCATGACTACTTGGCCTTACACAGTTCCAACTCCATCATAAAGTTCACTGATGACACGACAGTAGTAGACCTGATTACCAAAAACAACGAGACAGCCTACAGGGAAGAGGTAGGCACTCTGATGGCATGGTGCAAGGTAAACAACCTCTCCCTCAACGTTAGCAAAACAAAGGAGCTGATTGTGGACTTCAGGCGGATCCAGGCTGGACACACCCCCATTCTCATCAATGTGGCCACCGTGGAGATGGTCAATAACTTGAAATTCCTCGGCGTACACATCTCAGAGAAGATGAAATGGTCTAACCACACGGACACCATGGTAAAGAATGCACGACAGCGACTCTTCAACCTCAGGATGCTGAAGAAATTCAGCCTGTCCCCGAGTGTCCTTACAGGGTTCTACAGGAGCACCATTGAGAGCATACTGTCGGGCTGCATCACAGCCTGGTATGGCAACTCCACCGCCACAGACTGCAAGGCGCTTCGGAGGGTGACCCAAGCCATGCTCTGTTCTTCCCACTTCAAATCCCCTCAAAGGTCAATTAACCACTTGCTTCACCTAGGGACCCCACCAACTGACTTTTACTCTACCTCCACCCCAGCGGACATGTATTTATCCCTCACTCCTACAGTTATGATGTATATAGTGCTATTTCTATTTCTATTGTTGTTGTTTTTTATGACCATTTTCATTATTTTATTTCACTTAGTCCTGCATGTTGAGCCTGCCACACGAAGCAATGTGATTGCATGCAATTTGACTGCTACACTATGCAATTTGAATGCAATTAGTTTGCAATTAAAAGTGTAATAACTTCAAGCAATATCTAATTAAAAATAAGCATAGGATATCACGTGAATTATGACATATGTAGTGTTCCATGACAGTTCAAATCTGTTACAACAAGCAATCAGACAGGTGCTGTGGGTTAAGATTAACAATGTTGAGTGCAGAAGAAGTGTGCATGAAGAGCACAAATCTTAATAGACATTATGGAAGAGCAAGGGAACAGACCTAAGAAAAGAAAGGAATGGGTGTGGAGATGGCTTAGAAGGTAGGATGAAAAAGGGTGCTTCAATAATCTTCTACTGGAGCTTAAAGAGGAGGATCCAACTAGCTACATACCAAGGTTGTTTTAAGCCTACTTGAACTCCATCTATCCACCTAGTTTAATCTTGAGTGATATCATCCAAATAAAACAATGATCATAACTCATGTATCTCTTGTTTGTTTGTTTTTGAGATTTTGGATGTGGATGGATCTGGGAAGTTTTGAGGCGTTAGTGAAGATGGTGACACCTCTAATTGAAAAGAAAGACACAGTCATGAGGGAAGCAATCAGCCCAGCATCTTCAGATTTTTGGCCACCAGGGAGACATTAATCTCCCTGTCCTTCATGTTAAGAATCAGTTGGCAAGCCCTTTCTGAAATAGTGAGGCAGAGTGGCAGGGCGTCGCAAAGAAGTATCAGGAGCTTTGGCAATTTCCACACTGCATAGGCACTTTGGACGGGAAACACGTCAACATCCAACCCCCTGAGCAAAGTGGATCCCAGTACCACAATTACAAGGGCAACCACTTCATTGTACTAATGGATCTAGTGGATGCAGACCTCAAATGTACTTATGTGGATGTCGGCGTCATTGGTAGAGTGAGTGATGGGGGGTCTGGAACAAGTGTTCCCTCGGCCAGGCACTACAGGACGAGTCCCTAAATACCTTACACCATCTGTCCTGGACTACACCTGTCCACTGTGTGGTAGTAACCCATGAAGCTTTGGCTTGAACAAGAACATCCTGAAGGCATACCCAAGGGGCCAACTGACCACAGAGACCACAGAGATATTTCTTAAAGCTCTTATGCAAAAAATAAAAAACAGACCTAAATCTAGTAAAAATGTGTAGTTTATGTTCACTATATACTGTGTATTATTATGTATACTCATGACTACTTTTATTTCAGATTGTCCAGGGCTAGAAGGTGTGTGGAGAATGCATTTGGAGTGTTTGCAAACTGCTGGTGTGTGTTCAGGACCACCATAAATTTGGATCCATAGAAGGTTAGGGATCTTGTCCTTGCCATGACTGCGCTCCACAATTACCTCTGCTCCCAGAAGGTATCCAGGCTGGTCTACACACCACCAGAGATGGTAGATTGTGAAGATTTGGAGACCGGTGTAATCATACCTGGTCAGTGGTGCAAAAAGGCCTCTCTACCATCAGTGAGAGTCAACGATGGGATCCACCATTCCCAAGAGGCCAAGGCAATTAGGCAGTTCTGGAGCTGTGTGACTACTTCAACAGAAACTGTTAGCTGCCAGCATGGCTGTTACCTCTGACTGCATATGAAGAAGGCCATATGCCATGGAACAACATCATAGGCCATGGACTATCACTCTGCTATTGGTCTAGATCAGGTATTCCCAAACTGGGTACGCATACCCCGGGGTACGTTCAATGCCGTCGGGGGTATGCCAAATACAAATGTGATTCACATTTTGTTTATAAATACATACAGTACTGTGCAAAAGCTTTAGGCAGGTGTAAAAAATGGTGTAAAGTAAGAATGCTTTCAAAAATATACATGTTAATAGTTTATATTCATCAATTAACAAAATACAAAGTGAGTGAACAGAAGAAAATTCTACATCAAATCAATATTTGGTGTGACCACCCTTTGCCTTCAAAACAGCTGAAATTCTTCTAGGTACACTTGCAACTCGGCAGGTAGCTTGGCCCTAACATCTTGGAGAACAAACCAGGCAGCCTCAGGCGCTTCTCTCTCTTCATGTAATCCCAGACAGACTCGATGATGTTGAGATCAGGGCTCTGTGGGGGCCATACCATCACTTCCAGGACTCCTTGTTCTTCTTTACGCTGGAGATAGTTATTAATGACTTTCGCTGTATGTTTGGGGAGTTGTCATGTCATAAATTTGGGGCCAATCAGATGCCTCCCTGATGGTATTGCATGATGGATAAGTATCTTCCTGTACTTCTCAGCATTGAGGAGACCATTCCTTCATTCTGACTAAATCCCCAACTCCATTTGCAGAAATGCAGCCCCAAACTTGCAAGGAAACTCCACCATGCTTCACTGTTGCCTGCAGACACTCATTCGTGGACCGCTCTACAGCCCTTCGGCGAACAAACTACCTTCTGCTACGGCCAAATATTTCCAATTTTGACTCATCAGTCCAGAGCACCTGCGACCATTTCTCTGCATCCCAGTTCCTGTGTTTTCGTGCATAGTTACGTTTCTTCGCCTTGTTTCCACGTCGGAGGTATGGGTTTTTGGCCGCAAGTCTTCCATGAAGGCCACTTCTGACCAGATTTCTCCAGACAGTAGATGGGTGTACCAGGGTCCCACTGTTTTCTGCCAATTCTGAGCTGATTGCACTGCTGGACATCTTCCGATTGCGAAGGGAAGTAAACATAATGTGTCTTTCATCTGCTGCAGTAAGTTTCCTTGGCCGACCACCGCGTCTACGGTCCTCAACGTTTCTTTGTATTACTTCAAAAGAGCATGGACAGCACATCTGTAACCCACTGTCTGGCTTGAAATTTCTGCCTGGGAGAGACCTTGCTGATGCAATATAACTACCTTGTGTCTTGTTGCTGTGCTCAGTCTTGCCATGGTGTATGACTTTTGACAGTGAACTGTCTTCAGCAACCTCACCTTGTTAGCTGAGTTTGGCTGTTCCTCAACCAGTTTTATTCCACCTACACAGCTGTTGCTGTTTCAGTTAATGATTGTGTTTCAACCTACTTAATGAATTGTTGATCATGAGCACCTGTTTGGTATAATTGTTTAATCATACACCTGACTATATGCCTACAAAATCCCTGACCTTGTGTGGGTGTTCCTACAAGAATTGATGCTGTTTTGAAGGCAAAGGGTGGCCATAGCAAATATGGATTTGATTAGATTTTTCTTCTGTTCACTCACTTTGCATGTACTTAACTGATATATATAATCTATTAACATGTCAATTTTTGAAAGCATTCTTAGTTTAAGGCACTTTTCCACACATGCCTAAAACTTTTGCAGAGTATTGTATATATATATATTACATATTTATTTATTTTTCTTCACTTTTTCAAACAGTACATTTATATTTTCCAACTGGGCTATACATTTGGGTGAGGTTTTCTTCTCGGCTGAGTAGTCTCAATTCACTGCCAAAAATAAAGTTAAACCATCTAGTGTTCAGCGAAATAACAACACAAGGTCAAATACAGGTAGCCTAGTCAAATAATTAACATCCAATCATATTAACCGTTACTCTCTCACGGGAAACCTTCACTCTTGCGCAGACATTTTGAAATGAAAGATGACCATTTAAAAAATAAGCCACAGGAGCTTTTGAGCGAGAATAAAGACGACTTTCAAGTAGTAAGACGTATAAAAGCAACAGATATCATTAATAGGAAGGGGCTAGAAGCGTCTTTTATGGTGAAATGCCGAGTGGCTAGGAAAGGCAAGCCGCAATACTATTGTGGAGGACTTAATTCTTCCTGCTGCCGCAGATATGGCTGGGACAATGCTGGGGGAAAAGGCCAAAAAAACTATACAGAGAATTCCTTCATCAAACAATACTGTTTGGCCAGGATTGGATTGTTCCGGTTTTGGCCATTAGATGCCCCCATTGTGCTTTTTTGACCCTTTTGTTTTCCCTTGTTTCCAGTTATTATTTGCACCTGTGCCTCGTTTCCCTTGAATGTATTTAAACCCTTAGTTTTCCTCAGTTCTTTGCTCTGTGTTTGAATGTTAGCACCCAGCCCCAGCGATGCTGTGAACATTTGTTGCTCCAGTGTGACTCTCTTGTGGTACTCTGTTTTTGTTTATTTATTTTTGATTATCTTTTGAGGCTTTTTTCTGCTGTACCTACCACCTTGTGGATTTACCTTTTGACTTGGAGGATTACCTTTTTCTCTTGGAATTTCTTTTGACTTCGTGGATTTATATTTTTGCCTGAAGAACTTTACTTTTTACTTTATTAAATCACCGTCTCAAGTACTGTCTGTCTGCCTCATCTTTTGGGTTCTGCCGACTATTAGTGGCTCAGTTTGCTAAGTGACTGTTTCTCTCATCGGAGACCCGAGTTCGTAACCGAGTCCTGACAACGGCAGCTCATTTTCGCCATTATTATACTAGCCAACAAATGAATACTGATAAGTATATAGAGACTAGCTAGGTAAACGTAGATAATGTTTCAACGGTCAACATGTCATGTTAGCTACTTTTTCTGCTCACCGTTTGGACATTGCATACAAGCAGATGCGTGAAATATAATTTAATTCTATGTCATGCGATGCAACGCAACGTAGCTGCAAGCAATTTTGGCCAATTTTGGGGGGGTGAAACACAAAGAAACTGAGATGCAACTTTGTTGCAAGCAACAGAAATATACATCCAGATTGCTTCGTGTGACATCGACTTTGGAGCTCAGAGCCTAAGATTTTCACTGTACCCTGCAAGCACACCTGCAACCCTGTACATGTGACTATTAAACACTGAATCAGCTCTGAGAGGCTACACCGAACACTAACACGCAGCTGGGCCTGTGCGTAGCAAGGAACAGCCAGCGACCTGCCACTGATAACCGACTCAGACATCACCTGCCCCCATGCGCTTCTCTCTCGCTTTATATTTTATATTAATAATCTGCAACATGTTCCTTGTCACGGGGAATGGTCTGATGGGTATCTTAATTTGTGACAAATGTATTGAACTTGATGCAGCTGAAGAAAGGATTATTACTCTTCATGAAGAAATAAAACATTTGAGCAAGTGCCTTGAACTGAATACGGATTCTATGAGACTATTGGCATCTTTAATCATATTTTATTGAAAAGGCATAGGCAGCCTAGCCATTCCAAGTTTGAATATAAACCAAATTTGATCACGTTCACTTTTTCTCCTGACAAACAAATGGACTCTAAATACATAACATTACCAATTTGTTTAGCATAGGCCAAATGGACAGGCTGTATGCAGCTGTTATTATTAGTAGCCTACAGTTGATCAAACTGAAAAATCATCCCGTTTTCATCCCATACAGCATGTCAGATTTCTAATTTTAAGGTGTAGCCTAGGCTGCTGTAAAATGCATGTAAAAAGTTTTTGCTTGTGTCTGTCCTGAGTGATTGTGTTATCACCTTTGCTAAATACATACCAAAGGGAAGTGGAAAGCCTACTTGGGCACGTGCAAAAAAATGCGCTGCATCAACCTGTCTTTTTATTAATCTCACTTTTATTGGATGATGTAATGAAAGCGATCAAATCATTCTGAATGTAACGCTCGTCCTCCTCCTCGTCTGAAGAAGAGCATGGATCGGACCAAAACGCAGCGTGGTTTGAATACATACTTGTTTTATTAAAGAAAGACGAACACGAAAAAACTCTTGATAAACTACAAAACAATAAACGACGTTAACAGACCTGAACTTGTGAACATATAACATGAACGCACGAACAGGAAGGAACACACAAATGAAATGAACGAAACGAACGAAAACAGTCCCGTGTGGCACAAACACTGACACAGGAACAATCACCCACAAACAAACAGTGAGAACAGCCTACCTTAATATGGTTCTCAGAGGAAACGTAAAACACCTGCCCCTGATTGAGAACCATATCAGGCTAGTTGAAAGAACCCAACATAGAAACACATAACATAGAATGCCCACTCAGCTCACGTCCTGACCAACTAAACAAGACTAAACAAAGGAAATAAGGTCAGGAACGTGACACTGAATTGATTTCAACAGCCCAGAGAAGACACTGGGAATTTCCACATGCTCAGCAAGTAAAGCATCGTAACGTGCAATTACCACTGTAAGCTCCTTGTAGTTGCCCTTGTTAGCTGAACTTTCCCTCTCATCATGCCCCACATGCCAGCAGCATAACACCCTGCATACCACTGCTGGCTTGCTTCTGAAGCTAAGCAGGGTTGGTCCTGGTCAGTCCCTGGATGGGAGACCAGATGCTGCTGGAAGTGGTGTTGGAGGGCCAGTAGGAGGCACTCTTTCCTCTGGTCTAAAAAAAAAAATATCCCAATGCCCCAGGGAAGTGATTGGGGACACTGCCCTGTGTAGGGTGCCGTCTTTCGGATGGGACGTTAAACGGGTGTCCTGACTCTCTGAGGTCATTAAAGATTCCATGGCACTTATCGTAAGAGTAGGGGTGTTAACCCCGGTGTCCTGGCTAAATTCCCAATCTGGCCCTCAAACCATCATGGTCACCTAATAATCCCCAGTTTACAATTGGCTCATTTATCCCCCTCCTCTCCCCTGTAACTATTCCCCAGGTCGTTGCTGCAAATGAGAACGTGTTCTCACTCAACTTATCTGGTAAAATAACGGTAAAATAAAAATAAATAAAAATGCCCCTAAGTAAAAGCCAACTTTTGCCGATAAACTGCTTCTGATCCTGTTTCTTCTTACCTTCTTTTTATGTTGCGCAGTTTGAATATGCAGACGTTCATCCATTATATGACCAATGTTGCTTTTTCCAAGAAGCTTGAATATGATGTGAGCAATGAAAGGGGTTCTTCAACAAAAAATCCACTACATTGTTGTTAGCATTAGCTAGCCATTCTGGTGGAGAAAACTGCACTCTGGTAACTAGCTACCTGCCACTAAAGTTAGCAAGGCATATTCAAAATTGAAAAAAATTGCACAAACTCCACATACAAATAAAGTTCTAAAACCAAGAAAACAATATATCATCTCCATCCTTCAGCTCCTGTAATTTGTAGAAACTAATTTTATTCAAATAATATCCTAAAAATGCTCAACTAATGCTTTACTGTAACGGCTTTCCTCCTCCTCTTCATCCAAAGAGGAGGAGCAGGGATTGAACCAAAATGCAGCGTTTGAATTCGACATAATATTTATTTGCAAAACGGAAAAACACAACAACACTTTAACAAACTACAAAACAATAAACGACGTAGACAGACCTGAACGACGAACTCACATGAAACACGAAAAACTCACGAACAGGAACAGACTCCATAAACCGAGACAGTCCCGTGTGGAGTGACAAACACAGACACAGGAGACAATCACCCACAACAAACAGTGTGAAAACACCTACCTTAATATGACTCTCAATCAGAGGAAATGAAAACCACCTGCCTCTAATTGAGAGTCATATCAGGTCACCCTTTAAACCAACATAGAAACAGAAAACATAGACTGCCCACCCAAACTCACGTCCTGACCAACTAACACATACAAAAACTAACAGAAAACAGGTCACGAACGTGACATTTACTCTCAATCTCTAACCAATATGTCACCAATTCACCAATCTTCTGAACACATAGAACCCCCATAATGCTCTGTGACACAACCCCAAAACA
This sequence comes from Salvelinus fontinalis, assembly GCF_029448725.1. Lineage (NCBI taxonomy): Eukaryota > Metazoa > Chordata > Actinopteri > Salmoniformes > Salmonidae > Salvelinus > Salvelinus fontinalis. The sequence goes on from NC_074691.1 coordinate 18,674,796, forward strand.
CCACACTAGTTTCGTTCTCTGCTCCTAATCATATGATTGGATGGACAACATGTCAGTTCATATTGCAAAATCTTTGATTGGTTGGAGGAAGTCCTCCGAAAGTGGTTATAATTACCATGTAGGTCTATTGAAGAGGGTAAAGCCTACGAGCCTCCTAGGTTTTGTATTGAAGTCAATGTAGCTAGACAAGGACGGGAAATAGCTGTACTCTGGCTACACTATGGTGCTAGCCTAGAGTATGTTGTTGAGACTACTGTAGACCTTCATTGCAAAACAGTGTGTTTTAATCAGGTATTTGGTGACGTGAATATATTTCGTATAGTTTTATCTAAAAAGTAAAACCTTTTTCATGTTTCATTATTTTTCTGTATTTTATACTTCCTCCTCCGAGGAGCCTCCACTGGAGTACACATGCTCCAGATATGTATGTCCTTAATTTGATATATGGAGCTAGAATATTCTCTTTAATGGGACAGTTTTTACATGATCCAATCTGGACTTCTGAAATCTCCCAGGGAGATATCTGGGATGAGATATGTTCAACACACGCCCCTGATAGGCGTGCACCCGCTTACATATTTGTAGAATATTCTAACTCCGGAAAGGGGTTAGAAAATTCACATATTTTCAGAAATGTATCATATCTGTAGTTATACCTGATCATTTATGTATCCTTATTGGTATGTCTGATCGAAAATGGGCTAAAATTATTTGACCTGTTAAGGCGCTGAAAATCATCGTGCTTCTTCACATTAAGGTGTCATATCTATGCATACATTTACACAATATTAAGTAGTAGGCTAGGCATGTAAATGTCACGTTCCTGACCTGTTTTCTGTTGTTTTGTATGTGTTTAGTTGGTCAGGACGTGGGCTGGGTGGGAATTCTATGTTGTGTGTCTAGTTTGTCTGTTTCTATGTCAGCCTAGTGTGGGTTCTCAATCAGAGACAGATGGTAGTCGTTGTCTCTGATTGAGACTCATATATAGGAGGCTTGTTTTGTGTTGGGATTTTGTGGGTGTTTGTTACCTGTCTCTGTGTTTGTGTTCTGCACCAGATAGGTCTGTATCGGTTTTGCTCATTTGTTATTTTGTATGTTGTTTGTAGTGTTTCACTTGTGTTTGTACTAAACATGTTTAACACTAGCCGCGTTGCATTTTGGTCCTCTCCTTCACCCCTGGAAGAAAACCTTTACAGAAACACCCACCAAACCCGGACCAAGCAGCGTGGCAACGGGCAGCAGCAAAAGCAGCAGCAGTACAAGGAGGAATGGACATGGGAGGAGATTCTGGACGGAGAAGGACCCTGGGCAGAGCCAGAGGAGTGTCGCCGTCCCAAAGCGGAGCTGGAGGCATCAATAGCGGAGAGGCGGCATTATGAGGCGCTTGCAAGGCATAGTGGCTGGAAACCCGAGAGGCTCACCCAAAAATTTCTTGGGGGGGGGGGACTAAAGGGGAGTGTGGCGAAGCCGGGTTGGATACCTGAGCCAACTCCCCGGGCTTACTGTGGAGTGAGAGGGCGTCGTACTGGTCAGACACCGTGTTATGTGGTAAAGCGCACGGTGTCCCCAGTACGCGTGCTTAGCCCAGTGCGGGCTATTCCACCTTGCCGCACTGGGAGGGCTAGGTTGGGCATCGAGCTGGATGTCATGAAGCCGGCCCAACGTATCTGGCCTCCAGTACGTCTCCTCGGGCCGGCGTACATGGCACCAGCCTTACAGGTGGTGTCCCCGGTTCGCCTGCATAGCCCAGTGCGGGTTGTTCCACCTCGCCGCACTGGCAGGGCTACGGGGACCATTCAACCTGGTAAGGTTGGAGAGGCTCGGTGCTCAAGAGCGCGTGTCCTCCTTCGTGGTCCGGTATATCCGGCGCCACCTTCCCGCCCCAGCCCAGTACCACCAGTGCCTACACCACGCACCAGGCTTCCAGTGCATCGCCAGAGCCCTGTTCCTCCTCCCCGCACTCGCCCTGAGGTGCGTGCCCTCAGCCCGGTACCTCCAGTTCCGGCACCACGCATCAGGCCTATAGTGCGTCTCAGCCGGACAGAGTCTGCCGTCTGCCCAGCGGTGCCTGAACTGCCCGTCTGCCCAGCGGTGCCTGAACTGCCCGTCTGCCCAGCGGTGCCTGAACTGCCCGTCTGCCCAGCGGTGCCTGAACTGCCCGTCTGCCCAGCGGTGCCTGAACTGCCCGTCTGCCCAGCGGTGCCTGAACTGCCCGTCTGCCCAGCGGTGCCTGAACTGCCCGTCTGCCCAGCGGTGCCTGAACTGCCCGTCTGCCCAGCGGTGCCTGAACTGCCCGTCTGCCCAGCGCCGTCTGAGCCATCCGTCTGTCCAGCGCCGTCTGAGCCATCCGTCTGCCCAGCGCCGTCTGAGCCATCCGTCTGCCCAGCGCCGTCTGAGCCATCCGTCTGCCCAGCGCCGTCTGAGCCATCCGTCTGCCCAGCGCCGTCTGAGCCATCCGTCTGCCCAGCGCCGTCTGAGTCATCCGTCTGCCACGAGCCATTAGAGCCGCCCGTCTGTCCCGAGCCATTAGAGCCGTCCGTCAGTCAGGAGCTGCCAGAGCCGCCAGCCAGTCAGGAGCTGCCAGAGCCGCCAGCCAGTCAGGAGCTGCCAGAGCCGCCAGCCAGTCAGGAGCTGCCAGAGCCGCCAGCCAGTCAGGAGCTGCCAGAGACGCCAGCCAGTCAGGAGCTGCCAGAGACGCCAGCCAGTCAGGAGCTGCCAGAGACGCCAGCCAGTCAGGAGCTGCCAGAGACGCCAGCCAGTCAGGAGCTGCCAGAGACGCCAGCCAGTCAGGAGCTGCCAGAGCCGCCAGCCAGTCAGGAGCTGCCAGAGCCGCCAGCCAGTCAGGAGCTGCCAGAGCCGCCAGCCAGTCAGGAGCTGCCAGAGCCGCCAGCCAGTCAGGAGCTGCCAGAGACGCCAGCCAGTCAGGAGCTGCCAGAGACGCCAGCCAGTCAGGAGCTGCCAGAGACGCCAGCCAGTCAGGAGCTGCCAGAGACGCCAGCCAGTCAGGAGCTGCCAGAGACGCCAGCCAGTCAGGAGCTGCCAGAGACGCCAGCCAGTCAGGAGCTGCCAGAGACGCCAGCCAGTCAGGAGCTGCCAGAGACGCCTGTCAGTCAGGAGCTGCCAGAGACGCCAGTCAGTCAGGAGCTGCCAGAGACGCCAGTCAGTCAGGAGCTGCCAGAGACGCCAGTCAGTCAGGAGCTGCCAGAGACGCCAGCCAGTCAGGAGCTGCCAGAGACGCCAGCCAGTCAGGAGCTGCCAGAGACGCCAGCCAGTCAGGAGCTGCCAGAGACGCCAGCCAGTCAGGAGCTGCCAGAGACGCCAGCCAGTCAGGAGCTGCCAGAGACGCCAGCCAGTCAGGAGCGGCAAGAGACGCCAGCCAGTCAGGAGCTGCCAGAGACGCCAGCCAGTCAGGAGCTGCCAGAGACGCCAGCCAGTCAGGAGCTGCCAGAGACGCCAGCCAGTCAGGAGCTGCCAGAGACGCCAGCCAGTCAGGAGCTGCCAGAGACGCCAGCCAGTCAGGAGCTGCCAGAGACGCCAGCCAGTCAGGAGCTGCCAGAGACGCCAGCCAGTCAGGAGCTGCCAGAGACGCCAGCCAGTCAGGAGCTGCCAGAGACGCCAGCCAGTCAGGAGCTGCCAGAGACGCCAGCCAGTCAGGAGCTGCCAGAGACGCCAGCCAGTCAGGAGCTGCCAGAGACGCCAGCCAGTCAGGAGCTGCCCTCCAGTCATGAGCTGCCCTTCAGTCATGAGCTGCCCTTCAGTCATGAGCTGCCCTCCAGTCATGAGCTGCCCTCCAGTCATGAGCTGCCCTCCAGTCATGAGCTGCCCTCCAGTCATGAGCTGCCCTCCAGTCATGAGCTGCCCTCCAGTCATGAGCTGCCCTCCAGTCATGAGCTGCCCTCCAGTCATGAGCTGCCACTCAGTCCGGAGCTGCCACTCAGTCCGGAGCTGCCACTCAGTCCTGAGCTACCTCTCTGTCCTGAGCTACCTCTCTGTCCTGGGCTACCTCTCTGTCCTGAGTTGTCTCCTCTATTGTAGAGGGGAGTTGGTGAAGGTTCCTGGACCATGGTCGGGGGCGAGGGTCGCCACTCAAGGGACGCTAAGGAGGTGGACAAAGACAATGGTGGAGTGGTGCCCTTGTCCACCGCCGGAGCCGCCACCGCGGACAGATGCCCACCCAGACCCTCCCCTTGAGTTTTAGGGGTGCGCCCGGAGTTCGCAAGCTAACGTTAGCCCTACTGAATACTGGCCAAATTAGCTATCTCTCTTGATTTATAAGATAAAGAAAACATCAATCAAATGTATAAATCCCCTTTTACATCAGCAGATGCCACAAAGTGCTTATATAGAACCTAGCTTAAAACCCCAAAAGGATGGATTTCATATTCGTCAAATATTATATTTAGCATGTGTGAAAACTCAGAAACTGTTCTTATTTTCAGCATATCCAAAAGCATATCAAGATCCGCATATGGACTTCAGCCACGAGATGCCACATATCTGGACTCAATATAGCTTTCTATCTTGAATGTGCTGAGAAAACACTTATATGCTATGTAAAGAGTCAGTATTTGTCAATATGAAGAGAGAAAATAGGATGTCACATATCTCCCACAAGAAATGTCCATGTGTGATACTCAGAGTAATCCCAATATCATATATCCAGACACATCTGGATTCAGAATTTGTGTTGGATATGGTCCATATCCACAAAACTCCAAATATGCATTGGAAATGGTCTGTATTCTCTTGAATATCAAAATGATGTAATGTAACCAGTACGCTCTCGCGCACACACACACACACACACACACACACACACACACACACACACACACACACACACACACACACACACACACACACACACACACACACACACACACACACACACACACACACACACAAACACACACACTAAACCCAAAATGCTCCTTTGAGGACCCCTCTTTTAGCCATTGTGCTGTACTTACACCAGAAACTTCACATGTACAAAAGCACCTGCTTTCAATATACTTTGTATCCCACATTTACTCAAGTGATTCCTATATTTTGGTAGTTACCTATTTGTACACCCCTTATCTAGGTAAATTCTTGGTAAATGATTGTATTGGTTGCCAGTTGCATCATAGAACAAGCGTGAAACTAGTCATTATTAGAAGGAGAAGCAACCCCAGTTAAAAATGTCTGGTCAGCACAGCATAGTCTATTTGATCTATTGTGTTTTGTGGAGCATTTGTCATTTGCCATTTTCCATTGTTATTATATAATACAAGACACATAACAATGGTCATCTGGTCTATGACCTGTAATGAAGCCTGGTATTTGTTAGTGAACACTTCATAAACTGTCAATATCCTGCTCATATGAATTTTGATCATTATGTCTGCTCTGTGTAGTGGCTCACCGAGAGAGACTCTTGAGCGTTGCCTTGTTTTGTCTTGGTTGCCAGCAGGCGAATACTGAAACCAAAACAGTATTTGGAGACCTTATGAAACTGGTGGTTACAACACAGCAAATTTCCCACTGAAGGGCACAAGTACTGTGGAGAGCACCTGGGACAAACCTGGGAGACACCACTTTTCTCAGGCTCTGCTATACTGCTGAGATAGACCATATTCAAACACACACATACACACACATGCATGTTTTACTATCCTTGTGGGGACCAAACAATTGATTCCAATTCAAAATCCTATTTCCCCTAACCCTAACCCCAAACCCTAAACCTAACCTTAACTTCTACCCCTAACTCCAAACTCCTAATGTTAGGCCTAATTGTAACCCTAACCCGAAACCTAACCCCTAAGGCTAAAATAGTATGTTTCCTTGTGATCGGCAACATTTCTGAATTTTCCTTGTTTTACCATCCTTGTGAGGACTTCTGGTACCCACAAGGATAGTAAAACCAAAATCACGCACGCACGCACAAACACACACACACACACACACACACACACACACACACACACACACACACACACACACACACACACACACACACACACACACACACATAGTAGCACGCGCTCCAGCAGGTATATCTCACTGATCATCCCAAAAACCAACACCTCATTTGGCCGCCTTTCCTTCCAGTTCTCTGCTGCCTGTGACTGGAACGAATTGCAAAAATCGCTGAAGTTGGAGACTTTTATTTCCCTCACCAACTTTAAACATCTGCTATCTGAGCAGCTAACCGATCGCTGCAGCTGTACATAGTCCATCTGTAAACAGCCCACCCAATTTACCTACCTCATCCCCTTACTGTTTTTATTTATTTACTTTTCTGCTCTTTTGCACACCAGTATCTCTACTTGCACATTGATCATCTGATGATTTATCACTCCAGTGTTAATCTGCTAAATTGTAATTATTCGCTCCTATGGCCTATTTATTGTCTACCTCCTCATGCCTTTTGCACACAATGTATATAGACTCATTTTTTTCCTACTGTGTTATTGGCTTGTTTATTGTTTACTCCATGTGTTGTTGTCTGTTCACACTGCTATGCTTTATCTTGGCCAGGTCGCAGTTGTAAATGAGAACTTGTTCTCAACTAGCCTACCTGGTTAAATAAAGGTGAAATAAAAATGTAAATAAAAAAGGGAGTATGCGAGTACACTCGTTTGGTTCGGCTAGCCGAGTTCGCCTAGGCACCAGCCGAACTGAAGCATGCCGACGCCTTTATTCAGCCCACTATCTGATGCTCTCCCCAGTATGCGGACCTCCTAGCAGGCATTTGAACAGGTGCCACGGTGCGGTTGCCATCAAGTGTGTGTGTTTGTGTCTGTTCTTGGAGCCCAAACACTGCAGTCTGCGTGTAGTATCTGCATGAGAATTTATGTTTGTTTGGGTTGGCAGCGGTGCTGAGGCAGAGGCAGTAATGAAGGCTGTATATGGTCGATTGACAGTAAGAGCAGGTGGATCTATGGAACTTTTTCTTTCTTGCTCTCTCTCACACTGATACACACAAAAAAACAATATCTCTCTTGCACCCTCTTCTCTTTTTCTCATGTATTGACTATCACTCTCCGTCTCTCTCTTCCGTTTTCTCTTGCTCCCTTTCTTCTCTATCTCCCCTCTCTCTCTCTCTTTCTCTCTCTCTCTCTCGCTCTCTCACTCATTCACTCACTCACTATCTTTCTCTCTCTGTGTCTCTGTCTTTCAGTCTCTTACACACACACACACACACACAGTGCTGTAGAGCCCTGCTGTTGGCTCTTGTGCTTGGCCCAGTAAACAGATTCCTGCATCAGATTACTGAGGGGAAATGAGAGAGATGTGTTCCTCAGGATCATCATGCAGCACAGAAACACTGTGACCCTTCAAAGTGCTGCTTCCTCCTTCCTCTCCTTTCCTGTCCTCCCTACACTCATCTTCACAGAGGGAGGTGCAGGCAATGTGTGTGAGTGTGTGTAGGTGTGCACCCCTGCCCACGAGCTCTGCCCTCCCCCTCCCTAGAATAGCAGGAAGTTAGCTTTAAAACTGCAACATTTTCTCTCAGACTCACAGCAAAATGTATAGAATAGCATGAAATTAGCTTTAAAACAGCAACATTTTCACTTTCCCCCATGTCAAAATGGGTAAAATTGCAGGAAATTAGCTGCTTTCCCCCCAAAATGTGTAAATAAATAAAACACAATGGGGGAGCCTCGTGAAACTGCTGTACGTGCGTGCGTGTTAGATGTGTCCGATCATTCCATCGTGAAATTGAAGACAGGAACGGGGTACTGTAACATATTGTGTAATATTTTCCCCTTCCTTGATTCGTGAATGAAGCAGGGCCTTGGATGCGGTTTGGAGAGGACCCTCCAGTTGACATCCCTAATGGAAAAGTACAAAATAACAGACAGAGGAATAAAAATTTGAGTGTCAAAGGTTTGAGCGAAGGATTTCTTGACTTTGGATATCAGTACGATGTCCAAAAGCAACAACAACCCAAATATACCCTCTCACTGGTTATCTAAGTAGAACTAATTGTGTCAGTGACGCAGTGAAAATACAGTAGGTAGTCAATTGTAACGAGGGGTGAGTGAAATGAATGAGGAGTCAACTGCAGAGAGCGAAATGTACGGGAAAAACGCTTTAATGTCCTTTGGAAAAATATAACAGGTCCAAACATGGGTGAATGCCCAAAACACTGGCGCAACACAAACCCCAAAACCTTGTTACCAACACAGGACAGCGAAAACCCAAAAACAGACACGTAACATCACCACACGTAACAACTAATAAGCCCGCACAAACACTAGCGGGCAAAACGAACCTAAATAGTACCCATCCCAAAACCCCAACAAGGAACAGGTGAAAACAATTAGACAGACATAAACGAAAAGGAAAAAGGGATCGTGGCAGCCAGTAGACCGGCGACGACGACCGCCGAGCGCCACCCGAACAGGAAGGGGAGCCACCTTCTGTAGTATTCGTGACATCAATCTTTTACTTTCAATCAAACTATTTCAATGGAATCTTGGGCAGAAACTTGAGAATGATATGATATACTCAGATATTAATTTAATATTCTGTGCAATAATTACCATGAGCCTACTGCCAGTGGTGTAAAGTAATTAAGTAAAAATACTTTAAAGTAGTACTTAAGTAGTTTTTGGGGGTATCTTTATTTTTCTTTACTATTTATATTTTTGCCAATTTTTACTTTTACTTCACTACATTCCTGAAGAAAATAATGTACTTTTTACTCCATACATTTCCCTGACACCCAAAAGTATTAGCTACATTTTGACAGGAAAAGGGTCCAATGCACACACTTATCAAGAGAACATCCCTGGGGATCCCTACTGCCTCTGATCTGGTGAACTCACTAAACACAAATGTTTCGTTTGTAAAGTATGTCAGAGTGTTGGAGTGTGCCCCTGACTATCCGTCAATAAAAAATATAAATAAAATTGTGCCATCTGGTTTGCTTAATATAAGGAATTTGAAATGGTTTATACATTTTAGCAATTCCATTTACTTTCATTTTTCCTTAAGTCATTTTCTTTCTTTACTTTTACTCATTAATGACAATAGAGTACTTTTTCCACCACTGCCTAAAAAAATAAAACTTTAGGTTACATCAGAGAATGTAGGCCAGAGGAAGCTGTCTTCTGTAAGCAACAAGTACAGCTGGGGTGTATCTAATGATGGTGTGACACTTCCACCTAGCGGTGAATTCAAAATATATCTCAATGTTGACTACCTCAGTGACTGGACTATAGGACACACTCTAAAGACTAATTGATAGGCTAATGGTTTGACACACTATGGGACATTGGCATATACCCAAAAGCTACTTACAGCCACAGACCTATAGCCTACAATAGCAACTACAGACAGAATACACACATTTGTTGTATGAAGCATCTCCTCTACCCAAATGAAGCGATAATAGAATCACTAGGCTATTTTTTATTTCTGATTTTAAAAATGCCTCGTATAGCCTATTCTTAGTATAAATTAAAGTCCAAATCTGCGATGACAATACTCAATTAATTGTGCTTTGCAGATGTAGAATGTCCTACTAATGGGTGTAATCAAGGCCAAAAACGCAAATGCACTTGTCCAGGAGGTTCCACACACGTAGATGTGCAACAGCAGAGACACGCCCTTATATCAAGCTGTCAATCCCAAACCACCACATCGCTCCAACCAACTCGCTTGACGGGCCCTTCGTTGTCGCGTGTTGTTGACGAAACGCTGAAAGTGACTTCCAGAGAGTGGAGAGGGGATCAATAAACACATCATCTTCCGAACACACTCCTGACTTGAATGACGCAATTCATGTTCCACTTTTAAATAATACAAATTTGAATGAACAAATCCCCTCTGTCGTTTTACAAGATAGAAACCTCAGTAACAGTTAAACATTAAACTTGGGAGGTATTTCATCTGTTTCATCTGTTGTCAAGTCTCAAAATCAGACATAAACAAATGCACATGTCATATAATTAGGCACGTCTCCATTATTTCATATGAAATTGTGCAAACTCCAAACTCCAAACATTTCTTGAACTGTATTGTTGGTTAAGGGCTTGTAAGTAAGCATTTCACAGTAAGGTCTACTACACCTGTTGTATTCGGCGCATGTGACAAATAACATTTGATATGATTTGATTTGATATCACAGTGCGTTGTTGGATAGCACTTTGCTCTGAACCCTACAGCATTGCTGGCTTGGTCGAAGAGAGTCATGGGTAACTGCATACATGGAGTGTGTCTAAAAGTGGGTGTGTCAACAGAACAGGGAGGATCAACAGAAGTGGGTGTATAGTAAGCGAACCAGCTAATTGGGGAGATTTGTTGCCACTTAAGACCATTTGTGTGTCCAATTTGTAAGTCGCTCTGGATAAGAGCGTCTGCTAAATGACTTAAATGTAAATGTAAATGTGTGGCAGATTGGGCTGCACAACAAGTCGATTGATGACGACTGTAGAATTCTAGCTAAGCCTAACCCTTTTCCTAACATTAACCTCATTCTCCTAACCTGCCACATGAATTATCCTAACTTGCTATGCATTTTAGCTAACCCTAAGGTATCCCCCTCTCCCTAACACATTTCCTAAACTTAATCTTATTCTCCTAACCTGCCATGTTAATTCTCCTAACCTGCCATATTAATTATCCTAACCTGCTACGCATTTTAGATAAGCCTAACCCTAACCCTTTTCCTATCAATAACTTTATTAATCTAACCTGCCACGTTAATTATCCTAACCTGCTACGTGAATTCTCCTAACCTGCTACATTAGTTATTTTAACCTGCTATGTAAATATTAAACTGACCCGCAGTGCACCTGGCTATGGCCGTTCTAACCAATAATGGAGTACTGATGTTACACCCATCGCTGTTGATCCACCCACTGATGTTACACCCATCACTGTTGATCCACCCACTGATGTTACACCCATCACTGTTGAACCACCCACTGATGTTACACCCATCACTGTTGAACCACCCACTGATGTTACACCCATCACTGTTGATCCACCCACTGATGTTACACCCATCACTGTTGATCCACCCACTGATGTTACACCCATCACTGTTGAACCACCCACTGATGTTACACCCATTGCTGTTGATCCACCCACTGATGTTACACCCATCACTGTTGATCCACCCACTGATGTTACACCCATCGCTGTTGATCCACCCACTGATGTTACACCCATCGCTGTTGATCCACCCACTGATGTTACACCCATCACTGTTGATCCACCCACTGATGTTACACCCATCGCTGTTGATCCACCCACTGATGTTACACCCATCACTGTTGATCCACCCACTGATGTTACACCCATCGCTGTTGATCCACCCACTGATGTTACACCCATCACTGTTGATCCACCCACTGATGTTACACCCATCACTGTTGATCCACCCACTGATGTTACACCCATTGCTGTTGATCCACCCACTGATGTTACACCCATCACTGTTGATCCACCCACTGATGTTACACCCATCACTGTTGATCCACCCACTGATGTTACACCCATTGCTGTTGATCCACCCACTGATGTTACACCCATCACTGTTGATCCACCCACTGATGTTACACCCATCACTGTTGATCCACCCACTGATGTTACACCCATCACTGTTGATCCACCCACTGATGTTACACCCATCACTGTTGATCCACCCACTGATGTTACACCCATCACTGTTGATCCACCCACTGATTTTACACCCATCACTGTTGATCCACCCACTGATGTTACTCCCATCGCTGTTGATCCACCCACTGATGTTACACCCATCACTGTTGATGCACCCACTGATGTTACACCCATCACTGTTGATCCACCCACTCCTTTTGCAACGCCGACTTTCTGACACTCCAAGTAGGCAATTACCCATACTTGGTTGAAGTGGCCATCTGAGAGTCTAATCATTTTCCCTCCTTCAGCTTTGGGACACTTGTGCAAATGGCGGAGGCACGTGTAAATTTGCAAATGGAGGGCCAAGGGAAAGGGAGTGATTTGCAATTCAGCTATAGAGAATGACAGAGAAAGCGTCCCATTATTTTCCATTATGGCGTCTGAACGCACGGGCAGCACCATTAAGGCAATCTCCATTTTGAAGTAGTCAATTTTCTTCGTCACGATTGTCTGATCCATCCTGACAACCCGGTTAGACATGACTCCAACAGGGTCATCAGGAGGTATCAGCCAATAAGGTTGGAAGTCCCACGCAGTTGACTACATTGAAATGGTGGAAGCCCTCAATGGCGCTGCGCATGCTAAATTACCTTTTGGCCACTAGAAGCCTTTGTTATTCTATATGGATTCAGCCAAGTTCTTGCTAAGATTCCCCGCCTATTCATTTCTAGTGGCTTCCCCATTCGCCTATAACTTGAAGGGGCTGAATAGGGGAAAAAAGGTGGATGTTGATTATCTCTATCAAGCAAAGGGGCCATCAGTCTTTCCAGTCAGTGTAGCGGTCCCTGGAGTGCAATACCCGCATGCGCAGTGCCATCAGTCTCGTCGGGTATCCTGAAGATCGAAAACAGAGAAGATGAGCTTGAGCACCCAGCACGAAACTCAGGCATGATTTCCGCTTGCCTTTTGTAGTTTTTGCCTAATTCGGGGTTGATGTCGAATTGTCCAGCAGCGTTGGAGATCAACGGCTATAACGGCAGAACACGGTAATTTAAAGGTGTTGGGCATCACATTGCACTGAATGTCATTACACGCGCCTAAATCTCGAGAAGGTATGTAGATATGTATTTTTTCTCCATTATAATGAAATGGTTAATAGCGAAATAAAAAACGTGTGCTTAGGCTATCAGTCTTTATATAGGCCATTTGGCGAACAAATTAGTGCACAACCTTGGAAAGTGTAGGCTTAGTCTTGTTTAATTAGTCATGAGCTGCTTTGATGAATTGAACCGTTACATTTTGTTTCGTTCGTTCATTACTTTTATTCCATTAGGCCTACTCCCTCCTCCTAAAAAAAACAGTGAACTTCTATGTGAGCATGCATGACAGATGGCAATAATGTAGCCCGTAAATAGACTTGGTGGAAAGAAACTTGTAGTAGGCTAGCACGTTGTTGGAATAAGATGGGTGGCACATAGGAACGCACTAGATATCGCCTATAAAATGTGTCTATAAAGTGTTTAGAGACTATTTTCATTACATTTTCCTACGAATGGGTGTCCTACTAATGCTTTTGTATAAACTGTTAACCACATAATTTCCCCTGTTCAATTAACCACATTTTGACAATCCCCTGTCGCCCTGCGAATGTGGTTCGTCCGGCATTTGCACTTACATCTAAGCTCGTAGATCAATTGGATTTAAGCCTCTTGAGTGCTCCGCCCGAAACCTGCTGACACGCCGGGGGTCTTTGTGTGCGATCATGCCCGTTTCCATGGGCGACCGGGCCTATTCGCTTGGTGACGTTTTTTCTCCTTCCATCCTCTCCTTTCCTCTTCCGTTTTGAAAACAAAATTAAACCCCAATTGTCAGTGAATGCATGTCTTTTTTCAGGGTCCCCCAAACTTTCCAATACATTTTCAAAAATTCATTAGGCCTAACATGATCTATATGCACATGAGATGGTTCTGGTGTATGGTTCATTAGTGTATGTTATAATAATAATAATATAACAATAACTTGTTTTGTATATTGCTTTTCAATACAAGTAACAAAGTGCTTCATGTCATAATAAAATAAAAGTACTAACAAAGTAATAAAAACAAGAGGAACATCTTCAGGCCTCTGCATTCTCATCTGTGGCGACTGTTACTTACACTTGTATTGTATAAAAACACCCCGATCCATTATTGAACTGATCCACTGGATGAATAATAGATGAATAAATAGACACCTGTTGTGGATAGGGCTAGGCCTATGCTGCAATTATGTAACGTTGTTCTCTATAGCTCATATGTTATGCAGCAACTCAAATAATGCTAGAGTGGCACACATTTGTCAACTTTTTAATCAGTGTTTTTTTTCTAATCTTGTTGCAGTGTGGGTAACCCTAGAGATGGGATAACCACACACATAGACCTACAGCCATGTTTGTGGAGACAGAAAGAGAGAGAGAGAGAGAGAGACCCTCTTATGAACATAGATCCCTCATCTCTTATCCTCTGTAATGAACTTAAACTGTGTTTATGGGAGCGACCGGCCAGGTCTCTCACAGGTCTCTAATGGATGTTAGCATTACCAGCAGCTAGCTAGCGCCTCGAACAGTGACAGCTGTGTAGAGGGTTGGGGAGGCTCCTCACCTTATTAATGGTTGGACAAACACTGATCAGTTGTTCAGTCCTCTTTTAGATCTGTGCAATTAGTGTGAGGCTGGAAATAAACCCTGCACAAACAGTTTAGACCAGGGAATGTTCTTACCAATAGGTGTTGCATGTGCAGAGTTTGGCAAACTCAGGTTTTGAACTTGATGGGCAGCATGAAAACTTAGTGCGGCACATGGGGGATGTGTGAAACCTACTCCTTAGAGTGAAGTGTCCCCACTTGCACTAGTGGATAGCTAGTGTTTTGCGTGGCGGCGACTGGTAAGACACTTCAGGAGGGCAGTCACGTGTGCTAGCAAGGCAGAGGTCCTGGGTTCGAGCCTCGGTTTGAGCCGCATCAGGAGAAAGTGGTACTCACTAAACAAGCAGCGTGACATCCTTTACATTAGAACCAAATGTTATGTTAAGGTTTTCAATTATCTAAAGGGGCTAATTACAGTTCTTGTCTAGCATTCTTTACGCTAACACACCTGCTGCTTTTCCAGATGAACTCGCTTAAAAGTGAGCTCAAGTAGTCTGTCATAAAGTTTCTCCACTATCTTTCACTGCAGCATAAGCAGGACTAAATCCAGACGCAGTCATGGAGGCTCTCACCCACTTTATGAATGACACTGTAGAGTTCTACAGATGGAGCCTTACTATAGCAGGTGAGTTAGTGTTGATCTCTCTTCTCTCACATAGCAGGGACAGTCTGCTAATGTAACCACACACATGCACACAAACCCAGGTACACCACACACACATACAGTACCAGTCAAATGTTTTGACACCCCAACTCATTCAAGGGTTCTTCTTTATTTTTACTATTTTCTACATTGTAGAATAATAGTAAAGACATCAAAACTATGAAATAACACATATGGAATCATGTAGGAACCAAAAAACTATTCAACAAATCAAAAATATATTTTGATTTGTTTAACACTTATTTGGGTACTACATGATTCCATGTGTTATTTCATCATGTTGATGTCTTCACTATAATTCTACAATGTAGAAAATAGTAAAAATAAAGAAAAATCCTTGAATGAGTAGGTGTGTCCAAACTTTTGACTGGTACTTTACATACTACTGTTGACTGTGTCATGTGACTGTTAGAATGTTCTTTTTCATGTTTGTTTGACTAACCTAGAAAAAGTCTCCTTCTTTTCATTTGACTAACCTACATAGCACCCTCCAACAACACATAAGCACTGTAACTCCTATGATTGTCCATATGTCTGTGTATGCTGTGTGTGGGGGTCAATCACTGTCTCAGCATTCAAATTGAATAGATATTTAAATAACTTTTTCAAATAACTATTTTTACAATACTCCAGTCCCACCTGTCTACACTACACTCTATCTCAATCTGTCTTCAGTTCATTGTCAGTGTTACCTTACACTGAAAACTACACCTGCTGTAGGCTACGTGCACTAACAGTGTATGTGTGTGTGTGTGTGTGTGTGTGTGTGTGTGTGTGTGTGTGTGTGTGTGTGTGTGTGTGTGTGTGTGTGTGTGTGTGTGTGTGTGTGTGTGTGTGTGTGTGTGTGTGTGTGTGTGTGTGTGTGTGTGTGTGTGTGTGTGTGTGTTTGTGCAATACAATACACTATTAGAGCAATACGTAACTAGAGTTGAGTATACCCTCAAGACACCATTGGTGCAACATGATGTAGTCTTGCATTCATACATTATGTGGTCTTACATGTGAGTGTCTGTTATAATGACCACTTCTGACATTATCCCTTTCCTCTCCCTCTTCCAGACAAGCGGGTGGAGAAATGGCCTATGATGTCATCGCCTGCCCCCACCCTGGCCATCAGCTGCCTGTACCTGCTCTTTCTGTGGGCGGGGCCTAAGTACATGCAGAATCGTGAGCCTTTCCAGCTAAGGAAGACCCTCATAGTGTACAACTTCAGTATGGTGATACTCAACTTTTATATCGCCAAAGAGGTAACCAGCTCCATTCCTTTTTCAACAAAAGTAATTAATGAAATGTTCCATTTCGTTTCAGGCCATGGTCTTTATGATTCCCAGTCCCAGTGTCAGTGTCTACAGATTGGAAAGGGCTTTAAAGTTGATAGCAATATGACACCTGCTCCAGTTAATCTATTGGTGGGCAAGGTGGAGCCATCACCAAATGGCTGATGTAGCATGTCATATACCAACCCTGCCTGAACTCAATACCATACTCCCATACCATACCCAGCACTGCACCTGTCAACCATCCTCTACAGTTACATCTATATAGTCTTTTTAGAACTGTAGGCGGCACAGAGGATACAGGGTCTAGGGCACAACTCCAATCCTCGATGGCTGCAGTCCTGGTGGTTTTCATTTCTCCCTGGCAATTTCCTTCACAACTCCATTCACCCAGGTGTAAATTGGTCTCTGTGGCCCTTGAGGACTGGTGTTGTGTATCTGTGGTCTAGAGGAAAGGGACTACCCTCAACGTTGTGTACTTAACGTTGTGTCTCTAACATTGTATCCCTGTGGTCCTCAGCTCCTCCTGGGTGCGAGAGCAGCGGGATACAGCTACCTATGTCAACCTGTCAGCTATTCCAACGACGTCAACGAAGTCAGGGTGAGCAAACATGACACACTACAGATGTACTATCTTAATTTGATCACTCTGATGTTGCAGAGTGTCGTGTCTGTGACTATCATTAAATGTGAAGACTTATTTTATCAAATCAATTCTATGTGTAATTATTATTGCGTGATTAAACTAATCATGTAAACTTTAATTAACTAGGAAGTCGAGGCACCACCGGAAAATGTTTATAGAGTCTCTATTTCCCGAATTGACTCTTAAGATATTTTCATATCTTATCGATTAGTCTTCTATTAATGTATCATTATTACCTCATCAGTTCTCATTACCGAATGTCGCAAACCCTTGGATATCTGCAGGAACCCTAGTCTCGAAACTGAATCTGCGATATAAAAATTGGCTTCATTATTTATTTACTAAACAAATCACAGAAATACATAAACAAACAATATAGTTATTGGTTACTAACACAATGCATTGATAAGTCCCTAGTGGGCTAAACCGGTATGACGGCTTGGTAGACAATGGAAAGAGGTGGGGACAGATAAAAAGCGGGAAAGTCAAAATGAATTCACCACACACAGTTGATAATTATATTAATTGAAATGCTAATCCTAAGCACATGAACAGCCGCTCATTCCAAAATAATTGCAATGTATATATTTACGCCCGTATGTCGTTGTTGTTTTCTTTGTTGGAATCGCCGGTCCGTCTGCTGGAGAGTCAGTTCATCAGAGAGTCTCTGGTTAACTTCCCCAGGAGTCACAATGTCTTTCGTAGTTGTCGCTTTCTCAGCGGCTCTGGATAATATCTGTTGTAATGATACGTCAGCCATACAGATGGTTGTTGCATAGAATAGATGCTTCCGCGGTTGTCGTTATTCCTGCACTAGACTTACGTAATTTCCAGCTGCAGACTAGTAATTCTATGTCTAGGATTTGCTCTTATTCTGTAGTGATCGATAGTCTCAGAGTTGAACTATTTCCAGTCGTGTTGCCAACACTCCATGCTGTATGGTCTTGTCCTTTGGTCATAGAATTGTAGCCATTTCAACATGGGGACCAAGTCCTCACGCTCTCCTGGGATAGTGTGAATTTCGTCACAAGGGTTTATATACTTGGGGTAGAAAAGGGGGTGTTTCATCATTCCCACCCAATGTCTGTGTTCACTTGGGGCGGGACCACCGATTGAGAATAAGTTACAATGGACAATAATTATCATTTAGAATGCTAACATGACATTGTTGTCCTCACAAAAGTACCATTATACTCAGTCAGTCATTCTATACAACAATTAGATACAAACCTCATAACTGGGAAGTGTGGACGAGCAGAGATATCGTTATCTTGTCCTATTACCTTTCCGTGATGTCACAGAATAAAACAACTTTGACAAGATTGTTCTTTAAATACCCATGGACCATTCCCACATTCTCAAAAATATAAATATTGTTTAATTATTCAAACTTTTGATGTCCATGGGTCTCTCTGTGTTCCACAGTTTACATTCCAATCTCAAACACTACAGAGCACAGAGGCAGCATATTTTATGACCGACCATAAAACAGCCAACTTCCAGCTCTCCCCTTCTAGGAGAGAGAGCACTCTGTAGAGCGGACCAACTGTTGCCTAATCCTTCAGATCGTCACAGGAGAGTTATGGCAAGAGAACTTTCCTGTGCAGCAGGAAATTTAAAAAAAACATTGTATTCACAATTTTAAAAGGCTTCTAAAGTTTGTAATTTCCACTTAAACATTTCAGACTTGATTTCCCAAATGAAAAATGTATCAACACCTACTAAAATGTCCATTAATTATCATCCACATAATAATTCACATTTCCTGTTGCAGCAGCATTATTTTCCTGGTGTAAGAAACTGGTCAAATTAAGATAGTACAGCTGTACACTCTTGCAATCGATTTGGTGGAAAGACCAAGAGCTATAGCTTGTCTGGTCATTCTGTTCATAAGCCAGAAAAGACCAGACCTGTTAGCCTTCTACCCATTTTTTATTGATACAGGCTGGGTCTCTGTATTTCAGGTGTAGAATGAGGTCCAGCTATAGCAGCATGTGGTTCTCTGGAAGTCTAAGCAGCCGTACTGTAATCTTATTGTAGACTATTACTCTATGTGTGTGTGTGTGTGCAAGAGAAAGAGAGAGGGAGAGTAGGAGAATGTCAGAGATAGATCTATGGTGATTCCAGGACAGAGGGGGTGTGATATTTAGCATAAAGGGGAGGGGTTATTAGGTCTCACCACTTCTGTCCCCGCCCATGGTATGATGGCATTACTGAGGGATAAGAGTGACACTCAGGGCACTGTGTGTGTGTGTGTGTGTGTGTGTGTGTGTGTGTGTGTGTGTGTGTGTGTGTGTGTGTGTGTGTGTGTGTGTGTGTGTGTGTGTGTGTGTGTGTGTGTGTGTGTGTGTGTGTGTGTGTGTGTGTGTGTGTGTGTGTGTGTGTGTCAATTACAAAGGGATACGACAGAGAGAGAGTATGTTGGCGGGAGGTTGGTAATGGATAATGACAGGCTACTTTGTCCCATAGATAGTCTGACATACATCTGTTAGCGACATCTGTTGAGCTCTACTTTCCCTATAGGGAACTAGCCAGCAACAAGCCTGATACATCGCTCAGTTAATCTCAGGTATCAGATTTTACTCTACCAACCCCTTATCAAGCCACTTTCTCTACCAGACCGCAGGCTAACCTGCCATGTCATTCATCAATGACCCCTTTCATTGTCATCAGCAATCCCCTATGGACGGAGTTGACGCTAACATTAGAATGAGGCAGATGATCCAATCACCGTCTGAGCATTCAAATTGAATAGATATTGAGATAACGTGTGCAAATAACTATTTTTACAATACTCCTGGTCCCACCTTTCTACACTACACTATCTCAGTACAGCCTCTTTAGTACAATGTCATTGTTACCTGTGTTACATGTGTATGCATATGGATGTGTGCATGTGGGTGTGAGTGTGTGTCCTTGATACATATGTGTGTGGATGATGCATGATGATGAGAGTGTGTGTGAAAAGCAAGGTGGCTACCTTTTGATCTCCATAATCCCAACCCAGTGGAATCCATAGTAACCTACAGAATCCTCTTTAAAGTGTTTCAGGAAATTGAGAATCTTTATTGTCTTTGAGACTTGGGTCTCTGAAACCAGATGGTTTTGAGGACCAATGATGTAATCTTGTGTTAAAGCTCACTCCCTCCTTCTTCCCGTTGGCAGATAGCGTCGGCTCTGTGGTGGTACTACATCTCTAAGGGAGTGGAGTATCTGGACACAGTGTTCTTCATCCTGAGGAAGAAGATCAACCAGGTCAGCTTCCTCCATGTCTACCATCACTGCACCATGTTTATCCTCTGGTGGATCGGAATCAAGTGGGTCCCTGGAGGACAATGTGAGTACCTGGGGGGTACATTGGGGTATTGTGTGTGTGTGTTTATGCATTTGTGTAGGGTGGGTGATTAAATGTTCCCACCTGGATACACCAGGTTAATCTCGACCCTTCGCTATCATACTGTTCTGAAATAGCATGCTAGCCACTCATAAGCAGCCTGACTTGTATCCCCTTGGAAATACCTTTATCCTTTAACCCCCTCACAGCGTTCTTCGGAGCAGGCATAAACTCATCCATCCATGTCCTTATGTATGGATACTATGGCCTGGCCGCTTTCGGACCCAAGATCCAGAAATTCCTCTGGTGGAAGAAATACCTGACCATTATTCAGATGGTAAGTCTACCTCTTGCTGTGGCCATAGCACAGCTGTTCAGGTAGTGTGTGATTGATACCGAAACACATCTTTGCATGTCAAAATATATTTCATTTTTTGGAGTGTGCGGTCTGACTCATTCATCATGGATTATATTGGGATTATTACATTTGGATTGAGCATGTCAGGTCTATTGTGTGTTTTGTGTACGTCACAGATCCAGTTCCACGTGACAATTGGCCATGCCGGCCACTCCCTCTACACTGGCTGCCCATTCCCTGCCTGGATGCAGTGGGCCCTGATTGGCTACGCCGTCACCTTCATCATCCTATTCGGCAACTTTTACTACCAGACCTACCGACGCACCCCACGTTCTGCCCACAAGGCGGCCAAGCCCGTCACTAATGGCATCTCCATGGCAACCAACGGCTACAACAAGCTACAGGAGGTAGAGGAAAATGGGCAGAAGCAGCAGAAAAAGGGAAGAGCGAAAAGGGAGTAAGGAGAAGGTGGAGAGGATGGAGGAAGCCTCTGTCAGAACAACACGAGGACCGTGGGGTGAAAAGGCAGAGGAGATAGAGGGGTTCAGGGGTGGAAGTTCAAAAGTCAAATGGGATTCCACCACACCCCTGCAGGATGTTTCGAGAATGTGATTTGTGACCAATTTGTGTGTGTGTGTGTGTGTGTGTGTGTGTGTGTGTGTGTGTGTGTGTGTGTGTGTGTGTGTGTGTGTGTGTGTGTGTGTGTGTGTGTGTGTGTGTGTGTGTGTGTGTGTGTGTGTGTGTGTGTGTGTGTGTGAGGGGGGGATGATTTGGTGAGGTTTGTATTCTGGGATTTGGTAAGCTTTGGGTTTGGAGGGATGGGGTAGGAGGAGGGTGTTGGTTGTCTGTTTACAACAAAAGAAGATCGCTGCTCTTCATGTAGAGTCTGTGCTCTGTCTCCTTACTTTGGGGTCCTGGTCGAAGACAAGACCTTAAAAAGACCACAACACAACCACAGGGACTCCCAAACTGCTCAGCAGCCGCTTCCAACCAAAACTCCACTGCGACCATTTTGTACTTTTCTTTGTTTAACTCAATGCTGATGTAGTGATGCAAATGCTTATTTATTTTTGTAGCATTGTAAATGGTATTTTACGTATTAAATTATTTCAATTGAAGAATCTTCCAGAAACATATACCAAAAATGATTTATATTTCATTGCGTGATGAGTAAGGGAACTACTGGTGGAGCATTATTGAGGATTAAACAGTTGTTTTACAGTACAGGAGCTGTTCTCAATTCTATTTGTGGCAGGACTACTTGTCTACGTGGAACACACAGACTAGCTGCAAGCCCCCTCTGCCATACAGACCTGGCCTAAAGTACATAATAAACACATACACAAACACAAGAATTCAGACCCCTTGACTTTATCCACATTTAGTTACGTTTACAGCCTTATACTAAAATTTATAAAATACATTTTCCCTCATCAATCTACACACAATACTCCATAATGACAAAGTAAAAACAGATTTTTTTTAACATTATGCAAATGTATTAAAAATAGAAAACAGAAATACCTTATTTAGATAAGTATTCAGACCCTTTGCTATGAGACTCGAAATTGAGCTCAGTTGCATCCTGCTTCCATTGATCATCCTTGAGATGTTTCTACAACTTGATTGGAGTCCACCTGTGTTAAATTAAATTGATTGGACATGATTTGGAAAGACACACACCTGTCAAGATAAGGTCCCACAGTTGACAGTGCATGTCAGAGCAAAAACCAAGCCATGAGGTCGAAGGAATTGTCCATAGAGCTCCGAGACAGGATTGTTTCGAGGCACAGATCTGGAGAAGGGTACCAACAAATTTCTGCAGCATTGAAGGTCCCCAAGAACAAAGTGGCCTCCATCATTCTTAAATGGAAGAAGTTCGGAACCACTAAGACTCTTCCTAGAGCTGGCCGCCCGGCCAAACTGAGCAATCGGGGGAGAAGGGCCTTGGTCAGGGGGGTGACCAAGAACCCTATGGTCACTGACAGAGCTCCAGAGGTTCTCTGTGGAGATGGGAGAACCTTTCAGAATGACAACCATCTCTCAAGCACTCCACCTATCAGGCTTTTATGGTAGAGAGGCCAGACGGAAGCTTCTCCTCAGTAAAAGGCACATGACAGCCCGCTTGGAGTTTGCCAAAAGGCACCTAAAGGACTCTCAGACCATGACAAACAAGATTCCCTGGTCTGATGAAACTGAGATTGAACTCTTTGGCCTGAATGCCAAGCATCACGTCTGGAGGAAACCTGGCACCATCCCTACGGTGAAGCATGGTGGTGGCAGCATCATGCTGTGGGGATATTTTTCAGCGGCAGGGACTTGGAGACTAGTCAGGATCGAGGGAATGTGAAAGAGGAAAGTACAGAGAGATCCTTGATGAAAACCTGCTCCAGAGTGCTCAGGATCTCAGGCTGGGTCGAAGGTTCACCTTCCAACAGGACAACGACCCTAAGCACACAGCCAAGACAATGCAGAAGTGGCTTCAGGACAGGTCTCTGAATGTCCTTGAGTGGCCCAGCCAGAGCCCGGACTTGAACCCAATCGAACATCTCTGTAGAGACCTGAAAATAGCTGTGCAGCGACGCTCCCCATTCAACCTGACAGAGCTTGAGAGGATCTTCAGTGAAGAATGGGAGAAACTCCCCAAATACAGATGTGCCAAGCTTGTAGCGTCATACCCAAGAAGACTCGAGGCTGTAATCGCTGCCAAAGGTGCTTCAACAAAGTACTGAGTAAAGGGTCTGAATACTTATGTAATTGTGATATTTCAGTTTTTTATTTTTAATACATTTGCAAAAGAAATATAAAAACCTGTTTTTGCTTTGTCATTATGGGGTATTGTGTGTAGATTGATGAGGGGGAAACTATTTCATTCCTTTTAGAATAAGGCTGTAACATCACAAAATATGGAAAAAGTCAAGGGGTCTGAATACTTTCTGAATGCATTGTACCTGGCATGTGTATGTATGTACAAGAGAGTGCAGGAACAATGACAAGTGCATGTTTAGCGCATGGTATTATAGCTATAAGAGTTTGGGTGGGTAATCATCTGTGCAAGTTGTTAGTGTATCATTATGAAGATTGGGTGGCTACCATACTGCACATGCAAGTTGGCTGACCAATACCTTTACTACTAGACTGTTTATCTATTGTCTGTTGTCAAATTGGTCTTGTGCATTTATATGGTTATCTTTTTTTGCTGTTGTGAATCTTATGGGTTTTCTGCATAATTTTCCTCTCTTTTTTTGCTGTGCAATGTAGCTATGGTACAACTGGGAAACATGTCTAACTCAAGATAACCAATAGGACTGAGGGGGAAAATGATACCTCATCCCAAAGGGCTTTTAAAAAAGTCTATTCATTATTTTATTTAAATAAAACACATACAGCTACTGGCTACAATGGAAATAAAGAGGATGCCAACACCCTGGTTGTTCTGTGTGTATGTTAGTGTATGTTAGTGTATGTTAGTGTATGTTAGTGTATGTTAGTGTATGTTAGTGTATGTTAGTGTATGTTAGTGTCTATGTTAGTGTATGTTAGTGTATGTTAGTGTATGTTAGTGTATGTTAGTGTCTATGTTTCCTCATCAATGTGTATCTTCGTTTGCATGTTTTGTCTTTTATTTAGGACTTTAAAAAAATGAATACCTGAGCTAACCAATACCAAACTATAATATCAAAACTAAACCTTAAACCTTCAATATCCTCTTTCCTAACCCAAAACCTGCTAAAAAACCTTATTTCTCTACCGCCATCTCAGAGACTCTCCATCCTCCACTCCCTACAGAAGCCTTTAGAATTCTCATTCTCAAAGTTTGCAAAGGTCTGTGCATATCTTGCTCTGATGAGTAGGATTCCTCCACCTCTCCTCTACCAGCCCACCCCACCCCCCTCTCCCTCTGTCCCCTGGGTCAAGCAGATTCCTGGGAGTAACGGAGAGGAAGAGAGGCCTGTGTCTCTGGGGCTTGGCCAGACAGCTCTATTGTAATCTGGGGGGGGGTAAATTGGCTTTAGCTGTAAAAGAGCTTATGTCCACGTCACACAGCTAGTTAACCCAGGAATTCATGTCACTGTGGAAAAGAGTCTTCTGTAATCTTCCATTGGGTCATTGACACTCACATATACAGCATGTACATAAATGCATACTGGTATGAATATAGTACACTGAACATTAGGAACACCTGCTCTTTCCATGACATAGACTGACCAGGTGAATCTAGCTGAAAGCTGTGATCCCTTATTGATGTCACTTGTTAAATCCACTTCAATCAGTGTAGGATATTTAAGCCTTGAAACAATTGAGACATGGATTGTGTATGTGTGCCATTCAGAGGGGGAATGGGCAAGACAAAAAATGTAAGTGACTTGAACGGGGTATGGTAGTAGCTGCCAGGCGCAACGGTTAGTGTTAAGATCTACAACGTTGCTGGGTTTTCCCGCTCAAGACTTTCCCATGTGTTTCAAGAGTGGTCCACCACCCAAAGGACATCCAGCCAACTTGACACAACTGTGGGAAGCATTGGAGTCAACATCGGCCAGCATCCCTGTGGAACGCTTGCAACACCATGTAGAGTCCATGCCCCAACGAATTGAGGGTGTTCTGAGTGCAAAAGGGGATGCAACTCAATATTAGGAAGGTGTTCCTAATGTTTTGTACACTCAGTGTAGATATATATATATATATACAAACACAGAGAGAACAATATGCAACATTCACACAGTAATACACACAACTCCCCATACAGTCTGCAACGCACACACACACACCGGCAGACACTCCTGTGCCAGGCAAACACATTGTTTCCATGTGTTGGATGTGTTTGGTATCATTCCATTGATTCCATTCCAGCCATTACAATGAGCCCGTCCTCCTATAGCTCCTATCACCAGCCTCCTCCACTATTGCCATTGGTTTTCTCTAGCATGTCCTCAATACACTGCCCCATCCTCTTACCTTCCCCATTATCACTGCCACATTTTACTGTCTTTATAAACTTATAAACTACACTGACTCACACCACTGCAATTTCACATGAACCCCTTCCCCCTCTAACTATATTTCCGGGACGGAGGAGAGGATGAAGTGATGAGTGTGTAGAGGCTAGAGGTGTTTGTCCTCCCAGGGGATACAGCGGGATCTATGCCGAGCTCTAAGAGGATTGCAGTAGGCCATGGCTTTCCATCAGGGTCACTTAACACAGGTCATCATAACCTGTACTGCACCTGTGCTCTTAGCACTGCTCTGAACTCACACTACCTCCTAACAACAGATCTAGGATCAGATTACCTACTCAATTCTAGCCTTCACTATTAGGAGGATGGCGGGACACAATGCAAGACTGTTGTAAAGAGGGCACGACAAAGCATATTCCCCCTCAGGAATAGGCCCCACCCACAATGCAAATAGTCCGGGTAGCCAGGAGTCTTATGGCTTGGGGGTAAAAGCTGTTGAGAAGCATTTTGGTACTAGACTTGGCTCTCCAGGTAACTGCTTGCCATATGGTAGTAGAGAGAACAGTTTATGACTGGGGTGGATGGGGTCTTTGACAATTTTTAGGGCCTTCCTCTGACACCGCCTGGTGTAGAGGTCCTGGATGGCAGGCAGCTTAGCCCCAGTGATGTACTGGGCCGTACACACTACCCTCTGAAGTGCCTTGTGGTCGGAGGCCAAGCAGTTGCCGTACCAGGCAGTGACGCAACCAGTCAGGATGCTCTCGATGTTGCAGCTGTAGAACCTTTTGAGGATCTGAGGACCCATGCCAAATCTTTTTAGTTTCCTGAGGGGGAATAGGCTTTGTTGTGCCCTCTTTACGACTGTCTTGGTGTGTTTGGACCGTTCTAGTTTCTTGGTGATGTGTGTAACAGTATAACTTTACGTCGTCCCCTCGCCCCGACACGGGGGCGAACCAGGGACCCTCTGCACACATCAACAACTGCCACCCACGAAGCGTTGTTACACATCGCTCCACAAACGCCGCGGCCCTTGCAGAGCAAGGGGCAACCCTACTTAATGTCTCAGAGCAAGTGACGTAACTGATTGAAATGCTACTAGCGCGCACCCGCTAACTAGCTAGCCATTTCACATCCGTTACATGTGGACACCAAGGAACTTAAAGCTCTAAACCTGCTCCACTACAGCCATGTCGATGAGAATGGGGGCGTGCTCGGTCCTCCTTTTCCTGTAGTTCTCAATCATCTCCTTAGTCTTGGTTACGTTGAGGGATAGGTTGTTATTCTGGCACCACCCGGCCAAGTCTCTGACCTCCTCCCTATAGGCTGTCTTGTCATTGTCGGTGATCAGGCCTACCACTGTTGTGTCATCTGCAAACTTAATGATGTGTTGGAGTGGTACCTGGCCACGCAGTTGTGGGTGAACACGGAGTACAGGAGGGGACTGAGCACTAACCCCTGAGGGGCTCCAGTGTTGAGGATCAGCGTGGCAGATGTGTTGTTACCTACCCTCACCACCTGGGGGCGGCCCGTCAGGATGTCCAGGATCCAGTTGCAGAGGGAGGTGTTTAGTCCCAGGATCCTTAGCTTAGTGATGAGCTTTGAGGGTACTATGGTGTTGATCGCTGAACTGTAGTCAATGAATAGCATTCTCACGTAGGTTTTCCTTTTGTCTAGGTGGGAAAGGGCAGTGTGGAGTGCAATAGAGATTGCATCATCTGTGGATCTGTTTGGGTTGCAAATTGAGTGGGTCTAGGGTTTCTGGGATAATGGTGTTGATGTGAGCCATTACCAGCCTTTCAAAGCACTTCATGGCAACGGACGTGAGTGCGACGGGTCTGTTGTCATTTAGGCAGGTTTCCTTTGTGTTCTTGGGCACAGGGACAATGATGGTCTGCTTGAAACATGTTGGTATTACAGACTCAATCAGGGACATGTTGAAAATGTCAGTGAAGACACCTGCCAATATCAGCACATGCCCGGAGCACAAGTCCTGGTAATCCGTCTGGCCCTGCGGCCTTGTGAATGTTAACCCTTTAAAGGTCTTACTCATGTCGGCTACAGAGAGCGTGATCACACAGTCGTCCGGAACAGCTGATGCTCTCATGCATGCCAAAGTGTTGCTTGCCATGAAGCGAGCATAGAAGTGATTTAGCTCATCTATCAGTGGTGAGGGGCAAGTTCTATTTACTTCCGAACTCACGCTTGTGAAAACTTGACATACACACAAGCGATATACACTGAGTGTACAAAACATTAGGAACAACTGCTCTTTCCATGACATAGACTGACCAGGTGAATCCAGGTGAAAGCTATGATTCCTTATTGAATTCACCTTAAATCCACTTCAATCAGTGTAGATGAAGGGGAAGAGACAGGTTAAATAATTATTTTTAAATCTTGAGATAATTGAGACATGGATTGTGTATGTGTGTTATTCATAGGGTGAATGGGCAAGACAAATATTTAAGTACCTTTGAACAGGGTATGGTAGTAGGTGCCAGGTGCACCGGATAGATTGTGTCAAATACTGCAACGCTGCTGGGTTTTTCATGCTCAACAGTTTCCCATTTGTATCAAGAATGGTCCACCAGCCAAAGGACATCCAGCCAACTTGACACAACTGTGGGAAGCATTAGAGTCAACATAGGCCAGCATCCCTGTGGAATGCTTTCAACACCTTGTAGAGTCCATGCCCCAACAGATTGAGGCTGTTCTGAGTGCAAAAGGGAGTGCAACTCAATATTAGGAAGATGTTCCTAATGTTTTGTACACTTAGTACACGTAACACAGGTCAGAAAATATTCACACCCCTTGACATTTTCCACATTTTGCTGTGTTATAGCTTGAACTTAAAATTGATTATATTGAGATTTTGCGTCACTGGCCTACATACAATACCCCATAATGTCAACGTGGCAATGTGGAATTATGTTTTTAGAAATGTTTACAAATTAATCCAAAATGAAAAGCTGAAATGTCAATACGTTTTCAACCCCTTTGTTATGGCAAGTCTAAATAAGTTCAGGAGTAAAAAACAAGTCACATAATAAGTTGCATCAACTCACTCTGTGTGCAATAACCAGATCTCACAGTCTCACTTCGGAATTAGACGTTCATCCATGTTTCTTAAACACCAAATTTCAAAGTTATTCCAAACATCACATTTTGAAGTGTTTAATGTGAAGTTTTAGCATTAATTTTCAGTTTTTAAGGTTAAGGTTAAGGTCAGGCATTAACTGTAAATTCGTAAGGTTAGGCATTAAGTCTGAAAGGTTAAGGTAAGGGTTAAAGTTTTGGGTGGCTTAAAACAAAAATATAAAAATTATTTTGTATCGCTGCATACGATCTTACTGTCACGATCGTTATAATGAGTGGACCAAGATGCAGCGTGGTATGGTTCCATCCTCTTTACTATGAAGTGAAACTCAAAGAAAACAATAAATGCAAAACGAAACGTGCTTGCAGGCAACTATACATAGTCAAGATCCCACAAATCACAAAGGGGAAATGGCTGCCTAAATATGATCCCCAATCAGAGACAACGATAAACAGCTGCCTCTGATTGGGATCCATACCAGGCCAACATGGAAATATAATCACCTAGATGATCCTAGTCACACCCCGACCTAACCAACATAGAGAATAAAAAGCTCTCTATGGTCAGGGCGGGAACTGTCGCCGGAAGATCTGGACTAGGAACTGTCGCCGGAAGCTCTGGACTGGGAACTGTCGCCGGAAGCTCTGGACTGGGAACTGTCGCCGGAAGCTCTGGACTGGGAACTGTCGCCGGAGGCTCTGGACTGTGGAGGCGCACTGGAGGCCTGATGTGTGGGACCGGTACAGGTGGCACCGGACTGGTGACACGCACGTCAGGGCGAGTGCGGGGAGGAGGCACAGGACGTACTGGACTGTGGAGGCGCACTGGAGGCCTGATGCGTGGGACCGGTACAGGTGGCACCGTGCTGGTGACACGCACCTTAGGGAGAGTGTGAGGAGCAGGAACAGAACGTACCGTGCTGTGGAGGTGCGTAGAACCAGCACACATTGTACTGGAACGATGACACTCTTCACACGGTGAGTACGAGGAGTTGGCACGTGACGTACTGGGCTAGGAAGGCATACTGGAGACCTGGTGCGTATAGCCGGCATCACTTGTACCGGAACTTTAACACACTTCTCAGGATGAGTACGGAGAGCTGACTCGGGTGGCTTTAAATCGATAACACGCTCCTTAGGGCAAATGTCGTGCATCCTCCACCAATTCAATAACTCTCTCATTTCTCTCTCCTCCACATTCTCCTTCAACTCAATGACAGTCTCTGGTTCACTCCCCTCAACTTTCGTCGCCCACTCCTCGCTCAATCCGTCCCAATATTCCTCCTCGGTCTCTGACTCACCCCTCAGCGTCGCCGACCACTCCGTGTGCCCCCCCCCCCCCAAAAAAATTGAGGCTGTCTCTCGGGCTTCCATCGTGGCCCCAAACCCTGGTGTTGTCGTTGTTGTTCCCTCGCTGCCTCCACCTGCTTCCATGGCAGGCGTCTGTCTCCTGCCATAATCTCGTTCCACGTCCAGGATGTCCTCCACTCCTGGCTTTCCTCCTGGGCACGCTGCTTGATCCGTTGTTATTGGGATCTTCTGTCACGATCGTTATAATGAGTGGACCAAGATGCAGCGTGGTATGGTTCCATCCTCTTTATTATGAAGTGAAACTCAAAGAAAACAATAAAGGCAAAACGAAACGTGAAGCTGCTATGGTGCTCACAGGCAACTATACATAGTCAAGATCCTACAAACCACAAAGGAGAAATGGCTGCCTAAATATGATCCAAAATCAGAGACAACAATGAACAGCTGCCTCTGATTGGGAACCATACCAGGCCAACATAGAAATATAATCACCTAGATGATCCACTCTAGTCACAACCCGACCTAACCAACATAGAGAATAAAAAGCTCTCTATGGTCAGGGCGTGACACTTACAAACTTTGGAATCAGAGGCAGATGATTAGTATTTAAAACTACCAGCTCTCGCTTGTTGGCCAGTCATATATGGTGACCTTATTTTACGTAGTTTTTCTAATGTTTTTCAGACATGGTTTGATCCCACCTAGGGATACATGATAATTCATAATACTTGTTACACTGTACTTAAAACATTAATCATATAATAACAAAGTTGACTGTGTTTATACAAGTTAACATAAGAGAGTTTATTCCCCCAGAAATTGGTATACTGTACTTAAAACAATAATTACATTATAACTTGTGATAGAGTTTTAATAAAGTTGAATCAGTTTATATCATTTTTTGTGTTAAATTCTTTATTATAATAAGGTTTATTCCCTCATATCAAATAGTTTTACAGGAGGGAGGGGGGGGGGGGCGACTGGGATTCACTCGTTTTACAGGAGAGGGGCCCCACTGCGATTAACTCGTTTTACAGGAGAGGAGGGGCCACACTGTGATTAAACTAGTTTTACAGGAGAGGAGGGGCCCCACAGTGATGAACTAGTCTTACAGGAGAGGGGCCCCACAGTGATGAACTAGTCTTACAGGAGAGGGTCCCCACTGTGATCAACTAGTTTTACAGGAGAGGAGGGGCCCCACAGTGATGAACTAGTTTTACAGGAGAGGGTCCCCACTGTGATCAACTAGTTTTACAGGAGGGAGGGGGGGGGGGGGGGGGGCGACTGGGATTAACTCGTTTTACAGGAGAGGGGCTCCACTGTGATCAACAAGTTTTACAGGAGAGGAGGGGCCCCACAGTGATGAACTAGTCTTACAGGAGAGGGGCCCCACTGTGATCAACAAGTTTTACAGGAGAGGAGGGGCCCCACAGTGATGAACTAGTCTTACAGGAGAGGGGCCCCACTGTGATCAACAAGTTTTACAGGAGAGGAGGGGCCCCACAGTGATGAACTAGTCTTACAGGAGAGGGGCTCCACTGTGATCAACAAGTTTTACAGGAGAGGAGGGGCCCCACTGTGATCAACAAGTTTTACAGGAGAGGAGGGGCCCCACAGTGATGAACTAGTCTTACAGGAGAGGGGCCCCACTGTGATCAACAAGTTTTACAGGAGAGGAGGGGCCCCACAGTGATGAACTAGTCTTACAGGAGAGGGGCCCCACTGTGATCAACAAGTTTTACAGGAGAGGAGGGGCCCCACTGTGATCAACAAGTTTTACAGGAGAGGAGGGGCCCCACAGTGATGAACTAGTCTTACAGGAGAGGGGCCCCACTGTGATCAACAAGTTTTACAGGAGAGGGTCCCCACTGTGATCAACTAGTTTTACAGGAGAGGAGGAGCCACACAGTGATTAAACTAGTTTTACAGGAGAGGAGGGGCCCCACAGTGATGAACTAGTTTTACAGGAGAGGAGGGGCTCCACAGTGATGAACTAGTTTTACAGGAGAGGAGGGGCTCCACAGTGATGAACTAGTTTTACAGGAGAGGAGGGGCTCCACAGTGATGAACTAGTTTTACAGGAGAGGAGGGGCTCCACTGTGATCAACAAGTTTTACAGGAGAGGAGGGGCCCCACTGTGGTCAACTGAGTGCCTCTTCCAAGCAAGGCATATATGTCCTATGAGATGTAAAGTCAATACAAGCAAAATCTGAAGATAAACACATAAAATGGAATGTTCCACTTTCAATATTCTACCTCAGCATTGACATGCTTCATGATCAACACCTATTTATGAATTACTTCATGCATCAAACCTAAATAATTGTTTTAGGTCTGTTTAGAGTAAACAGTTTGATATGTGAATGTAAATACATTGCTTTTTATTTTCTTGCACTGGTCTCCTTTTCACCTCATTTAACACCTGATTTACTTAAGAGGCACGTCTCAATAGGTGGACCAGGCATGTCATGACAGCACAAGTGGGGGCTTTCCTCTGTTGTACTCTATTGTTCCTCTATTGTTCCTCAAGCAAGATGACATCACAGATTCCCATCAGGCCAACACCTTGAATGCCTAAAAAACACTTTTTTGTTTAGTGTGTGTACTTGACTGTATTTATAGTTGGGATATCGCTTTTCAAAAGAAGGTTCAGACATCGCTGGAGGACGTCTTGCATTTGGAGGACGTTGCATTTGGAGGACGTCTTGCATTTGGAGGACGTTGCATTTGCCATTTAATGCATATTAAGACAATACAGGGACAAAAAAGAGAAGATTTTTACATTGAAGTTTAATTTAATTAAATCAAAGGCATATTTATGGTAGTTCTGGAGCACAATCCTTTGTACAACAAACATTCACACACCAACTATAGAAATTGGTTTATAATAGAAGACATATTCACCACAATTAGAACAAAATGTTGGTATTTGTCCAACATTTACACAAAACAGCAATTCATAATAATATATACAGTTATATGCATCAACGTATGTACAGTAATTTTAAAGAATGGATTGTGAAATAAATAAAAATCAAACGAGTCCAAACCACTTTCATAATTAGAAATAGATTTTCAGCTCCTATTTATTTCTGTGTGTGTGTCTGTAAAGTCACTCCCTCTTCTACACCATCCATATCTACTTTTCAGTCTCATAAAAGGGAGACTGTTGAAGCTCCTACTAATGCCCTGTTCCAGATACAGGGAAAACACTTTGGCTAGGCAGAAGATATTTTCCTTCCACTCCAAGAAAGCCAGCATGGGTGTGAGGGCTGTTGGGGCCTTGTTTCAGACGCTCGTGGAAGCGCAAGTGCAGACGGCTTTTGGGGCCTTGTTTCAGCGGCCGGAGGCAGAGCCTGTGCAGACGGTTGGAGGGATGCTGCTGTGAGGATTGTCTCTTTCCTCTGTTTGCTCCTTCCTCACTGCCTCCATCTGCTTTAAGGCCTCCAGCTCCCATTTAAACAAGGCAGCAGCAGCAAAATCCTCAAATGGCATCCTTGAATTGTTGAGGCCTTCTGCTGTGTAAGTGCAGGTGACAGGGGACGTGACTGGGACACTGAAAATTTCATTCTCTGCAGTAACATAATGCCATAGCTGTGTGTCTCTAGGAGCTTCTCTGGGCTGGTGTTAAGAGCAGAGCAGATCCACATGCATCAGGATCTCTTCCGCCCTGTGGTGCTTGGCCAGTAGCCCATCAGTGGCAGCTGTAATGGGCTCTGTCCATCGGCCGTGGTGCAAGATGAAGAGGCAACCTCATCTCTTGATGGGCCCACTGGAAAAACTGTCAAGGGCAGTGGTGGTGTGGCTAGATCTGAAACAGAGGCCCAATATAATTTTAATGACTAAGCCTTTCCTATACAGTAACCTAAATTGTCACACCCTGATCTGTTTCACCTGTCTTTGTGCTTGTATCCCCCCCTCCAGGTGTCGCCCATCTTCCCCATTATCCCCAGTGTATTTATAACTGTGTTCTCTGTTTGTCTGTTGCCAGTTCGTTTTGTTCGTCAAGCCTACCAGTGGTTTTCCCCTTGCTCCTGTCTTTGTCTAGTTCCTGTTTTCTAGTTTTCCTGGTTTTTAACCATTCTGCCTGCCCTGAACCTGAGCCTGCCTGCCGTGCTGTACCTTCTCACACCACCCTTGATTATTGAGCTCTGGCTGCCCTGACCCCAAGACTGCCTGCCATTCTGTACCTTATGGACTCTGATCTGGAAAACTGACCTCTGCCTGCACTTGACCTGTCGTTTTTGCCTGCCCTTTATTCTAGTAATAAACATTTGTTAGTTCGACACTGTCTGCATCTGGGTCTTCTCCTGAAACGTGATATAAATCAAGTGTGGGGGGGACATTAGGGTTATGTGTGTGTGTGTGTGTGTGTGTGTGTGTGTGTGTGTGTGTGTGTGTGTGTGTGTGTGTGTGTGTGTGTGTGTGTGTGTGTGTGTGTGTGTGTGTGTGTGTGTGTGTGTGTGTGAGAGAGAGACAGAATGAATATGTGTGTGATATAATTTGAATTACCTGTATCCAGCAGAAACTCTTCATAGAAATCCTCTTTTGTTGTGGCAGGAGCTGGTGCCAAAGGGGAGCCTGTAGGAAGGACCACTGTTAGAGCTGGGCCTGCACTGCTGGGGCCGGATCGGTCTCAGCAGAGAGGAGAGCCAAAATGTCATTCATGTCATTCCTCTCCTGAAATAGAGGCACAATTACCTTAAAGCTGTTTGGAACAACTTCAACATTTGATGTGTAAGTAACATGGATGAACGTCTAATTCTGAAGTGAGATGTCTAAACACGGCCGCAGGTAGCGAAGAGGCGCTGCGTGACTTTGGGCTGGGAGCCGGATATAAACTCAGCAACAACAAAACAAACGTCCTCTCACTGTCAACTGCGTTTATTTTCAGCAAACTTAACATGTGTAAATATTTGTATGAACATAACAAGATTAAACAAATGAGATATAAAATGAACAAGTTCCACAGACACATGACTAACAGAAATGGAATAATGTGTCCCTGAACAAAGGGGGGGTCAAAATCAAAAGTAACAGTCAGTATCTGGTGTGGCCACCAGCTGCATTAAGTACTGCAGTGCATCTCCTCGTCATGGACTGCACCAGATTTGCCAGTTCTTGCTGTGAGATGTTACCCCACTCTTTCGCCAAGGAACCTGCAAGTTCCTGGACATTTCTGGGGGGAATGGCCCTAGCCCTCACCCTCCAATCCAACAGGTCCCAGACGTGCTCAATGGGATTGAGATCCGGGCTCTTCGCTGGCCATGGAGGAAGACTGACATTCTTGTCTTGCAGGAAATCACGCACAGAACGAGCAGTATGGCTGGTGGCATTGTCATGCTGGAGGGTCATGTCAGGATGAGCCTGCAGGAAGGGTACCACATGGGGGAGGAGGATGTCTTCCCTGTAACACACAGCGTTGAGATTGCCTGCAATGACAACAAGCTCAGTCTGATGATGCTGTGACACACCGCCCCAGACCATGACGGACCCTCCACCTCCAAATCGATCCTGCTCCAGAATACAGACCTCGGTGTAACGCTCATTCGTTCAACGATAAAGGTGAATCCGACCATCACCCCTGGTGAAACAAAACCGCGACTTGTCAGAGAAGAGCACTTTTTGTCAGTCCTGTCGGGTCCAGTGACAGTGGGTTTGTGCCCATAGGCAACATTGTTGCCGGTGATGTCTGGTGAGGACCTGCCTTACAACAGGCCTACAAACCCTCAGTCCAGCCTCCCTCAGCCTATTGTGGACAGTCTGAGCACTGATGGCGGGATTGTGCGTTCCTGGTGTAACTCGGGCAGTTGTTGTTGCCATCCTATACCTGTCCCGCAGGTGTGATGTTCATATGTACCGATCCTGTGCAGGTGTTGTTACACGTGGTCTGCCACTGTGAGGACGTTCATCTGTCCATCCTGTCTCCCAGTAGCGCTGTCTTAGGCGTCTTACAGTACGGACATGGCAATTTATTGCCCTTGCCAAATCTGCAGTCCTCATGCCTCCTTGCAGCACGCCTAAGGGACGTTCACACAGATGAGTAGGGACCCTGGGCATCTTTCTTTTGGTGTTTTTCAGAGTTAGTATAAAGGCCTCTTTGGTGTCATAAGTTTTCATAACTGTGACCTTAATTGCCTACCGTCTGTAAACTGTTAGTGTCTTAACAACCTTTCCACAGGTGCATGTTCATTAATTGTTTATGGTTCAATGAACACGCATGGAAAACAGTGCTTAAACCCTTTACAATGAAGATCTGTGAAGTTATTTGGATTTTTACGAATTATTTTTGAAAGACAGGGTCATGAAAAAGTGACGCTTCTTTTTTTTCTGAGTTTAATAAAACTTAACTTTGCTTAACCTTTCCTATTCATTCTCAACGGTAAGTCTTATCACAACAGATGTAATATATTTCTGGCAACTGCTTGGTTTTGTGGCTCTGTTCCACTCCACATAGGCCACTGTAGAAAGGGCAATTTAAGTCTGTCTATATTATAACATTAGCTAAGTCAAGGAGCAAGTAGCCAACAACCATCACTGTAGACACAGATCTCAGTTATTTCATGTTAGTTATTGCAGACCGATCTGGCATTTCTCCATCTGGAAATAACTACTTACAACACAACTGCAATTATTTTCATAAATTTTTGTCCAAGATACTGTAGGTAGCTACGAAGCTAACTGGCTAGCATCTTTTCTTTCATTTATGTCCAAGATACAGCAGCTAGCTACGAAGCTAACTGGCTAGCATCGTTTAATTTTTTCTGTGTCTCACGAATGTTCTTCTTTGTGATCCGAACACCTCAAACTTAGATTTGTCTGTCCATAACACTTTTTTCCAATCTTCGTCTGTCCAGTGTCTGTGTTCTTTTGCCCATCTTAATCTTTTCTTGTTATTGGCCAGTCTGAGATATGGATTTTTCTTTGCAACTCTGCCTAGAAGGCCAGCATACCGGAGTCGCCTCTTCACTGTTGACGTAGAGACTGGTGTTTTGCGGGTACTTTTTAATAAAGCTGCCAGTTGAGGACTTGTGGGGCGTCTGTTTCTCAAACTAGACACTCTAATATACTTGTTCTCTTGCTCAGTTATGCACCGGGGCCTCCCACTCCTATTTATATTCTGGTTAGTGCCAGTTTGCTCTGTTCTGTGAAGGGAGTAGTACACAGCGTTGTCTGAGATCTTCAGTTTCTTGGCAATTTCTCACATGTAATCGCCTTCATTTCTCAGAACAAGAATAGACTGATGAGTTTCAGAAGAAAGGCTTTTGTTTCTGGCCATGTTGAGCCTGTAATCAAACTCACAAATGCTGATGCTCCAGGACAGTTTTATTGATTCTTTAATCACCACAACAGTTTTCAGCTATGCTAACATAATTGCAAAAGGGTTTTCTAATGATCAATTAGCCTTTTTAAAATGATAAACTTGGATTAGCTAACACAAAGTGCCATTAGAACACAGGAGTGATGGTTGCTGATAATGGGCCTCTGTACGCCTATGTAGATATATTCCATAAAAAATCTGCCGTTTCCAGCTGCAATAGTTATTTACAACATTAACAATGTCTACACTGAAATTCTGATCAGTTTGATGTTATTTTTAATGAACAAAAAATGTGCTTTTCTTTCAAAAACAAGGACATTTTTAAGTGACCCCAAACTTTTGAATGGTAGTGTAACTGTTTGTTCAGCCCTTTTGAAATGTGCAGCGACAGAATGCAGAACATGGGCCGTTCTTACAGTGTTCTCCCTGTACACCAACTCAGAACCATAGTACACTGCTCAAAAAAATAAAGGGAACACTTAAACAACACAATGTAACTCCAAGTCAATCACACTTCTGTGAAATCAAACTGTCCACTTAGGAAGCAACACTGATTGACAATAAATTTCACATGCTGTTGTGCAAATGGAATAGACAACAGGTGGAAATTATAGGCAATTAGCAAGACACCCCCAATAAAGGAGTGATTCTGCAGGTGGTGACCACAGACCACTTCTCAGTTCCTATGGATCCTGGCTTATGTTTTGGTCACTTTTGAATGCTGGCGGTGCTCTCACTCTAGTGGTAGCATGAGACGGAGTCTACAACCCACACAAGTGGCTCAGGTAGTGCAGCTCATCCAGGATGGCACATCAATGCGAGCTGTGGCGAGAAGGTTTGCTGTGTCTGTCAGCGTAGTGTCCAGAGCATGGAGGCGCTACCAGGAGACAGGCCAGTACATCAGGAGACGTGGAGGAAGCCGTAGGAGGGCAACAACCCAGCAGCAGGACCACTACCTCCGCCTTTGTGCAAGGAGTAGCACTGCCAGAGCCCTGCAAAATGACCTCCAGCAGGCCACAAATGTGCATCTCACTGAAGTCTGAGATTTCCCAGTTCTGAGTTTTCTGAGTGGATTGACAGGAGGGCCAATGTATTCAACCTTTTCTGGCCCATGGTGTTGCGTGTGAATGTTTATCCTTTTAAGCTCGGAAAAGAGACACTTTCAGACGGATGTTTTAAATCCTTAAACCCAGACCTGGACCACACACACTCTCCACCAAATAGCAGGCAGGGGAAGCAAAATAGTGATTGCTTTGCAATGCTTGCAGGTAGGCATTGATTCCTGCCAAACCACTCATTGTTGAATTTGAAATTTGTAATGTTCCTGTCCAATGGCCGATAATTTCTGTTCATATGGCAAGGATTGAAAAGGATTTGCCAGTAGATTGTTGACGTGATTCATGAGGATGACTGCTTGTCTCACTTGCTAGCTAAGATTTTGAAAGTATGATGTTGACATGATCGGTCCAATCAAATCTACGGTAAATATAACGTGATTTGACATCATTTTATCTGTGGCCAATGACCTTGAGCCTTCTTGGATGGGCATTTCTAATGTAAATCTATGGCAGGACCCACGGGGGCTTGAACTGCCTAGCTCTCCCTGTAGATTCTACAGTGACATAGATTCTGCGGTGGCTTTATTTACTCAATACATTTTTACATTGTTTGCAAACTGATATGTGACATGAATTAATGTGGCAGATTGGCAGATTTTCTAAAGAAAACAGACAAAGATACTATTCTCAATCAGATGAGACACACCTGGTCATTAATTTACAGATGTTAATAAGATTGAGAATAATTTCCATATCTGTTATCTCCCATGGAGTAACTATGTGTTGTTGATTTTAAAACACACAGCAAACAAAAAGCTGCCACAGATGCTGTGGGTGCAGTATAGACAATGGTGGTAAATATCTCATTCAAATGTAATTTCATTCATAACTGTGGCCACTTAATTTACTGTGTGGATATCTTTAGAAGTAATGCATATTTCATTTTAATATTCCATCATGCTAGGTCCTTCATTACCTAACCCTAGCAGTAAGGACCAGATAAAAATGGTGGCTTAAGGTATGACTTCGTATTGAGTAAAATTAAGATCACTCAAGTTCCTATTTAGATTTAGAGTGACTGACATGAATTGGAGCATGAACAGGCTTAGTATACACTCAGGTGGAACAATGGATATGTAATGCATTTGTCAACAACGATTGTGCCAATTAATGCATATCACAACGGTCGATAGGTACAGTACTGTCGTGTCTTTGGCTATGCCGGATTAAGTGATATGACATGCTATTCTATAAAATAATTTCTCTGTAATTAATATTACCTGATTAAGCTAATCAGGTAAATAATTAACTAGAAAGTCGGGCCACCACGAAATAATGTTTATAGAGCTGTTATCTTCCGAATAAACTCTTAAAGACCTGGTCATCTTTTACATCAATAGCAGTCAATATTTAGTCGTCACCTTGTTTAGTCTCATCTGAAAGTGGTAAATTCTTGGTTATCTTCACGAACCCTGGCTAACAAGTTGAATCAGCAATACAACATTTGGTTTAATTATTTATTTACTAAATACCTAACTAATCACACAGAATTACATATACACAGAATGAATCATACATTGATGGACCTTATTATGTCATAAAGAAAACGTCTCTGGTGGACGGAACAGATACGACGGCTGGTTACACAAAGATAGGGGGTTGGGTTTGAGTGAAAGAGCGGGAAGACTGAGTAAGAAAGGGAGAAGCTATGCTATCGTAAATACAGAATCTTATGCATTCTAAATGACTGCCCATTTGAAAAAGGAAAATGCAGTAAATATTTACTTTGAGCTGCACTTCGATCGGTTGGTCGTAGATGGGAGGCCGGGTTGTCCTTTGAAGAATGTCTGATGGTAGAATGGATACTTGGTAGTACCGGCGTCTTGTGGTAGAACACATACTCTGTCCGTCCTCTCCTAGCCCACGTCTACAGTTGCTGCGCTAACGCGACGGCTAGAAGGTATCACTTCTTTAGTGAATAAGGATTCAAAATTCCTATCAAGTTGCCATGCTATATGCTCATGCTATATTCTGGCTGGAATAGTCAAAATTCATTCTTCCGGCGTGTAGGTCATCACCTTCACATTGAAATTAGATACTGATTTCGTTAGATTCTTGCTGAGGTTGGCTTAGTTCTGAAGGTGGTCTTTGTCCTTTCAACGTGGGGACCTCAAGTCCACATGTCCTTGGAACAGGTTATTATCTGAGCCCTTTTAACGTAGGATTGTCGCCCTAACGTCCTCGGAACAGAAAGTTACATTTTCGTCAAGGGCTTTATGTAGGAGAGGAGAGAAGGGCGTCTTTCATAG
Source organism: Salvelinus fontinalis (assembly GCF_029448725.1). Classification (NCBI taxonomy): domain Eukaryota; kingdom Metazoa; phylum Chordata; class Actinopteri; order Salmoniformes; family Salmonidae; genus Salvelinus; species Salvelinus fontinalis. Next base: position 18,715,411 of record NC_074691.1, read on the forward strand.
TTTATAACCAATGTCTGTTCACTTGGGCGGGGCCTCTGAGTGAGCAGAGTGGTGTTCTTCTGACAAACCGTTCTCTCATTAAGAAGCTAAAAATTACATTTAATCTTTTCACAAATAGTTTCATATTTAAACATTTAAATTGCACAACAACTCCATGTGAATCTGATAACTAGAATGTGTAGATTTTCCTATATACCGTTTATGTCGTCCTATCATCAGTAATCATGTCTCAGACGCCAACTGAACTGACATCATATTCATTAAGTCCCAACAAATATTTTCAACTGGTTGGATTACCGAAATATGGTTCCGTTTCCCGTCTTTTGATGTCACCAGACTCTCTATGTTAACACAGGGATTTTCAATAGTCACATCGGTAGAGTAGAGAGAGGAAAAAGGGGAAAGGTATTTATGGGGGTCATAAACCTCCCCCAACATGATTTGAATGATGACTAAGCCCTAGAGGTTTTGTAACTTCAATACAGATCTGAATGTTTGATATCCTTTTTTACTATACACTGTTGATAGTAGCTGAAGGCAAAGCTCATCACTGAATGTAATACTAAAAGGACTCGGTAAGGTTGACAAACTTCTGTGTCATATGAACACAAACACACCAGGGATTACGACATGACCACTCAGTTCACTCTCCTCTCACTTACAGTTATTAATTGAGCAAAAAATGGTTTGCTTTTGTCAGTCAGCTGTTCAGAGCGCTCATAGTTTCTTTTTTGTTTCATTCAGTCACTAAATGCATAATATGAGCTTTTCCCAACTGCTCAGTGTACTCACCCTGGTAATCCCTGGTGTGTGTACTCACATAGTTTAGATTTATGATTTTTTTCATTTAACTCACAATTTTTAAGGTTAGGGCTAAGTTCAGGCATTAACTCCAAATGATTAAGGTTGGGCATGACCTCTGACTGGTTAAGGTTTGGGATAGGCTTAAAACAAAAAGATCAAAACCAACTTTCTATCATTGGATTCGAACTTGCAACCATTAGGATCAGGCAGATGCTAAGTGTTTAACACTACCAGCTCTCACAGTCTAACTTTAGGCATTAACTCCGAATGGTTAAGGTAATGGTTAAGGTTTCCACTTCATCTCCCAACATTCTCAGACATGGATGGTATAACATGATTTTTGAACGACTACTTCATCTCTGTACCCCACACACATACAATTATCTGTAAGGTTTCAAACACCGATTCAACCACAAAGACCAGGGAGGTTTTCCATTGCCTCGCAAAGAAGGGTACTTATTGGTAGATGGATAAACATATTTCCAATTGGGCGCCGCCCTAAGGGACTCCCGAACACGGCCGGTTGTGATACAGCCCGGGATCGAACCAGGGTCTGTAGTGACACCTCTAGCACTGAGATGCAGTGCCCTAGAACTCTGCGACACTCGGGAGCACCTATTAATTACACTTTGGATGGTGTATCAATACACCCAGTCACTACAAAGATACTGGTGTCTTTCGTAACTCAGTTGCCGGAGAGGAAGGAAACCGCTCAGTGATTTAACCATGAGGCCAATGGTGACTTAAAACAGTTTCAGAGTTTAATGGCTGTGATAGGAGAAAACTGAGGATGGATCAACAACATTGTAGTTACTCCACAATACTAACCTAAATGACAGAGTGAAAAAAAGAGCGAAGCCGTTACATAATGCAAAAATTCCAAAACATGCATCCTGTACAAACGTAAAACCACAAAAAAAAGAACTTTATGTCCTGAATACAACGCGTTATGTTTGGGATACATCCAACACAACCCATCACTGAGTACTAATCTTCATATTTTCAAGCATGATGGTGGCTGCATCACGTTATGGGTATGCTTGTCATCTGCAAGGACTAGGGAATTTTACAGGATAAAAATAAATGGCATAAAGCTAAGACAAAATCCTAGCGGAAAACCTGGATCAGTTTGCTTTCCAACAGATACTGGGATACAAATTCACCTTTCAGCAGGACAATAACCTGAAACACAAGGCCACAATATACACTGAAATTGCTTACCAAGATGACATTGAATATTCCTGAGTGACCTAGTTCCATTTTTGACTTAAATCGGCTTGAAAATCTATGGCAAGACTTGAAAGTGGCTGTCTAGCAATGATCAAAAACCAACTTGACAGAGCTTGAAGAATATTTAAAACGTGTCAATGGAAGCCAGTATGGATTTGGCTTCACACCAATCACATCAAAAGCAAAACGTTATTGACAGAACATTTTTATTATTGCATCTTGTTGTCCTCTGGAAGCTAGCTAGCTGGCTAAAATTGGCCCTTTCCTAAATTAGCCATGGATGGATATAGGAATTTGGACTTGGTTTTACTTAATTCTCTGTACTGGCCAATGATTATAACGGCAATTCTAATCAAACCATAAATCCATACATTGTGCCCCCGGCTTGAGAGGATGGAAGTTCAATATGTAGCTAGATGTAGTAGGCTAATGTTAACTATACGGCTCATTTTTTCCCATGAAAGAAAGTTAGGCTAGCGAGCAAGCATTTTTGCCAGGTAGCCTAGGACAACAAAAAATAAAAGCGTGTACTGTATGACAGAGTCATAGACGTTTCATCAACATGAAAGAGAGGAGGATGGCATTGGCATTTCTCTACAAGTAGGGTGACTCAACATGTTTATTTCTACTTGCACAATGCACACATGCACACACACACAAACACACATGTAGGAAACATTAATTTGGTTGACCATGCTGTAGGTCATGTAACTGTTTATGACATTCAGTTTGCTTTGTGGACTTCACCTGACAGAGGTTGCTCTCCGGTTTTGTGATGAAACAAAGGTGTGGTTGAATTTATTCTGCCACTGTGCATTCGTATTGTCTGCTTTAGTCCCAGGGAGCGAATGATGGGGGAGCCAGTGGGGGGCTCAGCTTCCCTGAATTAGAAATTAGCTCCCCTAGATGCAACAAAAGTTCAACATAAATAATGCTAATTTAACCATTCTCCCATTTGTTTAAAATGCATGGGTAAAAATGTTTTACAGAGGTAAATATGAAAATAAAAGCTTTCAAAATAAACAGACACCCCCACCTCTCTGTCATGGTTTAAACCATTTATTTCTACTTTGCTGCACAAACCGTCTCCCTGTCAACGAATGGTAGGCCTACTGTAGAATTCTATAGCTGGCTATACAGCTGCGCTGTTCACTTAGTAGTGTTGAATTTCGACCTCAGCTGAGCTCCTTTAAACGCATATATTTCCATTTGTACTTCCTAATTTCTACCATTTGTTTCCCATGAGTCCTTGATTTAAAAAAATTGCTGTGCCTGTATTCCAATGCATTAGATTTAGGCTATCTGTGATTTATCATTGTTTGCTTTTGTCAGTCAGCTGTTCAGAGCGCTCATAGTTCTTTTCAGGTAAGCTGGGTATTGGTGTTCTCCGTGCCATCCGGAGTATTAGTTTTCTTTTCTGGATCAACTGATGATGGTCGACAATATCACTATACAACTAGCCTACAGCTAGTCACCAATGTGCATCCAATCCATCCAACAAGTAGGCTGTACGTTAGTTAATGACAGTAGGCCTATTGTTGACTTTTTCGGTAAGAAGCAATCGAATTTGCAATGGCATATGTTTCCATTATTTTGAATTTGTGTGCCCATGAGCACTGTTTTCACGGCGAAACATTAGAACATTTTACGTAGGCCTACACTTACAGTGCATTTCCCGAGATCTCCGAGATTCCGGATTTTGGAGTGGAGAACATCCACAGGTAACATACTTTTTAAAGTGATTTGTTTGACAATCAGATGAAAACATTCTTACTGGTTGTGTTCATGCCACATTATAAGGTAGCCTAATTGATTTTTAATGTTAAATTACATCTTTATTATTAGGCACCCCAAAACTTGTGCATGAGCGTGCGCCCAAGAGACCCCACCCACCGCACTCTGCTTAGGCCTATATATAGCGGTGGCAAGGCATATGAACTAAGAGTTTATTGAGCAAACAATGCAATTATCACAACACATAGGTTGTAATATGGATTGCCTGCCTGCCTGCCTGCCTGCCTGCCTGCCTGCCTGCCTGTCTGTCTGTCTGCCTGTCTGTCTGTCTGTCTGTCTGTCTGTCTGTCTGTCACTACCGCTTATGACAACCCTCATTATATCTGAGTTAGTTGATACAGTCAGTTGGTGGCACCTTGTCTACACAGCACAGATGAGCCCTTTATGATGGTGCTGATAGATGAGTGGAGACCACCCTCCCATGGCCACTACAAATTATTGCATGCACAATATGGGTTCCTGAGTTCTTGAACTACTAGTAGTACTAGGCCTAATGGTTTCCTTTTCTCAATCTTTGTATTTGATTGGTCAGAGAGTTTATTCACCAGCTGTTCCCAGGTCAGAAGATTGTAGCCATTGGACAAATAATTAATTTGAAAACAAAACAATAACTATAGCCTAATCATTGTGTGGATGTTTTTCAAGTTGTGTGGATGTAGTGTAGTGGTGCTCCGGAGTGGCGCAGTTGTCTAAGGCACTGCATCTCAAGAGGAGTTACTGCAATCCCTGGTTTGAATCCAGGATGCATCTCATCCGGTCGTGATTGGGAGTACCATACAAGAGCGCACAATTGGCCCAGCGTCATCCGGGTTTTGCCAGGGTAGGCCATCATTGTAAATAAGAATTTGTTCTTAACTTAACTGACTTGCCTAGTTAAATATATATATATATTAAGACAGTAACTAAAGGCTACAATGGGTCCTTTACAAGGGGCCTGGAGAAAGATATTCAATTGTTTGTTTCCTGGTTTGACGTTAAAATCACACGTCATGAATACTGTGTGGCTAGTCGTGCCCCTGCAGTGCCTGGTGGTACCTTGTGTCAGCATCTCTCCAGCCCACTAGCGCTGGGCTGAAACTGCACTGTCTCTTGCGGTAAGAAGCCTAAATAAAATAACACGTTTTGGTCGTATATTTTACAGAAAATGCATGGAAATATTTGTGTGTTTGTAGCCTAATTTATTAACGAATGTTGATTTTTTATTGAACAAAAGTTACAGCTTTTTACAAAACTCACTATAGAAGTATAAACCCATTTAATTGTATATCTTGTATCACTAGGCTATAGATCCAGAATAATAGCCTCCTTATCCACTCTATAAGTTAGATTCTATTGACCTTGTTTCAAAAAAAGTCCAAACTACTATTGCAATGTCACTCTGCAGACGTCATATCTCATTTGCAGCATAGGCTACGAGATTTAGTTCATTTCACCCAGACTTTCTATTTATAGTAGGCCTATAAATTGTGGAACCGGTTGACCGTCATATTTCGACTAAAGGATAATAGGCTATATCAATACTTATATTAAGGTTTTATTATTTCCATAAATAATCAAATCATACTTTGAGATGGGCGAGTGGAAACGTCAGGACTGATGGATGACACGATGAACTCTGCCGCAAGCGGCGCTGCGGATTTTCCAGTGGCAGCATCAGACAATAGCACAGCGAGGAGGCAGCATCGGGCTCCCTCGCCGACCAAAATCCGGGAATGCGCCTCAAAACCGACCCAGAAATCCTTCAGCAGATCCAAAAATATAGTTCCCAAAGGAGGATCGAGGAATAAGGTGGTAAACGAGGGGCTTAGGACCGCTGTCGTGAGGGAGAAGGAGATCGAGAAATGCGACGTGGAAGCTTTTCACTCGGATGGTGCTGAAACCGATGCTGTCAATTGCAATGCAAAGAAGGCGGACGCTAGCAGAGAGGAAGGTACGGAGGAGATATTTCAACAGCCGATAGATTCTCAAACCCGTCGTTCCACGTTACGTTTATCCTGCCTCAAAGGCGAGTCTTCCCAACATATTGGGTCATACCGGCCAGACGGCTCGAGCACCGCGGGTTCGGTGAAAGGGAAAGCGAAGAAGCGGGGAGGGGAGGCAGTGACAGCATCAGCAGGCTGCAGCAGGAATAGAAGTGGGGAATACGTGGGCTGCGTGCCGGGCCTTGGTCTGTGGAGCGGGGGTTGCTTGCAGACTGAACTCATCCACTTCCACCTACATAAGAAACTGAAGAGAAGCGCCAGTAAGATGCACACCAAGGCAGAAAGGGCTCCGGGCGCGGAGGCCTCGGCCGAGACGGAACCGGCTACAGAGGCCATAGAGGCGGAGCCCGTGACACAGCAAGACGAGGGCCAGGAGGACGAGCTGGAGAGACTGGTGGATGAGAATGAAGATCTCAAGGTTTGACATCACTGACATACAATTCATTATGTTCAATGTATGCAAACACATTGTTGGTATGGACCACTTTTTGTTTGATAAGATTGATTGTGAAATCAGGCCTATTCCCCAAAGTTTGGCACTGACATAGCCCTATGCTCATATAATGCATTTAATGCATGCTTAATTAACTATTATACATAGTAGGCCTAAGCGAGAAGGTAGACTTATTTCGTGTTTGATGATAACACTGCAACTGAGTTAGTATTGCTGACTACCAGGCATATTCCCCAAGGTTTATCATTATGCCTATACTGGAAAACTGTATGTTGATACAATGAAGCAAGCATCTTTTTTAGCCCACAAGTAGTCTAACTGAACAGTTATTATTCTTTCCATAACATTACAAAGAACTGATGTAGAAATGTGTCTACTTCCCTTGGTTTGTTATTGATGCTTGCGAAAGCTATATGATTTAGGTAGGCCTATAGCTTACACAAGCCAAACCCTTCCTCCCTATTCAGAACAATAAAAAGCACCATCCTGTGTTTAGCCTACTTCTAATCATTGATTCACATACAGATGTAGGATCTTAATTTGAGCCAGTTTGCTACAGCAGGAAAATAATTCTGCAGCAACAGGAAATGTGAATTGTTATGTGGATTATAATTAATGGACATTTTTGTAGGGGTTGATACATTTTACAGAAGGCATAATCAAGTCTGAAATTTCAAAGTGGAAATTACAAACTTTAGAAGCTTTTTTAAACCTCAAATACAGGACAACTTTTGCATTTCCTGCACAGCAGGACAGTTCTACAGCAACAAGATGATCAAAATAAGATCCTACATCTGTAATAATGACCCTATTGATCAGTTCAGATTAGTTTGTCCCTATCCAATTACATCATGTTCTGAGGACCTAAACACTCAACACCAATAACACTAAAGCATGAGCCCCACGTACCCTGTAGGCTACCAGTGCCTGACTGATCACTCCTATTGATGTCCCAGACGGAGATTGAGGAGATGAGGACGGAGATGGACGAGATGCGTGACACTTTCTACGAGGAGGACACGTGCCAGCTGCAGGAAATGAGGCGTGAGCTGGAGCGAGCCAATAAGAACTGCCGGATCCTCCAGTACCGGCTGAGGAAGGCTGAGAGGAAGAAGCTGCGCTATGCCCAGACAGGAGAGATCGACGAGGAACTACTGAGGAGCCTGGAGCAGGACCTGAAGGTAGGGAGGGAGGAAGGGTACGTAGGGTTGATATTTAAACTCATTTATTTAATTAGTTAGTTGATGCGCTGTCCACTCACCTAGATAATTGATTCAATCAACTTTTAATCAATGTCCCTGATTCTGTCTAATGCAGGTAGCGAAGGATGTGTCTGTGAGGCTCCACCATGAGCTGGAGAATGTGGAGGAGAAACGCACAAAGACAGAGGACGAGAATGAGAAACTGAGGCAGAAACTCATCGAGGTGGAGGTGACTAAACAGGCCCTTCAGAATGAGCTGGACAAAGTCAAGGAGGTAAGAGCACACACCCACAGTACACTATATAATCTATACAGCACATATATTCCTATAATACATATTACATAGGGTTATTCTGTTATTCAATTCCTAACAGTCACAGAAGAGAAGAGGAAGCAAGGAGGTTCAACGATCTGACAAGAAGTCTGCCCAGACCCCAACAGAGGTGAGGGCTCAACATGAAATGGTTTTATCCTAGAAGTTAATAAAAAGTGATTTTTTTGCAAACACCAGCGAGAGTTGTGTCTGCTGTAGTGTACATCTGAAATTCATCTTCCTTCCACTTCCCCCTCTCTCAGGACCACAACGAGGACCTCAAGTGCCAGCTGGCCTTCATCAAGGAGGAGGCCGTGTTGATGAGGAAGAAGACAGCTAAGATCGACAAGGAAAAGGACCGGCTGGAGGCGGAGCTACAGAAGTACCGCTCCTTCTATGGGGACCTAGACAGCCCCCACCCCAAGGGTGAGGCCGGGGGACCCCCCAGCACCCGTGAGTCCGAGCTGAAGCTGCGTCTGCGTCTGGTGGAGGAGGAGGCTAACATCCTAGGGAGAAAGATTGTGGAGCTGGAGGTGAGAGAGACAGGATGTGCTGCAGAGGGTTTGATGTAGGTTGTATGATGTATGTCATCAAAGAGACCAGGAAATAAGTTTGCACTTGGGAACACAACTGTTCCAAGCATTTCTGTTAGTTCGGTTCAGAAGCTGCTTTCAGAGAGAGGATGCTAGTGATTCATAACAAAACTGATCAATCGTTTTTCATGTCATGTGTTTCCAGGTGGAGAACCGGGGACTGAGGGCCGAGCTGGACGACCTCAGGGGAGAAGGGGAGGGAGAAGGGGGGTCCGGTGGCGGGGCTGTGGGCAGGGTACGGGTGGGCCGGGGCCATGGGGAGGCCATGACAGAGCTGAGGCAGCAGCTGCAGCTGGTGGAGGACGAGGCAGAGTTACTGAGGAGGAACCTGGCAGACGCTGAGGATCACAACAAGAGGGTGATGGGAGAACTCAACAAGCTCAGGTTTAAGGCTGGGACACACGAGGGAGGAGCGAGGCATGGAGGAGGGGTGGCAGGAGGAGGAGTAAGCACAGAGAAGGCAGATGCACTGCAGGAAGAACTGAAGACAGCCAGGCTACAGATTAATGATCTCAGTGGGAAGGTGGGAAGGTTTTCCCCCTTTATTTCTGTGACATAACATACATCGAAAGTATGTTAAGCAAAAAATATATGGTCATAAACATAGCATGCCTCCTATCATCCTGCCCTCTTCTCTCTCCCCAGGTGATGCAGCTGCAGTATGAGAACCGTGTTCTGCTCTCCAACATGCAGCGCTACGACCTGGCCTCCCACCTGGCCCTGAGGGGGTGCACAAGCCCCCGGGACAGCGATGCAGAAAGCGACGCGGGTGGGACCGGCCCAAACGTGCACCGCGAGAGTGATGATGACTCCTCCTCCTCCCGCGTCCTGCCCCCGCACCGCAAACGCGAGGGCCCAGTGGGTGGGGAAAGTGACTCAGATGAGGTGCGGAACCAAACCCGCTGCCTCACACCCACCCGAGGTCTCTACACACCGCCCCCAGAGGTCGCCGCCCGCTTCCTGCCCCGCAGCTCACGGGATCGCCAGCAGATGATCGACATCCGGGTGGAGGCGGAGCGTCTTGGCAGGACCATCGACCGGTTAATTGCCGACACAGCAACCATCATCGCAGAGGCGCGGGTGTACGTTTCCAATGGTGACCTGTATGGGCGAGGCAGCGGGGGTGAGGAGGAGGATGAGGGGGGTAGGATCAGGGAGCATGAGCTGCTGTACAGGATCAATGCCCAGATGAACGCCTTCAGGAAGGAGCTACAGGGCTTCATAGACAGACTGGAGGTGCCCAAACCTGAGGACAGGGAGGAGGAACCACTTTCGGTAAGTGTGTGTGTGTGTGTGTGTGTGTGTGTGTGTGTGTGTGTGTGTGTGTGTGTGTGTGTGTGTGTGTGTGTGTGTGTGTGTGTGTGTGTGTGTGTGTGTGTGTGTGTGTGTGTGTGTGTGTCTGTTCATAAGCCATCAAAGACCAGACATGTTAGCCTTCTACCCATTTTTTATTGATACAGGCTGGGTCTCTGTATTTGAGGTGTAGAATGACGTCCAGCTTTAGCAGCATGTGGTTCTCTGTAAGTCTAAGCAGCCGTACTGTAATCTTATTGTTATGTTTAGTAGACTATCACTATATTTGAGTGGAATGGTGTGTGTGTGTTTTAATTAAAGAGACATACGACCTGGCTATAAGCCACTTTCAGATATGATTTGGCTGTATCAGCATAGTCTCTTCACTTGTCCCTGACCATTGAATATTCTGCTGAATCTATTTTCCTTCTTTCTCTGACCCTATTTTCCCTCTCGTTTCTCCTCCGTTGACACTCATGTTCTGTTCTTCCTCTGCCCAGATGTTTCAGCCCATCATTTTACTCATCCTCATACTAGTCTTATTCTCCTCCCTCTCCTATGCCACCATCTTTAAACTTGTCTTTCTGTTTACCCTTTTCTTCGTCCTGTGATCCCGCCTCAATAGCATAGCCACATCCTTTGTTTGTTTCTGTTGATTTTTACATTAGTTTTCAAGGTCAATGCACAGGAGCCTCCCTATTCAAGCACAGGCCACAGTCACATAGCTGGATATACAGTATGCTTATGTTCAATACTGGAGACTACATTACCCACTACCCACCACTTCCTTCATCACCCCCAAGTAAAGGTGAGTTAGCTAATGACACCTGTTTTGCCCAATTCCAAAATTAGCTATGAAGGTAGGCCACCACATCAGGTAGCATAGTAGATAAGAATTTGAAACAAACATAATAGCGACAAGGCAGCTGAAGGATGTTTGCCTCTAACAACATCTTATTTTGTAACAGAGTGTGACAGTGCTGTGTTGTAGTCTTTTTCAGATTTAACCTATAGGTCTACATTAATCAACGATTATGCTGCTTTTACCTGAAAAAGGTAAGAACAAATGTTTTTTCTCTCCTCCTTCCTGTCCCCATACTCATTCTGGTATATTAATGAGGAATGAGTAGGCATACAGTAGGCTAGCTCCTATACTGAGGAAGAACGTATGACCAGTGTCTTCCCGGACATCGTACCAATAGATTTGAGTCAATAACACGGTCACACAAAAGGTTCATATTACCTTAGTCTGAGGATTCCCACATTCCTATCCACACCAAATATATTTTGGTTTTGAGCTATCAGATGCGTTTTGCAATGCTTCTTGTTTATGTTGACAAGTGTCAGTAATCTATTTGGGTCAGAACCTAGCGGGGATCGAATGACATGGGCGGTGATATTGTGCAACCTTCACCAACAGCAATTAACAATATGAAAACAAATAAACTGTAAAATAGTGGTGAAATAGGATCAAAGTACCTGCCAACGCGCCAGACATCCAGTTTTGCGGCGTAGCCTTTCAAATCAAAATATTAGCGCAGTTGTCACATATCGGTAGTCTACATTTTGTCATTATAAATTGTAAACAATTACGAGTAGCTTGGAGTCACAAGACGAAATCTGCCAAGCACCCCAAAGCGGAGTAGCAACAGGGGTGCCAATTGGCTCAGAGAACGGCAGCTAAAATAGCTATGTAAACACTTTCCCTCTCCATTGCGTTGTAATTATAGACAGGATGGTGGTGAAGACAGTCGTGCTAGAATACATTTGACATTATCATACTTGATCCTGGCCCCAATGACGCGGCGTAAATACCAGGCGCACTATAAAGGCAGGGTCCCCCTCTGGAACAGAAGTTGTTTACCCTGGCGGGAAAAAGGCACCTGCTCCGGATTTAACCCAGCTGCCTAGGAGTGACAAGAGAGGGCTTCTTTAAATCCAATCCGCGCGACTTTACGTAATAGAGTGGAGGCAACCGAAAGGGAGAGCTGTGGAAGAGGGGAGCAGAACCGCCACCGGGCGGGCAGACAGACACACAGTTTACGAGCTAAAGAGAGGGTCACTGTGAAGACCTTGGCTAGACTAAAATCTGGATTAATTTTCTGCTATTATTTATTATAAGTATCTGCCACTGCAATATACCTCCAGCGATTGTCAATAAAATCGTCAAGGAAGCTATTGCACAGCCAGGTAAGGGCATACTCAAAGTTAATATTTTATTTTGTGGATATATATAGAGCGTTCCATTAAGTTTTGTTGTACGCATTGTTTTACCCATAAGGCTAGTTGCGCAACTCTACAACTTTGGTTTCTATCAACATAATCATTGGACAGAGGTAAAACACTGTAAAATAGAACCTTGCAGATCCACTGTGGGCTTTGTGTATTGGGTCACATTTGATCAACCAGTGCCTTCCTTATGGTGCCTTTTTTACGCCTCCAAATAGGTTGCATTTGGCCATGTGTGTATTTCTTTATTAGACACCTATAAATATAAAAACATACGCCATGCACATTTATTCTCTCTCTCTCTTCCTCCCTCCCTCCAAGTTTACAATGCATAGTTACAGGTTTATAAATATATCCGTACTCTTACATTGGTGTTGGTGTTCGGTACTGTCAAGAGGGTAAACGCACTTAATCTATAACATTTTGTTGATAGCAAACCATCTCCCTTGTAAATGTACTGGATGTACTGTAATAAATCACTGCAGCGATAGGCCTACGGAAACCCGTGAAAGCCATGCCAATATTGTGTGGCATATGGTCAATTTTCTAGAGGTGGGTTGGCCATGCAGCCAAGTCGGCATTGACCTTATCTTATCTCAGCTATAACATTCCACTCCTTGCAAGTCCTATCATTTGCCAAATGACAGGAGTGGCAAGGAGTGAAATGTTAGCTAAAAAGATTGGTACCCACACTAAGAGAATGGTTGGAGCAGAGGGGATAGTGACCAAGAGCCAAACAGTGAGGTTGTCACAAGCAGAGTTGGGGTAGTGAACTACATGTAGTAATTTAACTACATTTTGCAATAGCTTGGTGGTAGTTGAACTAAATTCAAATCTTGGTAGTGTTTTCAGTAGATCATAGCTTTTTTTGCCAGGTAGTGGTGTAGCTAACTACTGGAACTACACACTACTTTTTTTTGCTAAAATTGAAGAAAATATGGGTGAAGTAGACAAGAATTTCCTTTATTTTTTGGCATCAGACTTGCCTAATTTTCACTTGAAAAATAAATGACACATTTGGTTAACAACTGACTCCAGAGGGATCTAATCTTAAAATTTGTAGCCTATGACATTTCATATTTAGATATGATAATTTATCATGAATGAATGAGGGCTTGCCCAAAATATCTGGCCTACAGGATGTGAAAGATTGGAATGTGCCAATTGCTTTGAGTCTTTCCATGAAATCTGCTAAATGCATATTGAGACCCTTTGTTTATTGGTTGATGTCCACATGGCCAATGTCCTCTAGTTCTTCTATGTCTTATCGTCCACAATAATCATCTCTCTCGCTCTCTCTCCCTCTTTGCAGTTTTCCTCCAACATTTCCACACATTGGTGACCCCATCAAGACAGAAAGACGCTAGGAAGTTGAAACAGAAAAAGAGAGGAAGTTAGGCAGTTGAAATAGAAGAAGTTTGACAGGAAGTAAGAAGCTGCTGCAGGAAGTGGACCAAAATGGAGGCCATCGAACTACAGCACAGTCTGAAGCGGTCTGGAAGGGGCTGGGGAACAGAGAGGGGGGAGCTTCTGGACAGCTTCGACTCAGAGATGCAGGAATGGGAGGACCAGCTGCAGGACATGCAGAGGAAGATAGAGGAGGTGAGGGGTCAACCACGGTCAGATACAGTCCAACACGGTCCAAACTAAAGCTCAAGCCCAGTTCTGACATGGTCAAACAAGATCCTAGGTAGAGTAACATTACCTGACATGGGGTTCACTACATCAGTAGTGTGAACATACTTGTGAATATTTTCACTTTCAGATAATGTCTTTCTTGTCTCACACTCTTGGTCATTCCTGAAGAGTGTTTAACTGGTTGTGTGTGTGTCCTATAATAAACTGTTGGCAGCACACCCCTTCCTGCGACCCCATGCATTTCTGGACTAAGGACACAGACACGTGTTAACAAGCTAATTAAACTGTGATGTGCTGACAGACAGTCAGAACACACACACTGTGAAAGTTGATACTAATGAACGCATTAAAGGTTGGAATGGCAAAGTAAGCACACACTCACTCCAGCTGAAGTAGCAGATGTGCAGATTATAAAAAATAGTTTGGTTGTGTAACTGTTTTGGCGTGGTGCGATGGATTGCGTAAACAAGGCCGGTTGACATTGTCATACTACAGAAGGGGTTTGTGTACATATTGCTATACAGTGCTTTTGTATTGACATTTATGTTTTGGAATACGTCTACGTTGTAAATGTAAGGAATTGTTGTATGTATAAAACTTGTGTTCATGTTGTGAATGTAGAGTCTTGATAATCATCATAATGTTTATGTGCATATTTCAGCTTTACAACGAGGTGCAGGCTCGTAGAGGTGGAAATTATGTCACCATGGACAACAGCAAAAATGATAGGATGATTGATTTCGGCCGTGGGCATCATGACAACGGATTCTGTGACCCGTATGGCAGCCACATCAACACCACCAAGGACCACCCCAGTGCTGTAGACGGTTTTAATCACAGCCCCAACGGTTACGGCTACCCCGTCAACCATCAGAATGGCGGCTATGGTTATCCCCATAGCAACAGTGAGGTGGAACTTGGAGACTTGTTGCAGGATTATCTTGGTCACGGAAAGACCCGGAAGACCAACTCAGCTGTCAACAATGTGAGTAGCTACAGTAACTAAGGGTTACAGTCAATAGGCAGCCCCATCCAGAAAAAACTTTTATCCTATGACTCACCCCTTTGGGTTTGCAGATGGGAAGAAATCCGATAGGTGAAAGCAATATGGTAGAATCTCCCCTTAGCTCATTGGAAGACTAGATGGAGCCAACACCATAATGATTACACCTATTTGGTTCCTTCAAGTCTGCCAGCACTGGAGGGGCAGGGGATAGGCAGGGTTGTTTTCAGGAATATTACTCCACTCCACTTCATACTCCACTGGAAATTGCATCAGCCATGCCAGTGTGGCTGCACAGATGAATTTGATATACTGTATCTATGCTATTTGCACTATTCTGCTTCACTGATTCTTTTCCCTCCCAGATAACCCTTGTCCCACTTCTCTCTCAGCATCTAAAGGAGATCACTAAAGGGAGCCAGGATCAGTCTGTACACCAGGATGAGATGAAGAGGAGGCCTGTTGGGAATGAAAGGTAAGAGACCTTTCATACAGACATCATTTTGTGAAGTTCATTTTGAGAAAATAATTTTGAGAGTTCAATCCACCTATGCAATTCCTTATTTTAGTTATCTTACTGATGGCATTTTTTGCTTGTTGATCTGTTTTAGGATTAGTAAGGTGCGGTTTGCGGACGAGGAGGCTGAGAACAGGAAGAACAGGGTGTCACACAGAAAGAGTTCCCCTTGCAGGGACCTTAACAAGGAGAACACAGGGGCCAATCCCCTCCTCAGACAGAGAGAAGGTCCTCCCATACCCCCTCGATCCACGTCCCAGATGGCCCCTCCCAACACCTTCTCCCCAGCCCTGGACAGGAAGTCCAATGCCCCTGGGGTCCTTGTGGACAGGAAGTGTGGTAGCCCCTCGGTCCTCAGGAAGTTTGGAGCCATGCACCAGGAAAACGAGGGCAAAACCCTCACTGATACCGGTGTGGTGACCAACCAGGTGCCTACCGAGAACAAGGGCCCCACCGCCATCTGTCAGCACAAAGGGCTGGGCGGCAGCAGGACGACTGGGCGCGTGCCTGTCCAGAAGTGCCAAGCAGATTCCGTCGTGCAGACAGCGAGGATGGACTGCAGCCAAAAACAAGGGGCAGTGAGAGACTTTAGGAGAGAGAGCCAGCTGGGTGAGGGTAGAGGCACCGCAATGGCTAGCTATGCTCACCCTAAAGGACTCCATGCAGGGGGTCAGAGGAGGACCCAGGTGGGAGGCAGCCCCAAGCCCAAAGCAAGGGCTCTCGGAAGGGCAGACAGAGACATGGGTCTGGTCCAGGGGGAGAGGGCCAGGAGGCCTGCACCCCAGCCTGGGGAACCCAGAGTGGACTACAGGAACCTGAGTGGATCCTATGTTGGGGCTCAGATGATCCAGAGGGGAGGGCCAGTTGCAGGTCAGAAGAAGGACAATGGACTCATTGAGCTACTGGATATGCTGGACATTGAGCACGAGTACAGCTCCTGCCCCCAAGCCGCACAGACTGCCTACAGACAGGACACACAGCAGGTGAAATAGGCATAGCAAATACACACACACACACACACACACACACACACACACACACACACACACACACACACACACACACACACACACACACACACACAGTCTTGACCTGACCAACTTGTATCGTTTCTCTCCAGATGAGCCTAGCCGAATCATTCCCAGCAACCCCCACAAGGAACTTCTCTCGTCCTGCTCGTCCAGCTAATCAACGTCCTCCATCCAGGTGGGCTTGCTGTGCCCCCACCGCCTTGATCTCTGCCCCGTCCGGCCCAATTTCCCACCCCCCAAGCACCTTGGCACGCACTCCTAGCCCGATAGCAAGAACCCCAAGCCCCGCCCTGAAGCAGCAATCTTTCTGCTCCTATTTGCTCCACACTGAGACTGCCATCATGTGAGAGAGACCTGCCCCGCCCCCCTCTAAACCCTGCCTCCCCTCCCCCAATTCAACCCACAGGACTCAGGTGACATAGTCCTGCCGTCTCTGTAAATACTAAAGACTGTTACTTCTATCTGGCTTTAAAAAAGTGCTTTAAGAGATGTTCTATGAGATTACCCACATGACTGTGTATGTGTGGTCTATAAGAAACAGAATGGTTGACTCCTGTTCAGTCTCCAGTGTTACTGTGGCCTTCCCTTCTCCTGTGCCAAACTTCTTTACGTCTTCATTTCTTTCACTCTCTCACTCCCTTTCTTTCTTTTGTATTGGTGATTTTTGGATGGCTGTGTAAAATGTGATATAGCATGCCCCCCTTTACTTGCGGGTGCATGTCCCTTTATTTATGTAACTCAACCCTAATAAGTGCCATGTTGGCTTGTTTTTAAAATGGCCAACAAGTCAAGTCAGAGTTGATCCTGTCCTGTCAGCACAGCAGCAACATGCTAACTGTCTATAGTATGTTTTACTGTATCATATTATCAAAGTAACACATTTGAAAATGTTCAAGTAACCATAGTGAGACATACAGTTATGACTGTGATGCTTTTCATGTCCTTTTTTCTCTCTTGATAAGAAATAAACACGACAGTGCTTTGACGAACTGACTCCAGCTATCTTTTGGTATTGCATCCCCATGATTTGTATTGTTTGATTTGTGTCTATTATTTCATTGGTTGGTGCTGACATGGTGTTGCTACTTCCATGTATCAACACTACTGAGATTCAGTAGCATACTGAAACAATCCTGAGTGCCACTAAACATTGAAAGCAACTAGCTCAGCTACTACTGTTCAGGGGAGTCAGCTACTTTAGGTCTCAGGGAAGGTCACATCAATGCCTGAGGCCAAGCTAACTATGACTAGCTGATGTATTCTACATTAGCTGGAGCTGAATGAAGGCGAGAGGGGGAGGAAGCTTCTCCGGTGCCACATAAACTACCGTTCAAAAGTTTGGGGTCACTTAGAAATGTCCTTGTTTTTGCAAGAAAAGCACTTTTTTTGTCCATTAAAATAACATCAAATTGATCAGGAATACAGAGTCGACATTGTTAATGTTGTAAATGACTGTTATAGCTGGAAACGGCAGATTTTGTATGGAATATCTACATACATGTATGTGTACAGAGGCCCATTATCAGCAACCATCACTCCTGTGTTCCAATGGCACGTTGTGTTAGCTAATCCAAGTTTATCATTTTAAAAGGCAAATTTATCATTAAAAAACCCTTTTGCAATTATGTTAGCACAGCTGAAAGCTGTCGTGCTGATTAAAGAAGCAATAAAACTGGCCTTCTTTAGACTAGTTGAGTAGTTTTATTGCTTCTTTAATCAGAATTTTTTTTTTCAGGTGTGCTAACATAATTGCAAAAGGGTTTTCTAATGATCAATTAACCTTTTTAAAATGATAAACTTGCATTAGCTGACACAACGTGCCATTGAAACACAGGAGTGATGGTTGCTGATAATGGGCCTTTGTACGCCTATGTTGATTTTACATAAAAAAACTGCTGTTTCCAGCTACAATAGTCATTTACAACATTAACATTGTCTACACAGTATTTCTGATCAATTTGATGTTATTTTAATGGACAAAATGGGTTTTCTTTAAAAAACAAGGACATTTCTAAGTGACCCCAAACTTTTGAACGGTAGTGTAGGTTCTGAGACAGCGGATGACAGGATGATTTTTGGTCAATCTGATCATGTATAAGCAATATCTTCTTGGGAAAGACCACCACCTATGAAATCCCTATTTATGACCTGGTTACTACATGTGAACAACTCACTTTGACTAAACACTGAGTCAGTGCACAGTTATTTTTCATTGAATTTTCTAATTTAACCTTTAACTATTTTATTTAACATACATTCTTGGCTAGATTTACCAACCGTTGGCACCGTAAGTCATTGGTTTGCATCAGTGGAAAGTTTGCAACTGTCTCTTTCAACACTTCACCATATATCTACATATGGTAGTGAATGCTCAGTAAATAAGTTCCCATGGCCATAATAATAGGGTTTATATTGTAGGGCAGTGTCTCACTCTTTCCAACCCTGTTACCAGGCAAACTAACACAGACTGGGGTTGCGTGAGAAGACTGTTGGCGGTCTATATTAGATTTGTTTTCATGCCCTGAGGTACTCTCCTCATAAAACTGCATGAACAACCAAGAGGCGGTTTGCCAACTTGTCTGCTGCCACTTTGTCTGCCATTCAAGACACACAGCAGGTGGGTCCTCTCTAACACACTTACAATTTCACATACACACTCTCTCTCTCTCTCTCTCTCTCTCTCTCTCTCTCTCTCTCTCTCTCTCTCTCTCTCTCTCTCTCTCTCTCTCTCTCTTTCTCTCTCTCTCTCTCTCTCTCTCTCTCTCTCTCTCTGTCTCTTAGGAGCTAGAAGCAGAACTGCCATATCTGTAGGTGCCATCTCACTACCTGTCTCGCTCTCTCTCTCTTTCTAACACACACACACACACACACACACACACACACACACACACACACGCAGAGAGCGGTTCTCTCTCACACACACACAAGGCAAGGGGAGGTAGCTACAGTGTGAAATGTCAGGGCTGTGAAATGTTAGGGCTGTAGGGGTATGGAAGTCCCTTGGCCCCACGACGCCTCAGCCTCGTCACCCAACCCCACTCTGAAATGTTGCCCCTCTGACTGAAATAGCAATCGTGACGTTGTTTTGGTGCCAGAAATCTTAGCCTGCTGCTGATGGAGGTATAAATAAAGAAGAGGGGTGTGTGCTGCTGGTTCTCTCTCTCTCTTTTTGTCTCCCCTTTTCTTCCTTTCTCAGCACTTTCATCTCTATCTCATCACTCTCTTTTCCTTCCCTCTCTATTGTACAGTCGTGGCCAAAAGTGTTGAGAATGACACAAATATACATTTTCACAAAGTCTGCTGCCTCAGTTTGTATGATGGCAATTTGCATATACTCCAGAATATTATGAAGAGTGATCAGATGAATTGCAATTAATTACAAAGTCCCTCTTTGCCATGCAAATGAACTGAATCCCCCCAAAAACATTTCCACTGCATTTCAGCCCTGCCACAAAAGGACCAGCTAACATCATATCAGTGATTCCCTCATTAACACAGATGTGAGTGTTGACGAGGACGAGGGTGGTGCTTGGAATCATTGTTCTTCCTCTGTCAGCCATGGTTACCTGCAAGGAAACACGTGCCGTCATCATTGCTTTGCACAAAAAGGGCTTCACAGGCAAGGATATTGCTGCCAGTAAGATTGCACCTAAATCAACCATTTATTGGATCATCAAGAACTTCAAGGAGAGCAGTTCAATTGTTGTGAAGGAAGCTTCAGGGCGCCCAAGAAAGTCCAGCAAGCGCCTGGACCGCCTCCTAAAGTTGATTCAGCTGCGGCATCAGGGCACCACCAGTACAGAGCTTGCTCAGGAATGGCAGCAGGCAGGTGTGAGTGCATCTGCACGCACAGTGAGGCGAAGACTTTTGGAGGATGGCCTGGTGTCAAGAAGGGCAGCAAAGAAGCCACTTCTCTCCAGGAAAAACATCAGGGATAGACTGATATTCTGCAAAAGGTACAGGGATTGGACTGCTGAGGACTGGGGTAAAGTCATTTTCTCTGATGAATCCCCTTTCTGATTGTTTGGGGCATCCGGGAAAAAAGCTTGTCCGGAGAAGACAAGGTGAGCGCTACCATCAGTCCTGCGTCATGCCAACAGTAAAGCATCCTGAGACCATTCATGTGTGGGGTTGCTTCTCGGCCAAGGGAGTGGGCTCACTCACAATTTTGCCTAAGAACACAGCCATGAATAACGAATGGTACCAACACATCCTCCGAGAGCAACTTCTCCCAACCATCCAGGAACAGTTTGATGACGAACAATGCCTTTTCCAGCATGATGGAGCACCTTGCCATAAGGCAATAGTGATAACTATGTGGCTCGGGAAACAAAACATTGATATTTTGGGTCCATGGCCAGGAAACTCCCCAGACCTTAATCCCATTGAGAACTTGTGGTCAATCCTCATGAGGCGGGTGGACAAACAAAACCCCACAAATTCTGACAAACTCCAAGCATTGATTATGCAAGAATGGGCTGCCATCAGTCAGGATGTGGTCCAGAAGTTAATTGACAGCATGCCAGGGCGGATTACAGAGGTCTTGAAAAAGAAGTGTCAACACTGCAAATATTGACTCTTTGCATCAACATCATGTAATTGTCAATAAAAGCCTTTGACACTTATGAAATGCTTGTAATTATACTTCAGTATTCCATAGTAACATCTGACAAAAATATCTAAAGACACTGAAGCAGCAAACTTTGTGAAAATTAATATTTGTGTCATTCTCAAAACTTTTGGCCACGATTGTATATATACACTTCCCAGTCCCTTTTTAACCCCTCTCTCACATCTCTGTACCAATTCTCCCAGCTTGTTTCTTTTTCTTCGTGTTCACCGTACCCCTTTTTTCTCTCTCATCTCTCCATTTTCATTTTCTTTATCTCTATCCTCATGCTAACTCTCTCTCTTATCCCAGCTAGGTATTTATTTTTCTCTCTCTCTCTGCCCCACATTGCCTGTGTGTCTGACTGTGTGTAAATGAGAGGGAATGCTCACAGGTTGGCACCTCCCTGGTTCCACACTGGGATATCTTAACAAGGCATCCCGTCAGCCATCAATCCCGGGTCCTGTTTAGACCCCCCACTGGATCAGAGCTTCTTTATTTCTTATCTCTACACCTTTCTCTTTCCCTCACAAATCCTCTCTTTCTCTCCCCCTAATTTCCTAATTCTCTCTCTTTCATCTCCCTCTTCCTCTCTGTCTGTCTTTCTTTTCCTTCCTTCCTTTCTTCCTGCCTCTCTCTCTCCCTTTCTGACTACCTCTCTCGCCCTCTTTCCTGGCCCATGGCCTAATGAAGGACAGAAACAGACAAGCTGAGGGCACACTGTGTTCCCTGCTGGGTATTTGTGTGGAGGAGCGGGAGGAGTAGCGGTGGGCACATGACCAACCCAGAGGGGAAAAGCACAGTTAAGGCCTATGGTAGCCATGGTCACATTGACCTCACCACAGGCCTTTTGGCCACACCAAGTTATCACACTGTAACCCCTGGGTACTGTAACCCCTGGGTACACATACCCCATCATATACCCCAACATATACCCCTGCAAAAGAGCAAGAATATGCAGGCACACACACACACACACACACACACACACACACACACACACATTACAGTGAGCTCTAAAGTATTTAACTGCAGATTTAACTGCAGACTGTGAGCTGTAATTGGACGGTAATTTCTATCCATATCGGGTGAACCGTTTCGAAATTACAGCACTTTTTGTCCATAGTCCCCCCATTTTAGGGAACCAAAAGTACTGTGTCGTGTATTAAAGGAGTATGAAGTTTAGTATTTGGTCCCATATTCATAGCACGCAATGACTACAACAAACTTGTGATTCTACAAATTTGGTGGATGCATTTGCTGTTTGATTTGGTTGTTTCAGATTATTTTGTGCCCAATAGAAATGAAATGTAAATAATGTATTGTGTCATTTTTGAGTCACTTTTATTATAAATAATAATATAATATGTTTCTAAACACTTCTACATTAATGTGGATGTTACCATTATTAAGGATAGTCCTGAATGAATCATGAATAATGATGAGTGAGAAAGTTACAGATGCACAAATATCATACCCCCAAGACATGCTAACCTCTCACCATTACAATAATAGGGGAGGTTAGCATTTTTGGGGGGTATAATATTTGTGCATCTGTAAATACCATCAAATTAAAACTGACAGTCTGCAGTTTAACCTCATAGTCATTGTAAAGTGCTGGAATACAGAGCCAAAAAAATAATAATGCATCTATATCACTGGGTAGAGGAAAGGGGCAGCTGAACACTGATCCATCTATACTCCTCACGTAGGCCGTAGCCAAACACTTGATTTGTCTTTGTACACCAGGGGTTAGCGTTAAAGTTCATAATGATTTGTCTTAGTACACCAGGGGTTAGTGTTAAAGTTCATAATGATGTGTCTTTGTACACCAGGGGTTAGTGTTAAAGTTCATAATGATTTGTCTTTGTACACCAGGGGTTAGCGTTCAAGTTCATAATGATGTGTCTTTGTACACCAGGGGTTAGTGTTAAAGTTCATAATGATTTGTCTTTGTACACCAGGGGTTAGTGTTAAAGTTCATAATGATTTGTCTTTGTACACCAGGGGTTAGTGTTAAAGTTCATAATGATTCATTATACAGTATATATACCTTCTGTCCTTTCCTTCCTGAGTTATAGTTAAAGTTGGAACGTCTGTTGCTGTTTTGGGAACAGTAATGACATATGAGCACACACAGATTTACTGTGCTGGTAACTGTTCTACTCCTCAAAGTCATAAGAGGAGCTAACCAATGGGAGTGT
Source organism: Salvelinus fontinalis (assembly GCF_029448725.1). Classification (NCBI taxonomy): domain Eukaryota; kingdom Metazoa; phylum Chordata; class Actinopteri; order Salmoniformes; family Salmonidae; genus Salvelinus; species Salvelinus fontinalis. The sequence goes on from NC_074691.1 coordinate 18,738,307, forward strand.
CTTTATCAAACTCTTCTGCCAATTTCAAACCAAAACCCATACAACACATTTGCCAATGCTGGGGTGCGGTCAAGTGGGGAGAAATAAGGTGGGAGAAATATTATACTTTGTTTTCAATTGGTTGACCTTTCCGTGTTAAACCAGCATGCATTGCATCACAAGTTGAAACCTCCCCAACTTTTCTAACAGACAGTGCAACACAAACCAAGGCCATCCCAAGAGGAATTACTAAACCATTGAGTTGGCTGTGGGTACGTTCTTGTGAGAACGAGTGTGGTAGCACTCCCCCTACTGTTTTACCTCACGCTTCACCCCCCCCCCCCTCAACTAGGACAATGGCAACAATAGACAAAACAAGATATACACAAAGCAACATTTTACTTCATAACTATCAGCTAGATATGTGAATCATAATGATGTAGCTAACCAGATAATATAACAGTCAAAAATGACCTAAAACAAATTCTATGCAAGATAGATGTCAATTCTTCGTGGGTAGCTAGCTCACAATTATTTGTGGCTATCTGGCTAGCTTACAGTACTAGTAGCTAGCCAGTTAGCCCTATTGACTTATTACGGGTTTGCTGTCTACGGTACGTAGGCAGGTAAACATGCCAAAATGAGCACGGCATGTATTTATTAACGTATAAAGATTAAATATTGTAATCAGGCAACATTTGAGATGTGAATAGGCAACATTTCTTTCCACAGTTGGAGTGTATTTTCTCTGGCTTCAGCTGAAATAATGGCTACCATTGATTTCAAGACATTTTGCGTAGTTTTTTACGTGGTTGCGTCATATTTTTTTACATACTTTCTGTTGAAGCTTGCATTGATCCATGCTTCAAAATATACACAAATGGATTATGCATTTGAGAAGTGCCCTCCATCCTCCATTTAACATACTTGATTTGGACTCATACTCCTACACTCCCGTGCTCCAAGTTTGCGGTTGTATGCATTTTGACACCCTGTGTTTTTGGCACATCACAGATAAGCCCTGGGGGAACAGAGGTGACAATGAAGATACTGGTGGTGTCTGAGAGGCATGTGTGTAAAGCTCCAGCCCTGTCCTCTCTCTCCCTCTGTCCCTAGCTCTCTCTGTAACCCTCTCCCACTCGCTCCTTACTCTCTCGCACTCCCTAGCTCTGTCCCCTCTCCCACTCTCTCTCCCTTCCTCCCTCCCTCACTCCCTAGCTCTCTCTGTCCCCTCCCCCACTCTCTCTCTCTCCTTCCCTCCCTACCTACCTCTCTCTCCTCACTCATAGGACCTCTGCAGAAGCCCGTGGTGACAGCCACAGCATGTCAGTCCGCTACTGTGAAAGCCTTGAAATAGACATTTAACTGCCACTTAAACATGTGTGTGTATTTTATTTATTTTATTTTTTATTTCACCTTTATTTAACCAGGTAGGCTAGTTGAGAACAAGTTCTCATTTGCAACTGCGACCTGGCCAAGATAAAGCATAGCAGTGTGAACAGACAACAACACAGAGTTACACATGGAGTAAACAATAAACAAGTCAATAACATGGTAAGGAAAAAAAAGAGAATCTATATACAATGTGTGCAAAAGGCATGAGGTAGGCAATAAATCGAGTAATTACAATTTAGCAGATTAACACTGGAGTGATAAATCATCAGATGATCATGTGCAAGAAGAGATACTGGTGTGCAAAAGAGCAGAAAAGTAAATAAATAAAAGCAGTATGGGGGGTGAGGTAGGTAAATTGGGTGGGTAGTTTACAGATGGACTATGTACAGCTGCAGCGATCGGTTAGCTGCTCGGATAGCAGATTTTTAAAGTTGTTGAGGGAGATAAAAGTCTCAAACTTCAGAGATTTTTGCAATTCGTTCCAGTCGCAGGCAGCAGAGAACTGGAAGGAAAGGCGTCCAAATGAGGTTTTGGCTTTAGGGATGATCAGTGAGATACACCTGCTGGAGCGCGTGCTACGGGTGGGTGTAGCCATCGTGACCAGTGAACTGAGATAAGGCGGCACTTTACCTAGCATAGCCTTGTAGATGACCTGGAGCCAGTGGGTCTGACGACGAACATGTAGCGAGGGCCAGCCGACTAGGGCATACAGGTCGGAGTGGTGGGTCGTATAAGGTGCTTTAGTAACAAAACGGATGGCACTGTGATAAACTGCATCCAGTTTGCTGAGTAGAGTATTGGAAGCTATTTTGTAGATGACATCGCCGAAGTCGAGGATCGGTAGGATAGTCAGTTTTACTAGGGTAAGTTTGGCGGCGTGAGTGAAGGAGGCTTTGTTGCGGAATAGAAAGCCGACTCTAGATTTGATTTTGGATTGGAGATGTTTGATATGAGTCTGGAAGGAGAGTTTGCAGTCTAGCCAGACACCTAGGTACTTATAGATGTCCACATATTCTAGGTCGGAACCGTCCAGGGTGGTGATGCTAGTCGGGCGTGCGGGTGCAGGCAGCGAACGGTTGAAAAGCATGCATTTGGTTTTACTAGCGTTTAAGAGCAGTTGGAGGCCACGGAAGGAGTGTTGTATGGCATTGAAGCTCGTTTGGAGGTTAGATAGCACAGTGTCCAAGGAAGGGCCGGAAGTATACAGAATGGTGTCGTCTGCGTAGAGGTGGATCAGGGAATCGCCCGCAGCAAGAGCAACATCATTGATGTATACAGAGAAAAGAGTCGGCCCGAGAATTGAACCCTGTGGTACCCCCATAGAGACTGCCAGAGGACCGGACAACGTGCCCTCCGATTTGACACACTGAACTCTGTCTGCAAAGTAGTTGGTGAACCAGGCAAGGCAGTCATTAGAAAAACCAAGGCTACTGAGTCTGCCGATAAGAATATGGTGATTGACAGAGTCGAAAGCCTTGGCCAGGTCGATGAAGATGGCTGCACAGTAATGTCTTTTATCGATGGCGGTTATGACATCGTTTAGTACCTTGAGCATGGCTGAGGTGCACCCGTGACCGGCTCGGAAACCGGATTGCACAGCGGAGAAGGTACGGTGGGATTCGAGATGGTCAGTGATCTGTTTGTTGACTTGGCTTTCGAAGACCTTAGATAGGCAGGGCAGGATGGATATAGGTCTGTAACCGTTTGGGTCCAGGGTGTCTCCCCCTTTGAAGAGGGGGATGACCGCGGCAGCTTTCCAATCCTTGGGGATCTCAGATGATACGAAGGAGAGGTTGAACAGGCTGGTAATAGGGGGTGCGACAATGGCGGCGGACAGTTTCAGAAATAGGGGGTCCAGATTGTCAAGCCCAGCTGATTTGTATGGGTCCAGGTTTTCCAGCTCTTTCAGAACATCTGCTATCTGGATATGGGTAAAGGAGAAGCTGGGGAGGCTTGGGCGAGTAGCAGCGGGGGGGGCGGGGCTGTTGGCCAAGGTTGGAGTCGCCAGGAGGAAGGCATGGCCAGCCATTGAGAAATGTTTGTTGAAGTTTTCGATTATCACGGACTTATCAGTGGTGACCGTCTTACCTAGCCTCAGTGAAGTGGGAAGCTGGGAGGAGGTGCTCTTATTTTCCATGGACTTAACAGTATCCCAGAACTTTTTGGAGTTAGAGCTACAGGATGCAAATTTCTGCTTGAAAAAGCTGGCCTTTGCTTTCCTGACTGACTGCGTGTATTGGTTCCTGACTTCCCTGAACAGTTGCATATCGCGGGGGCTCTTCGATGGTATTGCAGTTCGCCACAGGATGTTTTTGTGCTGGTCGAGGGCAGTCAGGTCTGGAGTGAACCAGGGGCTATATCTGTTCTTGGTTCTGCATTTTTTGAACGGAGCATGCTTGTCTAATATGGTGAGGAAGTAACTTTTAAAGAATGACCAGGCATCCTCAACTGACGGGATGAGGTCAATATCCTTCCAGGGTACCCGGGCCAGGTCGATTAGAAAGGCCTGCTCGCAGAAGTGTTTTAGGGAGCGTTTGACAGTGATGAGGGGTGGTCGTTTGGCCGCGGACCCGTGGCGGATACAGGCAATGAGGCAGTGATCGCTGAGATCTTGATTGAAGACAGCAGAGGTGTATTTGGAGGGCATGTTGGTCAGGATAATGTCTATTAGGGTGCCCATGTTTACGGATTTAGGGTTGTACCTGGTGGGTTCCTTGATGATTTGAGTGAGATTGAGGGCATCAAGCTTAGATTGTAGGACTGCCGGGGTGTTAAGCATATCCCAGTTTAGGTCACCTAACAGAACAAACTCTGAAGCTAGATGGGGAGCGATCAATTCACAGATGGTGTCCAGGGCACAGCTGGGAGCTGAGGTGGGTCGGTAGCAGGCGGCAACAGTGAGAGACTTATTTATGGAGAGATTAATTTTTAAAATTAGAAGTTCGAACTGTTTGGGCATAGACCTGGAAAGTATGACAGAACTTTGCAGGCTATCTCTGCAGTAGATTGCAACTCCTCCCCCTTTGGCAGTTCTATCTTGACGGAAAGTGTTATAGTTGGGTATGGAAATCTCAGAATTTTTGGTGGCCTTCCTAAGCCAGGATTCGGAAACGGCAAGGACATCAGGGTTGGCAGAGTGTGCTAAAGCGGTGAGTAAGGCAAACTTAGGGAGGAGGCTTCTGATGTTGACATGCATAAGGCCAAGGCTTTTTCGATCACAGAAGTCAACAAATGAGGGTGACTGGGGACATGCAGGGCCTGGGTTTACCTCCACATCACCCGAGGAACAGAGGAGTAGTAGGATGAGGGTGCGGCTAAAGGCTATCAAAACTGGTCGCCTAGAGCGTTGGGGACAAGGAATAAAAGGAGCAGATTTATGGGCGTGGTAGAATAGATTCTGGGCATAATGTGCAGACCGGGGTATGGTGGGGCACGGGTACAGCGGAGGCAAGCCCAGGCACTGGGTGATGATAACAGAGGTTGTATCTCTGGACATGCTGGTCTCAATGGGTGAGGTCACCGCATGTGTGGGGGGTGGGACAAAGGAGGTATCAGAGGTACGGAGAGTGGAACTACGGGGTCCATTGCAAACCAAACAATGATAACTAGCCTGAACAACAGTATGCAAGGCATATTGATATTTGAGAGAGACATACAATAAGGCATAAAGTGATTGCAGGTCTTGATTGGGAGAGCTAGCTAAAACAACAGGTGAGATAACAGCAGCTAGTCAGCTAACACAGCAACAGCAGGTAAAAATGGCGATGACCAGGCAGAGAGGGTCGGATTAACTACACACAGATCCTGAGTTAAAGCACAGAGCCGACAGATAAAACACAAGTAAACGGAATGGAGTACCGTGAATTAATGGACAGTCAAGCAGGCATCAGCTATGTAGCCGAGTGATCATAGTGTTCAGGGGGCAGCCGTAGATGGAGCAGTGAGGCCTCCACTAAGCTAGCCCGCGGCGTTTAAAGTTAGTAGCCCGGGGGGTGGTCTGCTCAGATGGAGGGGGTCTGCTCAGACGGAGGCCGGTTGAGGGCACAGCGGATGGGGTATTCGTCTGCAGACCAGACGTGGTCGTGTCGACAGAGAATCCAAGCCGGATGGCGGTGGCGAAAGAGAGGTTGTGAATTGTAGAATTGTGTTTGCTAACTGGTGCTAGCTTCGTGATTCAGACAGCTAGTCATGGGTAGCAAGCTAGCAGAAGATGGAGGTCTGTTTTTAGCCACGCCGTGCAATTCCGTCGGTAGATTAGTGGGGTTCCGTGTGGTAGAGGGGACCATTCCAATTGTCAAAATAGTTATAGTGGCCTAAGAAGATTGTTCGATAGACCTGTTCAGATAGCAGCCGATATGCTCAAGACAGCTAACGATTAGCGGGCCGCAGTTAGCATATGGACGTTCAGGTTACGTCGCGATGGAGGGGCCAGTTGAAATACTCCCTCGGGCAGATAACGTCGGTATCCCAGTCGTGAAGGCCCGGTGGGGCTCCGCATCGGCAGTAAAACGGGTCCGGATAGGTGATTGTAGCCCAGGAGTGGCTGATGGAACTCTTCAGCTGGCTAGCTCCGGGATAATTGGTGTTTGCTCCGGAATTGATGTTAGCCAATAGTCACTCGGATAGCAGCTAGTTAGCTGCAAGATCCAGGTGTAAATGTCCAGAGCTTGCGGTAAAAATCCGGGGATATGGAGAGAAAATAGGTCTGGTATGCTCTGGTCTGAGTCGCATTGTACAAAACTGGCAATAGTTTTCCGAGCTAAAGGATAGCTGATGAGCGCTAGCTGTGGTTAGCTGAACTACTAACGTTAGCTTGTGAGCTGGCTAACTTCTGGCTAGCTTCTGTTGTAGATTTCGGATACGAGGTGAATGATACTTTTGAGGAAAAAAAAACAGATCCGCACCACATTTGGTGAGGTGGGTTGCAGGAGTGTTTTGAAGTTGAGTTTTTAAGAAGAAAAAAATATATATAAAAAGATATGCGAAGAAAAATATATAAAATATATATACACGGGACAAGACGAGGACAAAGGACATCTGACTGCTACACCATCTTGGATTCTATGTATGTATGTGTGTGTGTGCCCATGCGTGTGTGTGTTCACATGTGAATGGGAGAGTGATAGGACCACCCTGGTAATAGGTTAACAGTAAAGACTAAAGTACTGAACTTGACAACTCTTACTGGTTCGCGGTATTCACAGGTGCAGTCTTTACTGGGAATGTTTTCATTTGTAAAAGTTTAACAGTCTGCGGGTGTTTGTTGACAACATCAGGCATGTCAGGGACACTTTCAGTTATACAGTGTTTTCAATTCTCGGTAAGATGTCCCTTGTTGGCATCCATACTTATGCAGGACACGTACTGTTATTGAATTACATTATGCTTGAAGTTGATCAACATGTCATAAGGGTTGAATGCAGAACACATTAGGTTATTACTGCAACTGTGATACTACGACTGTGATGTGGTTGTCTCACCTTGCGATCTTAAGATGAACGCACTAATTGTAAGTCGCCCTGGATAAGAGCATCTGCTAAATGGATAAAATGTCAATGAAAAGAGTCCCTTTTTTGGAAATAGAAATTGTGCACCAATATTGACTTTTAAAAACCTGTTATATAAAATAAGGTGGCCTTTAACATAGAGCACATAGAGAATTCAATACAGATTCAGATTCATTTGTATGAATAAAGACTTGCTAAAGTTCCAAAATGCAGCATTTTGACATGTCCTTCCTTGCACCCTTTGTGACTTCTAGGAAGATTTTGACCCATTTAAGCACAGGAAATCTCAACGTTTTCATCATCATTGTAAAGCCCTCGTTATTTTGTTTCTTTGACAAAGTAATTTCTGAAGATTATTATGTATTTTATGTGATTAGTGATTCTTTTACATCTGTCCTTCATTTTAAGGTCAACCCTGTTATGTGAACTCTCATTTTATTATGGTGAAACTATTCCTTTTAAAATATTCTCTTCAAAAGAAAATTGTACATCTAATAGCTAATCATAGTGTCATGAACAGGCTCGTAGCCAGTAACAAAAAGGGAGACAACATGGAGATCAAGGAATAACAAAAATATATTTATTAACTAAAGTAAACTACAAACATTGGTGTGTGTAGTCAGTAGTGTAAGTAAGTGGTTGCATGCATAGATGTGATAATGAGGGGTGTTGAAAGGTGCCAAAGCAAACAAACAAAACAGCCACAACCAAAATCCAACAGTGTGTCTGTGTAACAGTATAGCTTATGTCCCTCTCCTCACCCCTACCTGGGCTCGAACCAGGGACCCTCTGCACACATAGACAACAGCCACCCTCGAAGCATCGTTACCCATCGCTCCACAAAAGCCACAGCCCTTGTAGATCAAGGGGAACAACTACTTCAAGGTCTCAGAGCGTGTGACGTCACCGATTGAAACGCTATTAGCGTGCACCCCGCTAACTAGCTAGCCATTTCACATCAGTTACATCTTCATGCAGAGTCTCCTCAATAAATAGGAGAAAGGCGTATTTATCCCCAGGACACACCCGAGCCCAGGTGTGTCCCATTTCACTGACGACCCTCCTGGCTCACCCACCGACATCCTAATAAGGAAAACGAGTGTAGTCGCAATTCAACGGCTCAAACACGAGACGTATGTGACAGGGTATACACACAATCACGGATTACAAAAAAAAAAACAGCCCCATCGCGGACATCAACGTCTTGCTCCCAGAGAAATTAAACAACTTCTTTGCGCGCTTTAAAGACAATACAGTGCCACTGACACAGCCTGATACCAAAGACTGTGGGCTCCCCTTCTCCGTCGCCGACGTGAGTAAAACATTTAAACATGTTAACCATCGCAAGGCTGCCGGCCCAGACGCCCTACCTAGCCACGTCCTCAGAGCATACGCAGACCAGCTGACTGGTGTGTTTACGGACATATTCAATCAATCCCTATCCCAGTCTGCTGTCGCAACATGCTTCAAGATGGCCACCATTGTTCCTGTAACCAAGAAAGTAAAGGTAACTGAGCTAAATGACTATCGCCCCGTTGCACTCACTTCTGTCATAATGAAGTGCTTTGAGAGACTAGTCAAGGATCATGCTTACCGCCCCAATAGGTCCACAGACAATGCAATCGCCATCACACTGCACACTGCCCTATCCCACCTGGACTAAAAGGAACACCTATGTGAGAATGCTATTCATTGACTACAGCTCAGCGTTCAACACCATAGTGCCCTCAAAGCTCATCAATAAGCTACGGACCCTGGGACTAAACACCTCCCTCTGCAACTGGATCCTGGACTTCCTGACGAGCCACCCCCAGGTGATAAGGGTAGGTAACAACACATCCGCGACGCTGATCCTCAACACAGAGGCCCCTCAGGGGTGCGTGCTCAGTCCCCTCCTGTACTCCCTTTTTACTCATGACTACACGGCCATGCACGACTCCAACACCATCATTAAGTTTGCAGATGACACAACAGTGGTAGGCCTGATCACCAACAACGATGAGACAGCCTATAGGAAGGAGGTCAGAGACCTGGCCGGGTGGTGCCAGGACAACAACCACTCCCTCAACATGATCAAGACAAAGGAGATGATTGTGGACTACAGGAAAAAGAGGACCAAGCATGCCCCCATTCTCATCGACAGGGCTGTAGTGGAGCAGGTTGAGAGCTCCTTGGTGTCCACATCACCAACAAACGAACATGATCCAAGCACACCAAGACAGTCGTGAAGAGGGCACGACAAAGCCTATTCCCCCTCAGGAGACTGAAAAGATTTGTCATGGGTCCTCAGATCCTCAAAAGATTCTACAGCTGCACCATCGAGAGCATCCTGACTGGTTGCATCACTGCCTGGTATGGCAACTGCTTGGCCTTCGACCACAGGTCACTACAGAGGGTAGTGCACTGTATGACAGACCGTTTCATCAACAGGAAAGAGAAGAGGATGGCATTGGCGTTTCTCTACAATTAGGGTGAGTCAACATGTTTTTTCTACTCACTCACACACACACACACACACACACACACACACACACACACACACACACACACACACACACACACACACACACACACACACACACACACACACACACACACACACACACACACACACACACACACACACACACACACACAGAAATCAGAACCATGGACAGCCACATCATATTTAGCTTACGTTGACTGGACTAAATTGTTGTCATTGTATTAGACTAACCATAGGTGATTTGATGATGTTGAAATGTTGAAATTGAAATGGTGCTGGAACAGTGGAGGCAACCCCTTTTTTCTTTGTGACTTGCGGTAACTCTCTGTGATTCTATATCAGTAGTTGTTTAGTAGTCCGAAAATGTCGGAAACATTAACTTGCTTGACCATGTAACTGTTTGTTACATGCAATATTATTTGTGGACTTCACTGGACAGATGCAGCTCTCCAGTTTTGTGATGAAACAAAGGTGTGCTTTAATTTATTCTGCCACTGTGTCTTCTTATTGTCTCTGCCTTAGGCCTATATATCATGGTCGCAAGTTATAGAGCAAACAATGTATAGGTATATAATATGGCTTGGCTTCCCAAGTGATTTTACCCACGCACCGCTACAGTGACAGAATGTTCAAATGAAGTGAAATCAAAAGTTTTATTGAGCAAGTTACACTTCCCCAAAGGCACCAAAATGGTGGAACGACCCAACATTTATTTTGTCCAATCCCACATACCCTAATCCCTCCTGTAGGACATCTACAGTATCTTAGAAATAAAAAAATGGACATTTTCAAATCTACTCTGACTTAGGCATAATAAACTACGGCCGTACCAAGCCACCATTCCATACCTCCTTGTTTAACCCACTTTCTGTAGTTGACACCTGGTCCCAGCCGCCAAAGAAGACCAATATCACGGTCTAACTCTTTCTTATCATCGTCGGTCTGTCCAAGTTGTCAGTGCCCACGTCGGCCCAATTGAGGTGTCCAGATCAAATACCCGATCAAGGAAACCTGGGAGGACCATTAAGGTTCTTTCAGAATCTCAGCCACCCCATGAAAATAGAAAGGGGCCCAAAAACATCCCTTTGAAAGGAGATCTGGGCTAGGGGCTCGGCTTTCAAAACAAGCAATGGGAGCTCTCGTGGGATTAGTGAGTGTGTTGCCTGGCAGAGGGGACTATAATCGACCACTTTACGCGTGATGAATGACGATCCAATTTGGTTTCTGTGGAGGGGGTCTGGGTGTGTCATCGTGCCCGGTGGTCCAAAGTGGAACGGGTACTCTGTCTGGACACACACGCACACCACAGGCAGCCGGTGGCACCTTAACTGGGGAGGACGGGCTCATAGTAATTGTTGAAACAGAACCCAAATCTCCATGTGTTTGATAACATTCCATTCACTCCATTAAAGACATTATTATGAGCCGTTCTCCCTCCAGCAGCCTCCTGTGGCACACAAACACACAAACACACACACACAAACACACAAACACACACAAACACACACACACAAACACACAAACACACACAAACACGCACACAAACACACACACACACACACACACTAACACACACGCACGAACACACACCGACTCACCCATACACACACCGACTCACCCATACACACACACACACACACACACACACGCACGAACACACACCGACTCACCCATACACACACACACACACACACACACACACACACACACACACACACACACACACACACACACACACACACACACACACACACACACACACACACACACACACACACACACACACACACACACACACACAAGCACCCTGCTGTGACTGGCTCATCTTGTCGTGTCCATTACGAGTGAGTGATGGAGGGATGAAGAGGGGGGGTCGCTAGAATGAGGGAGAGATGGAGTACAGAAAGAGTTGGTTTCTCTAGTCAATGGGATAAAGGCAGATATGATGTCAGCGCTTCAGTCTTTTAGGGAGACTGACAGGTTGGAATGAGACAAGAATAATGGGTTCAAAACTGAGACCTGAAACTGAATCAACTCATCCTTTCACTGAATCTGGGCTCTTAGTATGTGTAAGGTACTAAATGGGCTTTTACTATGAGATAAACTTGCTCTAAATTCTAAATCTTAGAAACAAACTTCTCTAATCCTGTCAGTATATGTATAGATTAAAACATTCTAACTTCATGGCACTTGATTCATAGTAGACTAAAGCGTACTGTATAAATGACCATCGGAGGTGTTTATCTGTCAAAGTCAAAGGCCTTTGATATAGTAATATTTTATTTATTTTGCAAATATGGAACAGTCTGAAATGACCCTTGAATACAAAACAAAGTGGACACAGAATAGAAGTACACTGAGTGTACTAAACATTAGGAACACCTTCCTAATATTGAGCTGCAACATCGAGAGCATCCTGACTGGTTTCATCACTGCCTGGTAAGGCAATTGCTCGGCCTCTGACCGCAAAACACTACAGAGGGTGTGCGTACGGCCCAGTACATCACTGGGGCTAAGCTGCCTGCCATCCAGGACCTCTACACCAGGCGGTGTCAGAGGAAGGCCCTAAAAATTGTCAAAGACCCCACCCACCCCAGTCATAGACTGTTCTCTCTACTACCGCATGGCAAACGGTACCAGAGTGCCAAGTCTAGGACAAAAAGGCTTCTCAACAGTTTTTACCCCCAAGCCATAAGACTCCTGAACAGGTAATCAAATGGTTACCCGGACTATTTGCATTGTGTGCCCCCCCCAACCCCTCTTTTTACGCTGCTGCTACTCTCCGTTTATCATATATGCACAGTCACTTTAACTATACATTCATGTACATACTACCTCAATTGGGCCGCCAACCAGTACTCCCGCACATTGGCTTACTGGGCTATCTGCATTGTGTCCCACCCACCACCCGCCAACCCCTCTTTTACGCTACTGCTACTCTCTGTTCATCATATATGCATAGTCACTTTAACCATATCTACATGTACATACTACCTCAATCAGCCTCACTAACCGGTGTCTGTATGTAGCCTCGCTACTTTTATAGCCTCGCTACTGTATATAGCCTGTCTTTTTACTGTTGTTTTATTTCTTTACCTACCTATTGTTCACCTAATACCTTTTTTGCACTATTGGTTAGAGCCTGTAAGTAAACATTTCAGTGTAAGGTCTACACCTGTTGTATTCAGCGCATGTGACAAATAAACTTTGATTTGATTTGAGTTGCAAACCTTTTACCCTCAGAACATACTCAATTCGTCGGGGCATGGACTCTACAAGGATTTGAAAGCGTTCCACAGGGATATTGGCCCATGTTGATTCTAATGCTTCCCACAGTTGTGTCAAGTTGGCTGGATGTCCTTTGGGTGGTGGACCATTCTTTATACACACGGGAAACTGTTGAGCGTGAAAAACCCACCACCATTGCAGTTCTTGACACCCTCAAAACGTTGCACCTGGCACCTACTACCAAACCCCATTCAAAGGCACTTAAATCTTTTGTCATGTTCATTCACCCTCTAAATGGCACAGATACACAATCCATGTCTCACTTGTCTCCAGGCTTAGAAATCCTTCTTTAACCTGTCTCCTCCCCTTCATCTACACTGATTGAAGTGGATTATGACATCAATAAGGGATCAGCTTTCAGCTGGATTCACCTGGTCAGACTATGTCATGGAAAGAGCAGGTGTTCCTAATGTTTTCTACACTTAGTGTATATAATATCAGCACAGTTTTGTGACCACCACATGCTGTATAATATCCCAATTTGTAGTACAGGCTTACTATGGTAGAACCAGGGAGGGCACCAGATATTATGCCATTGGCCCAGAGCCAGAGGTCAATCTGAATGTTACCCAGAGACAGGTCAACCTGAGAAGGCTTAGCTAAGGTTAGCTGAGGTGGCATAATGATTCACTACTGTCTGACTATACACATTTGACATATATCAACACATCTAGCATATATCACACCTCTGAGATATATCATTTACACATCTAACATATACAGTTGAAGTCGGAAGTTTACATACGCCTTCGCCAAATACATTTAACTCAGTTTTTCACAATTCCTGACATTTAATCCTCGTAAAAATTCCCTGTCTTAGGTCAGTTAGGATCACCACTTTTTTTAAGAATGTGAAATGTCAGAATAATAGTGGACAGAATGATTTATTCAGCTTTAATTTCTTTCATCACATTCCCAGTGGGTCAGAAGTTTACATACTCAATTAGTATTTGGCAGCATTGCCTTTAAATTGTTTAACTTGGGTCAAACGTTTCGCAAAACCTTCCACAAGCTTCCCACAATAAGTTGGGTGAATTTTGGCCCATTCCTCCTGACAGAACTGGTGTAACTGAGTCAGGTTTGTAGGCCTCCTTGCTCGCACATGCTTTTTCAGTTCTGCCTACAAATTTTCTATGGGATTGAGGTCAGGGCTTTGTGATGGCTCTCCAATACCTTGACTTCGTTGTCCTTAAGCCATTTTGCCACAACTTTGGAAGTATGCTTGGGGTCATTGTCCCTTTGGAAGACCCATTTGTGACCAAGCTTTAACTTCCTGACTGATGTCTGATGTCTTGAGATGTTGCTTAAATATATCCACATAATTTTCCTCCCTCATGTTGCCATCTATTTTGTGAAGTGCACCAGTCTCTCCTGCAGCAAAGCACCCCCACAACATGATGCTGCCACCCTCGTGCGTCATGGTTGGGATGGTGTTCTTCGGCTTGCAAGCCTCCCCCTTTTTCCTCCAAACATAACGATGGTCATTATGGCCAAACAGTTCCATTTTTGTTTCATCAGACCAGAGGACATTTCTCCAAAAAGTAAGATCTTTGTCCCCATATGCAGTTGCAAACCATAGTCTGTCTTTTTTATGATGGTTTTGGAGAAGTGGCTTCTTTCTTGCTGAGCTGCCTCTCAGCTTATGTCAACATAGGACTCGTTTTACTGTGGATATAGATACTTTTGTACCTGTTTCCTCCAACATCTTCACAAGGTCCTTTACTGTTGTTCTGGGATTGATTTGCACTTTTTGTACCAAAATACGTTCATCTCTAGGAGACAGAACGTGTCTCCTTCCTGAGAGGTATGACGGCTGCATGGTCCCATGGTGTTTATACTTGTGTTCGTACTATAGTTTGTACAGATGAACGTGGTACCTTCAGGCGTTTGGAAATTGCTCCCAAGGAGTAACCAGACTTCTCTCTTTCTCTCTCTCGGAGGACCTGAGCCCTAGGACCATGCCTCAGGACTACCTGGCATGATGACTCCTTGATGTCCCCAGTCTACCTGGCCGTGCTTCTGCTCCAGTTTCAACTGTTCTGCCTGCGGCTATGGAAGCCTGACCTATTCACCGGACGTGCTACCTGTCCCAGACATGCTGTTTTCAACTCTCTAGAGACCACAGGAGCGGTAGAGATACCCCTAACGATCGGCTATGAAAAGCCAACTGACATTTACTTCTGAGGTGCTGACTTGCTGCACCCTTGACAACTACTGTGATTATTATTATTTGACCATGCTGGTAATTTATGAACATTTGAACATCTTGGCCATGTTCTGTTATAATCTCAGCCAGAAGAGGACTGGCCACCCCTCATAGCCTGGTTCCTCTCTAGGTTTCTTCCTAGGTTTTGGCCTTTCTAGGGAGTTTTTCCTAGCCACCGTGCTTCTACACCTGCATTGCTTGCTGTTTGGGGTTTTAGGTTGGGTTTCTGTACAGCACTTTGAGATATCAGCTGATGTAAGAAGGGCTATATAAATAAATTTGATTTGATTTGATTTGGAGGTCTTGGCTGATTTCTTTTGATATTCCCATGATGTCAAGCAAAGCGGCACTGAGTTTGAAGGTAGGCCTTGAAATACATCCACAGGTACACCTCCAATTGACTCAAATTATGTCAATTAGCCTATCAGAAGCTTCTAAAGCCATGACATACTTTTCTGGAATTTTACAAGCTGTTTAAAGGCACAGTCAACTTAGTGTATGTAAACTTCTGACCCACTGGAATTGTGATACAGTGAATTATAAGTGAAATAATCTGTCTGTAAACAATTGTTGGAAAAATTACTTGTGTCATGCACAAAGTAGATGTCCTAACCGACTTGCCAAAACTATAGTTTGTTAACAAGAAATTTGTGGAGTGGTTGAAAAACGAGTTTTAATGACTCCAACCTAAGTGTATGTAAACTTCCGACTTCAACTGTATCACACAATAAAACCTATAAGGAAATAGCAGCCATAGCAACAGTAATCTAATGGTTTTTGAACAGACAACTACTGAGCTTTGGTGACACCCCTGCCCAGGGCAATTATACAGTGTGTACCATTAGGGAATATTCATAGTACTGTATCTGGTGGCTCTTTAAAAAATGACTTAGAGTTGAAAGAAGTGAGCATGCAACTATTTAAATGTAAAGAAACAAGTGAACTTGACTTTGGCCAAGCGAGAAGCTAACTCTCTCACAGTGAGCTAGCAACAGTCCCAATGCAGCATGTGCAGTATACAGTATGATGCCATATGAGTTATGAGGGAATGTATTCAGACAGGCTGTCTTGTTGGCTTCCTGACCTGTAGGATTCTGAGTAGAGCTGCAGGGTTTGAATCTGGCCCTGTCAGTCTGTGTGCAACAGGCTGAAGGGACAGCTGCCCCTGTTCAAGCAGTTACCACGTAGGAAGATGAGACCCCTACAACCAGCAGGAGGCCTGACAGATTGGTCATGGTGGCCCAACACCTTATTATGACACTTTATGTTGGTGTTTCCTTTATTTTGGCCAGTTACCTGTTTCTCCCTCACACTTTCTCTCTGTCCTCTCTTCTATCCTTCATCAGACTAGCTCCATTTATTTCTGTCATACTCAATCACACACTCAAATCTCTATTAATCCAATCTGCCATTTTTTTCTCTGTTTATGCTTCCATGTTACCACTGCTACACTGCTACAATTATATGATGTGCGAGTCCAGAACTGTGTCATTGGACAAGATATTTATGAGCATAGGAGGGTGATCATTTTAATTTGATTTAATCAGGAAGGGCTCATTGAGATTTGACATCTCTTTTTCAAGAACATCCTGGCCAAGATAGGCAGCACCAAGTCATTACACAACTATAGACAGACAACATGAAAAACTACAAGTAATCTAGTAAAAACCATAGAATTCACAAGAGTATAACAAAATCATAAAAGGGCAAATTAAAAACATTGACAGGTCATGGAATCAGCCTCAAAATCCTTCATCAGTGATTTATAAACACCAATTGGGACAAGTTCTTCCAGTTTAAAAGTATTTTGTAAGGTGTTCCAAGACGATGGAGCAGAGTACATAAAAGCCCTTTTACCAAATTCAGTTCGGACATTTGGAACAGTTAGCAGGATAAAGTCCGGCGAACGAAGAGTACCCACCACATTTCTGAACAAAAAAATGCCAAAATAAAATGGTAGTAAACCCAAAATGGCTTTGTAAATAAAAGTATACCAGTGACTGAGGCTAGAGTGACTAGAGGCCAGCCCACTCTGGTATACAAAGTGCAGTGGTGCGTAAGGGTTTTGCAATTGATCTCAAACACTGAGTGGAAGCGTATATATAAAATATCCCCATAGTCTAGTAAAGGCATAAATGTAGCTGATACTAGCCTCCTTCTGGCTTCAAAAGAAAAACAGGCCTTATTCAGAAAATAAAATCAGAGCCAGGGTGTGACATCTGAGAGTTATTAATGTTCGTAGTGGCACTGTTTTCACAGTGGGATGCCATCGGAGTATTAATGGTGTGAAGCCGATGATGGTTACAGTAGAATGAGGTCATGTTGGTTCCTGTTGGGCCGAGACTACAGACACGTCTGTGAATCTGACCGATGATGGTTACAGTAGAATGAGGTCATGCTGGTTCCTGTTGGGCCGAGACTACAGACACGTCTGTGAATCTGACCGATGATGGTTACAGTAGAATGAGGTCATGCTGGTTCCTGTTGGGCCGAGACTACAGACACGTCTGTGAATCTGACCGATGATGGTTACAGTAGAATGAGGTCATGCTGGTTCCTGTTGGGCCGAGACTACAGACACGTCTGTGAATCTGACCGATGATGGTTACAGTAGAATGAGGTCATGCTGGTTCCTGTTGGGCCGAGACTACAGACACGTCTGTGAATCTGACTACATCCATGTCTGTTCTACCACTGGAAATAGGCTACCAACAACCACACACACACACATGCACACACACAAACTAATGCATGCATGCACACACACGTACGCAAACTTACAGGCACGCAAACTTAACTCTAACCTAATGGAAATTTGGTCTTAATAGATGGAATAGATAAATCGACCAAAATAGAATGGATTAGTTCAAACATGTCTCAATGTATCAACAGAACATGTCTCACAATGTAAGTAACACACAGCCCCTAAGCATTAAACAAGAAATAACAGTCCCATCCCAAGCAAAAACAAGGTTGCAAAGAATAACAGACACAAAACAATTGTGCCCTTGAACTACAGCGTGGTGGGAGTCAGATAGACAAGAACAATCCAACTATTCCTGTAGGACTGGGGGTTGTATCCCGGTGTATTTCATGCAGAGAGAGGGGGGACATGATAGGGTGTAGAATAGATGGGTTTTGGAGAGTTAAATTACTTTTGCCTGTCTTCCCTCTCTCTCTGTCTCCCCTCTGTCTGCCTGTCTGTCTGTCCGTCTTCCCTGTCTCCTCTCTCTCTGTCTGTCTGTCTGTCTGTCTGTCTGTCTGTCTGTCTGTCTGTCTGTCTGTCTGTCTGTCTGCCTGCCTGCCTGCCTGCCTGCCTGTCTGCCTGTCTGTCTGTCTGTCTGTCTGTCTGTCTGTCTGTCTGTCTGTCTGTCTGTATTCAGGGCTATGTCTGGCCTAGTGCATACGTACCCAAGATGAACTCTTTTACCCTGTTCTCTTTCATCATCCCTATTTTTTCCATCCCTTCCTCTCCCCCACTGATTTCTCACTCACGTTCTTATTCCATCATCCTTCTCTCACTCTACCTCTTTCTCCACCCCCCCCCCTCTTCTTTCTGTCTCTCATTGCTCTCTCTCACTTTCATCTTCCTGTCTCCTTCTCTCACTCCCTCCCACTCCAACCACCTCCCTTTCTCCCTCTATCGGTCTCCCTCTTTCCTCCTCCATCATCACTCTCTCTTTTTCTCTCCCCATGTATCTTTCACATTGGCATCATAAGACCCCAGTGTGTTGAATTTCTATATGTATCCCCTGGTGACCATAATAACATCTATATACAGTATGTCTTTCACATGGCTCTCATCTAAAATGTCTAATTGCATTACATACCACGGCTGGAAATGCATTATTTTTTAATAAAATCTTGAAAAAATTATGTTTTATATGTTCAGCCATTAGAGGTCAGATTTGCCTCTTACTTGCCCTAAAAAACAATTGTTGGCATATGAGAACAACAATAACTACAACAATGACAGCGTCTATCATAAATGAAAGCTAAAGAAATACAAGTACAAACTGAATGTCTGAGAACACAAAGTACATCATGGTGTGTGATTTGTACAGGTGTACTGGGGATTTATTGCATAATGGCACATACAGTGCACTCGGAAACTATTCAGACCACTTGACTTTTTCCACATTTTGTTACATTACAGCCTTATTCAGACCTTTTACTCAGTACTTTGTTGAAGCACCTTTGGCAGAGATTACAGCCTTGAGTCTTCTTGGGTATGACGCTACAAGCTTGGTACCCCTGTATTTGGGGAGTTTCTCCCATTCTTCTCTGTAGATCGTCTCAAGCTCTGTCAGGTTGGATGTGGAGCATCGCGGTACAACTATTTTTAGGTTTATCCAAAGATGTTCGATTGGGTTCAAGTCCAGGCTCTGGCTGGGCCACTCAAAGACATTCAGAGACTTGTCCTGAAGCCACTCCTGCGTTGTCTTGGCTCTGTGCTCAGGGTCGTTTTCCTGTTGGAAGGTGAACCTTCGCCAAAGTCCGAGGTCCTGGGCGCTCTGGAGCAGGTTTTCATCAAGGATCTCTCTGTACTTTGCTCCGTTCATCTTTCCCTCGATCCTGACAAGTCTCATTGTCCCTGCTGCTGAAAAACATCTCCACAGCATGATTCTGCCACCACCATGCTTCACCGTAGGAATGGTGACAGGTTTCTTTCAGACGTGACGCTTGGCATTCAGGCCAAAGAGTTCAATCTTGGTTTCATCAGACCAGAGAATCTGAGAGTCCTTTAGGTGCCTTTTGTGAAACTCCAAGCGGGCTGTCATGTGCCTTCTACTGAGGAGTGGCTTCTGTCTGGCCACTCTACCATAAAGGCCTGATTGGTGGAGTGCTGCAGAGATGGTTGTCCTTCTGGAAGATTCTCCCATCTCCACGGAGGAACTTTGGAGCTCTGTCAGAGGGACCATCGGGCTCTTGGTCACCTACCTGACCAAGGCCCTTCTCCCCCGATTGCTCAATTTGGCCGGGCGGCCAGCTCTAGGAAGAGTCTTGGTGGTTCCAAACTTCTTCCATTTAAGAATGATGGAGGCTACTGTGTTTTTTGGGCCCTTCAATGCTGCAAACATTTTTGGGTACCCTTCCCCAGATCTGTGCCTCAACACAATCCTTTCTCTGAACGTTACAGACAATTCCTTTGAACTCATGGCTTTGTTTTTGCTCTGACATGCACTGTTAACTGTGGGACCTTATATAGACAGGTGTGTGCCTTTCCAAATCATGTCCAATCAATTTCATTTGCCACAACTGGAAACATCTCAAGGATGATCAATGGAAACAGGAGGCACCTGAGCTCAATTTCAAGTTTCATAGCAAAAAGTCTGAATACTTATGCAAATAAGGTATTTCAGTTTTTTTTATATACATTTGAAAAAAATGATGGGGTATTGTGTGTAGATTGATGAGGAACATGTTTAATTGAATTACTTTTAGAATGTTGTAACATAACAGAATGTGGGAAAAGGGAAGGGGTCTGAATACTTTCCGAATTTACTGTATGTTCTGTTGCTGGAGGCGTCTATCATTACACAGCTGTCACGAATAGCGATTTGACCACACAGGCCATAGCCACGGAATCGCCCACCCACATCACCACAGACAGTGGTCTTTGGTGGTTATCTTTGAGCAGGGCAAAGCTGCTGAGATGACTGCAGGAGAACACCGTGTGGGTGGAGTTAGACATCACATACACAGATTTGCAGATGTTATTGCAGGTGCAGCGAAATGCTTGTGTTTCTAGCTCCAACAGTGCAGTAATACCTAACAATAAAATAAAAAACCATACACACATAATCCATAAATAAATTAAAAATAAGTTATATAGGATTAGACATGACTGGAACACAGTATATACATAAAGAATTATTAAAGTGACCAGTGTTCAATGACTATGTACAGTTGAAGTCGGAAGTTTACATACACTTAGGTTGGAGTCATTAAAACTTGTTTTTCAACCACTCCACACATTTCTTGTTAACAAACTATAGTTTTGGCAAGTCGGTTAGGACATCTACTTTGTGCATGACACAAGTAATTTTTCCAACAATTGTTTACAGTTAGATTATTTCACTTATAATTCACTGTATCACAATTCCAGTGGGTCAGAAGTTTACATACACTAAGTTGAATGTGCCTTTAAACAGCTTGGAAAATTCCAGAAAAGGATGTCATGGCTTTAGAAGCTTCTGATAGGCTAATTGACATAATTTGAGTCAATTGGAGGTGTACCTGTGGATGTATTTCAAGGCCTACCTCCAAACTCAGTGCCTCTTTGCTTAACATCATGGGAATATCAAAAGAAACCAGCCAAGACCTCAGAAAAATAATTGTAGACCTCCACAAGTCTGGTTCATCCTTGGGAGCAATTCCCAAACGCCTGAAGGTACCACTTTCACCAGTACAAACAATAATATGCAAGTATAAACACCATTAGACCACGCAGCCGTCATACCGCTCAGGAAGGAGACGCGTTCTGTCTCCTAGAGATGAACGTACTTTGGTGCGAAAAGTTTAAATCAATCCCAGGACAACAGCAAAGGACCTTGTGAAGGTGCTGGAGGAAACAGGTGCAAAAGTATCTATATTGTCACACCCTGGCCTTAGTTATCTTTGTTTTCTTTATTATTTTAGTTAGGTCAGGGTGTGACATGGGGGATGTTTGTGTGTTTTTGTCTCGTCTAGGGTGTTTGTATTGTCTAGGTTTTTTTTGTAGAGTTCATGGGGTTGTGTTCAGTGTAGGTGTTTATGTAAGTCTATGGTTGCCTAGATTGGTTCTCAATTAGAGACAGCTGTCTATCGTTGTCTCTGATTGGGAGCCATATTTAGGCAGCCATAGTCATCAGGTAGGTTGTGGGTGATTGTCTATGTGTAAGTTGCCAGTGTCTGCACTTATTGTTTGTATAGCGTCATGTTTGTTGTTTTGATTAGTTTGCATAGTGTTCGTTTCGTTTTCGTCTTCATTAAAGAAGAATGTATTGTTATCACGCTGCGCCTTGGTCCTCCTCTCTTTCACCATACGACGATCGTGACATATATCCCCATAAAACGAGTCCTATATCGACATAACCTGAAAGGCCACTCAGCGAGGAAGAAGCCACTGCTCCAAAACTGCCATAAAAAAGACAGACTACGGTTTGCAACTGCACATGGGGACAAAGAACGTACTTTTTTGGGAAATGTCCTCTGGTCTGATGAAACAAAAATAGAACTGTTTAGCCATAATGACCATCGTTAAGTTTGGAGAAAAAGGGGGAGGCTTGCAAGCTGAAGAACACCATCCCAATCATGAAGCACGGGGGTGGCAGCATCATGTTGTGGGGGTGCTTTGCTGCAGGAGAGACTGGTGCACTTCACAAAATAGATGGCATCATGAGGGAGGAAAATTATGCGGATATATTTAAGCAACATCTCAAGACATCAGTCAGGAAGTTAAAGCTTGGTCCCAAATGGGTCTTCTAAATGGACAATGACCCCAAGCATACTTCCAAAGTTGTGGCAAAAGGGCTTAAGGACAACCAAGTCAAGGTATTGGAGTGGCCATCACAAAGCCCTGACCTCAATCCTTTAGAAAATTTGTAGGCAGAACTGAAAAAGCTTGTGTGAGACAAGGAGGCCTACAAACCTGACTCAGTTACACCAGTTCTGTCAGGAGGAATGGGCCAAAATTCAACCAACTTATTGTGGGAAGCTTGTGGAAGGCTACCTGAAACAATTGACCCAAGTTAAACAATTTAAGGCAATGCTATCAAATACTAATTGAGTGTATGTAAACGTCTGACCTACTGGGAATGTGATGAATTAAATAAAAGCTTAAATAAATCATTCTCTCTACTATTATTCTGACATTTCACATTCTTAAAATAAAGTGGTGATCCTAACTGATCTAAGACAGGGAATTTTTACTAGGATTAAATTTCAGGAATTGTGAAAACTGAGTTTAAATGTATTTGGCTAAGGTGTATGTAAACTTCCGACTTCAGCTGTACATAGGGCAGCAGTCTCTAAGGTGCAGGGTAGAGTACCGGCCTCTACCTACTAAGGCACAGCTCAGCCTTGACCACTCTCCCTTCTCCTCTGACCAATAAACACAGGCGTGCTGGTGCCCATCACCGGGTTGCAGGTGTGTGAAGGTGAGAATGACCTGTTGGCGCAGCCTTGGTGTGTATGGGTTGTTAAAAGATACAGTAACCACTCTGTTTTTCTGATTGGTTTTAGATCCATTGGCCAAAGACTGAAGACCTTTGTATCTGAGTAGAGTGACGAAGGCATAGCAGTTGCGGTTTTCCAGATGGTGTCCAGTTGGGCGTTTTCATTGGTCAGGCTGACCGGTCCCCTGAGTCGAGTCCAGTACCGTCTGACAACAAGCTCCACCTCTGTGTGGGTGATCCTGATTGTGTTTCTCAGCTGAGGGGCGATCAGTCTAATGGAGTATTCAGCTGACCTCTGTAGGCTGGTCACTTCACTGCTGTTACCATGGTGATCATCGGACTGGAGGCAGAGTTAAGGAACATCATTAGTGCCGTTGACCAGTCCCTTTAGAGAGAAGATAGACAACAGAGGCAGGGTGATGTGTGTTTTTGTGTGTTTTCTGATCTAGCTCAGGGAGACTAACTTACTTCCGTCTCAACAGAGATAACAGACTGTCAAAGCCTGGCAGAGCCTGTCCAGCTGTAGCCTGCTGTGGTCCATACAGCTCACAATTCGGCACTGTACACCCATTTTTTGTTGTTGCCACAGTTATTGAACCCAGGGGGCACTGGCACTGTAGGTGCCCTCTAGATTGAGAGGTTCCCCTTTCTCCTCAGAACAACTTCTTGTCCATCTTACACTTGTCTAGGTCCACACATTGTCCTGATGCACTCTTCTTTGCTATGAACTCAGGTTGACATTCACAGCGGTAGACAGCATAGGTGTTGGGGCAAGCCAAATGGACCCCATAGATGGCCAGCTTATCCACAGACTCATCAATATCCACACACCAAGTGAATCCAGGGAAACATCTACACAATTTTCATCCAATCAGTTTCAGTTTGCAAAGCCATTCCCTAATATTCCTGCTGCTTAGTCATTCTGTATGGTCAGAGGCAGGAGGAATAGAGTAACTCACCTGTTTCAATCCAAACCCAAACAAGTAGTGTGAGTTACTCATGCAAAGGTTTCTGCTTTATACTTGATGAAAAGACAAGTCATTGAGTTTCTCATGCCTCCAAGTAACCACAGGTTAACCATCTTTTTCCATCAACATCTGTTTAATTTTGTAATTTTTCATCTGAATGAGGAAGTCTCTTGATATAGCATTTCCCATCATTTACACCTACTGAGCTGATGTTAGAATTGTCTTAATCGACCTGCCTGGTCAAAAATGTTTAATACGAAAACCTTGTGGGTGTAACACTGAATATATTGTATCACCCAAAGCCATATGCATATGTAATAGCTATCACCTTCCAATAATTGTCATATTCCCATTAAGTTACCAATAAAATTGAACTCATGACTTTTCAATTAATGTCAAAGAAAAACTTTATTGTTTTTGAGAAAACACAGTTAAACAAAGAGACCACACACATGTTAAATCATATTAAATAAGTCAAAAATACTTCTTTGTTGACAGAAGAGTTCAAATAATAGGTTCAAACTTCAAAACAGACTCATTAACACTCACAATTCATCTCCCATCCACACTGTTTCCATAGAATACTAGAACAAGTAATAGAAATCGTCCCTCGTCTCTACACTCAAGACCTCTCTACCAGTAGGCTCATCACCTTTCACTCACAACACAAGCACACACTTTTATATTAAGATGAAATATGACCTCAACACACAGACAAAAGAGCATGCACACACACACTCTCAATGGAGATTAGAAAATACATTTCTTACAGCAAAAACAATGTACGACAAAACAAGATTACTTTTTGCCTCCGGTTAGAGATGGGATGCTACATATTTAAAAGGTTAACTCCCCTCCAAATCTCAAACCTTTATCATTTCACCATTTCTCTTCAAATATTTAGTACCAATGCATGATTAACCATAATAACATGGGCTCAAATGGTTACAGTGGCAGACAGTGGAGCAGTATGGGCTATTTCATTGTGTGCAATGTTGCATAAACTTGCTGGCTGATGTATTATTATAAACTATTGATTAGCCTATGTGGCTGACTGAAGTGTATATGTAATGGAAATGGCTGATCTGCTATCTCCCCCTTGGTTCTTCACTACCACCATGGGCATGAAGTGAATGCGTTTTTTTGCTGAGCCGGGATGAGTGCAGAGACAGTGGTCCAGTTGTGGTCACACCTCAGTGACACTGCACTGACCGTCAGGGCTGCGTGGGCGCACAGTAAGGCCTCCGCTGGAAGACCCACCACCAGGTGGCAGTCTGTCAGGCTGGACCTCCCTGAGCCACCGCTGCAGGAGTCTGTATCTGGTCCTCCGTCGAACTCCTACTTCTCGTCCCCCCCTTTCCCTGTCCCACCCCTGGCCTACCTCATCTCCACCATCATCCTCCTCCTCACTGCTACCAGATGCTGACTCATACGCCTGGCTCATGCTTGAAGCTACCTCTTCATCCTCCTTCTCTTCTTCCCCCTCTGGTTGGCTGATGAGGAGCTGGGACAGAGAGTCTTCCAGGGAGATGGAGGCTGGGGTGGCAGGGTGGGCCCCCAGGACTGTAGGGGGTCTGACAGGAGGAGCTGGGATGAGAACCCCTGAGCGACCCGCCTGTGACCGTCCAGTCACATCCTCCCTGTCAGCAGAGCTTAACAGCTCCACTGTTGCGACCAGAACAGCTGCCATGGCAACTACTGGCGGGTTGGGGTCAGAGTCCAGTCTGAGTCCGGCTACACCCTTTTTGGGAATGTCCACCATGTCACGCTTCATGCGGCGGCGGCGACCGTGCTCGTTGCGGCGGTACTGCACCATGTTCTCCAGGTCAGCCACGTACAGGAAGCCAGCAATCAGCATCTCGGGACGCTTCCTGCCCTTGGCCAAGGCGTCCTCCAGCTCACGGCTGGTCCTCTCGTCATACTGCCACCATCCATTCCTCCCCTCGTAGTACCAGGCATTGTCTCCCCCAGCGCTCCTCGGCCCGGCTCCTCCTCCTCGCCCCCCTGCAGCTGCTGCCTTCAGCTCCTCTGGGGACAGCAGGGTGGGATGCTCCAGGAAGTCCTCAGGTACTTCCTGTCTGCAGAGAGCACAGCGCTTGCTGTGCCAGGAGGCTCCTTTAACGCACAGGAAGCAGAAGACGTGGCAGCAGGGCAGGCAAACCGGGTAGACACAGGTCTGGAGGCAGATGGCACACTCTGGCAAGGGGTTGGCCGAAGCTTTAGGGGAGGTGGCGGAGTCACCAGTACAGGCGTCCCCTCCATCTTCCACCTTAGAGGACACAGAGTCCACAGTGTGGTCTACCTCACCACAGCTCGCCATGCTGAGGGGGTAGACAGATCGTTAAGCTAATGCTGAGACACAGAAAAAGACAGACAGTCCTGCGGACTAATTTTAAGCAATATTCTCAGCTCCCAGTTGAACAAAATCACATGCAAGCTGTCACGAGAGACTCAATTAGCAATATGCCTAAATATCTCAAATGTGAATTTCAGATGACTTAGCTGGCTAGAATATTTTGTGTCAATCATATTGCTCTAATTACTATGATGGGAAAAAAATGAACTACTTACTCTCTCAAGCGCAGTTACTGGGATGACATCAGGGTCAATTCTGTATTCTCTCAAAGTTCCTCTCTATGGAAAAAAAATATTGTTGAAAAGAGACAGGACTCAGGAGTCGGTTTAATCCCACCTTTCCCAGAGATAAAAACACTGGTTAGCTATATTCAGAGAGGGTATGTTGCTATAACGTTAGCCATCTTGCTAATCTAAAGCGAACAGGACAATCACCATAAAGAACATAACTAGTTACTAAATACACACATCAATAGTATGATGTCGCGATCAAACTAGTTAGCTACTGTACAGTAGCCATTTCTTGTTGACAAGCTTTGCTTTCAAGTTACTGTTAGCTTCGGAGGCCACAGTCGTCAGTGACACACCGCTTGACTGTCTTCTACCTCGATCGAATTTCCTCCACACTCACCTGTCATGAATAGCGTTTGACCATCGCTCAGTGATGTTTTTAGATAATTCGCAAATTATTGATCGTTCTCGACCTATAAACGCTAGCTAGCTAATCACTAAAATATCTTCTACCAAAACAAAGCAAAATACTGACGTTCCTCCTCCTTCCGTGTATTCATACACGTAACGGGATGACGTTGCGTGGTCTGCCTGCCACCTCAAGCGTCGGAGGAGGGCGATCATACAGCATAAAGTGTGGGTAGTTCTATTTGGCAGCTTCTCGTGGCTATGACCACATCACAACCATGATAAAATTGTCATTAACACATGGCCTCATGCATTATTGCTTAAGTATAACATGTGGGTGCTTATATTTGTCCTGTTTCACACATGTACAAGTGTGTCAGCTATTATACACATGTGTGAAATGGAAATGTGTTTTTTGATATCCCAACTCCCAGAGACACACTCAGAGAATAGGGTCACGGCTAGCCATTATCAGAAACGAACATGGAGCAATCAAGTTTAAGTGCCTTGCTCAAGGGCACATCTAGCTATTGAAAACTCTAGGCGACATTCTGCGTTCTCCTTACAGTTCTCAGGCACTGTGTTTTAACGTTTTCATCGCTTGCAATACCGCTTTTGAAACATATGGCCCTTATTTTTCATCAGCGAGAAAGTATCCTTCAACTAAAACGGTTACACTTACAGTAGCAGTTTTGCACAGATCCATACAGCTATGGGTGTCTCCATCCGACAAAACTACACTTCCCGAGTTGCACATATACATCACACACAGGTGTTCGGAGCATGCTAGATAGCTAATTGGCACAGGTGGTTGACTCTTGTCTCCTGTCTGTTTTCCATAAACAAGCGCTGTAACATGGAGATGTGGCTGTGTGATAACACTAACCCTAACTGTACCAATGTGTGTATCAATTTAACCTTGTATTTTTTTTCTGCTATGGAAGATAAGGTCCTTATGCTGCCAATAACGTACAGCAAGCGACGCTTGTTACTTTTCAAATTGAGCATTTTAGATCTTAACAAAACTCGCCGTACAGAACACGCCTTCGTCCAATGACTTATGTGTAATGTAATGGAACTGAGTCATGATCAAGGACTAGGGCACATAGACAGATTTTTCACTTTGTCGGTTTAGGGATTTGAACCCTCCAACCGCTAGGCTACCTGCTGCCTTAATGTAGGAGAAAATGTATAGAACATATTGTATAGAATTATTTGTATTTAGCTAGCTATAGACATCTTTGGAGTAGGCTTTCCACCTATCAACGTTTTTTGGTTAAAAAAAAATTATTCAGTCATGTTTGTGAAGACAATATACTGTAATTTACTATAAAATCTCCTACACAAACATTTTTTGTAGGCCTATAACAATGATTTCAATCATGAAAAGGCATCAATAGTTTCAATTTGACTTGCTATACAGAGAAATGCTACATGTGTAGAACAAGTGGGCTAGCCACCATCATGATAGAAACAAAATAACACATTTTGCTTTTTGAACACTGCTCAATTCAGCATATCAATTTAGTGACCTTTTCCTGGAATGGATCATGTGGGTGACATGTTGTGATGAACAAAAAAATGTTGAACCCAAAATTCTAGAGCAGATGATAATGTTATCTTCTCCAAGGTCTCAACCAAGGCAGGTCAACAGCTGATCACAAACATAGAGGAATAAATTGTTGCACACTGTTCCTGACTACAGAAACAACTGAGGTCCAGGCAATGGAGGTCTCTCTTTCAACTCAGTTAATCCAGTCCTCCTTCTGTCCTTCCATCCTGTTTTGGATCACATCTGCCACTTGCTATTATTTTGCTCCCACCAATGATCTTGCATCAATGTTCTGTTGGCCTAATGCCTGTGCCATCTGATCTTCCTGTGGAAAGGAAGAGGACAATGCTAGATGTGTGAAAACTGAAATAAGTCAAACATTTCACTTTGATCACCAGTATACCTGGACTCGGTCTCCTTTTGACACATTTCCTCCACTCTTTGACTTTAGGGCAGGGGTCGCCATACAGGGTGGGGTGCCGTAGGACCTCTCGTCTTCGTACCTCCTCAAAATTCCTGTAGCCCCGGGTCCTCCCTCTCCGAAAGCAGAGGCCCCAGTCTCCCCATTCTCCCACCTTACAGTGTACTGAGAGAGAGGTTGGGGGGCATGACATTGTAGGGTAGATAGATACACAAAATGTACACTCAAATTTGCATTGTAGAGTGATCGATCAATGATCTATTGGGATGGCTCATGTACAGAGATGGGGGAGGACAGAGTCACTAACCTTGAGAAATGCACTCCATGAGCTGTTTATTAGGCTCAAACCACCCTGGGCAGGTATGATGGCACTGGCCATGCAGGAGGTACAGTCCTGCTCTACACCTGGTGCAGGTGTTCCTCGTCACACACACCTCACAGCCCACTGGACAATCTGGGACGGAGGACATAGACGTTAGAGACACATTTCTATATAGATCTCTCTCCCTACTGTAAATATGTACTTTATATGTCTTCTTCCACAATGTGTGATTTTGATGCATCCAAGCCCAGATCTTGGCCGACCAATACTGGATCTTATTAGTTTTAGCCAGACTTTGACCACATTATGACTATGAAGGAAGATCACAGTTCAGCTGTAGTGTAATAGACTTACCATTGCACTCTCTTAGTGCAGCGTTTGGGGTCAGGCCCTCGGGGCAGCTGTTCTCACACCTCCCTCTGTACAGGTAGTGGCCCTGGTGACAGTGCGTGCAGAAGTTCCTGTTGAAGCAGGAAACACAGTCCTCCCTGCACTCTGAGACACAGACAGGGACCAAAGTTAGAGTGGATACATGATCAGGGCATTACACTGTGTATGACATTATTATCACAACACTCCATAACAGTGTCGCTGTTGTTCATCCATCACATGACTCACTGGTGCAGGTGTTGACATGTGGGGAGCGTGTCCCATAGTGACCTCTGGGGCAGGATAGCAGACATGTCCCCCTCTCCCGCATCCCATCATGCTCCAAGTGGAAGAAGAGGCGGGGCTTACAGGACAGGCAGCCGTTTAACGCTGAGCATGTCAGGCAGCCAGCATGACACAACCTGCTCACCACTGAGCTACCTGGAGAGAAGAGCTGGTGTTATGGCTGTGTGTGTCTGTCTCTCTCTTTCTCTCAATCACACATGTGTGTGTATGTGTTCCTGCATAAGAGAGGATGCAGTTACATGTCTTGAGCAAGTACATGTGAAATTTGGTCAAACTTGAATCCCATACAACTTCAGTCTTTTTTGGAAGAACTACATTATCACAAATCATTGGCTGTATACATTCAGTACAGAGCATAATCTCATACACCTGAGTAGTGACTTACTATACCTGGCACATTAATGTTCGAAGAATAGAAACAGGAGCCAGCCCAGTTTTATCAAACCATCAACCAAACTTTACAATATATTGTATGGTTCACATAGTAAGCCAACGCGTATAAACCATGAAAATATATGACCGCATTGTTGCCTGAAAGTAAAATTTACTGCACCCACATAGTAATGCCCATGCTTTTACGCATGTATGAAGAGGAGTTGAATGTGCGTATAAATACGCAGAACAGGTGTTTGCATCAAAATGTGTCGGTTGGCTACTTACGTCTGTGTCGTGGATGTCTTGAGAAATATTGTCCGTTAATAAGATCCATGAAGTGCAGAATCCAAATCAGAAATGGTACCCAAATTAGCATTTTTACCCTCTTTGGAATTAAGGTTATTTGTCCAACAGCTAAGTCATCTTTTGATGTAAATAAAATACCTGAAAAATATTCTTTAGCCAGAATTGTGTTAAAATAACATCATCCACAATGGTCCCAACCCCAGTATGCACGCTAGAGAACAAATCTGTTTTCCAGAAGAAAAGTCCAAGAAAAATTCCATGAAATCACCCATGCCGTCAGAATCCATAAGGAATGAAAACATCTCAGAACATCATGATAGTCGCACCTCAAACCTAATGCAAGGTTTTGGGTTAGGAGTGAGTTTGCTTTCTCCCCCTCTCGGTCTCACTCACACTCATTTTCTCACACACATACACCTGCTCTCAATGCAAAAGTTGTCATATTAAAGTAAGCACATTCAAGTAGACCTTTTAACTTTTATTGTCCTGTTGTGAGTCTGCTTCACCTACTTGGGATTCTCCTCATCTGCATAGATACCTTCATCATTCTACAGCCACATGTCTTCCCCCATCCTAATGAAAAGAGGATGACTGGGTGACTATGTGTAAGAAATATGTCAGTGCATTTGGTTTCATTTAAAACAGAGGAGCATAAGTGCACGTGTGAGTCACCTCACAGATTTTACACCAGGCACTCTGTCAATGTCACCCTGGCAGCTTGGATTGAGTGAAAAAATATCAACTTCAAAAAGAAGCCGGATTCCCCTTGTATCTACATTTCCGACGATACATTGCTGACTGAAAGCTTGACTTTTCCCTGACGTTTATGCCCCAAAACTATGCAGAGACTGTGTGTTTCAGATTAACACAGAAGTGAACGTTACCAGAAAACTA
Source organism: Salvelinus fontinalis (assembly GCF_029448725.1). Classification (NCBI taxonomy): domain Eukaryota; kingdom Metazoa; phylum Chordata; class Actinopteri; order Salmoniformes; family Salmonidae; genus Salvelinus; species Salvelinus fontinalis. The sequence continues at coordinate 18,769,833 of NC_074691.1, forward strand.
AAACCAAACTCTCAAATACAGAGCGACTTGCTAACATCCGACAAGAAAACAAAACGAAGCTGAAGAACAGACAGGAAGGTGTCAGAAAGCATCAACCATTGCCTGTTACCCATAGCGAACAGAGAAGTGGCAAAAGCCACACACACTTCCAAAGGGATAATTGTTTGGGATCCCAGTTTACATTATGGCCTGGGAACCACAAACCGATGCCAAAACCACCCGACAGACTTGCCTTTGTGTCTTCTACATAGAAGTGTTCTCTCTCATAGAAACTCTTTATTTTTTTATGACTATCAGCTAATATCCTGTTTACTTCACCTAGAGCTTATTGTCTGAACAACACAATGTATTTATTGTCTGTTGGTAGCTAGATGGACACCATAGTGCTTTTTTTGCATGTGCTTTTCAGCAGGAGGGGGAGATTAATAACATCTCATCTAAAGTTCTACTTCTGGTTTCTGGAAAAGTGTCAAAACTGGTATCAGCGGGAGCATTCAGTTGACGTTGCAGCGGATTTATCTGTTGAGACAAAAGCCAAAGACGCTGCCAGACTGGAGCTGGATGAGACTAAGACCAAATTGAAAACAGGTTCTCCTATACACACACTTTTACATTAAAGAAAATTAGTACTTTATTTCCCGAGTGAAATTACAGAAATGTTCACGTGTTATTCCCTCAAGGACAAGACAACACTGATATTAAGAGAAAATAGAACAGAGCTCCCTCTTCTAGCTGTATAAATATGCTTTCATGCAGTGTTGGGAAAATCATGTTTTTGCCTTTCCGGTTCCCACTGAACAACACGTTTGTTGTTTTTTTGCCCTACATCTCCATCTGGACCCTGAACATGAGCTGCTCTGCTGTAAGTGTCTTGCTGGAGCAGTGTGCAGGAGCTGATGACAGTAAGGGGAGCCATGTGAATCTGTGGGTCAGTGACATTAATGCTAGGTAGCCCGGGGGGGGGGGCGACAGTCACAGGCAGACAATAGGACTGTCAGGGTCAGAGGGGTGGGTTTCCACACCCAGAAACCCCCCTACATCACTGGAACGCCAGATCAGATTCAGAGGAAAACAATCGCTAGAGAGGGAGGCAAATCAACCCAGCTGTGGGGGGGGGGGGGGGGGGGACAAAGGTCCTGGATAAATGAAGATGTCTTACACAGGCAGTTTACCATTGAAAACAATTTTCAGTTCCGGTCTACTTAAGGGGTGGCTCTCCCAAAGACACCAACATGATAGCAGCTGGGTCTGGTCTACTTAGTTCATTGACTATATGAACCAGAACAAATGAGGGAGTGGGATGGGGCTTAGATTGTTGGTTTTCTGCACTGGCTTAGGTTGTTGGTTTTACATGTCAACCACCAAAATATGATAATGCATGAGGCATATCATTAAAAACAGAAACTTGATGCATCTGTCCATTAGTACAATTACAATACATTTTGTCCTCAATGTTATTCTCATCATAATAAACCTGATTATCACAATGAAGAAACTTAACATCCCTACAGCAGACCACCTAAAGGGCTCTATAAGATTACTACCAGATAAGTGTCTTCTTGAGCAATTTGATAGGAAAGTGAACACATAACACATGTCAAGTGCCATGGCTTCAGAAAACCCTATGATAAAAGATGAGTGAGATAACATCTCGACACGCGGATAATGTATGTAGCGTGAAGAGGTGAGGAATTTGGAAGAAGTCTTGGGGGCAGGCCAATGCTTAGTGAACAGTCTGTGAAGCATTCAGCCTGAAGCTCTGACCACCGTGACAAACTGTTGGGGAAAGAAGATGGAGGCCTGAGATAGGCCAAGACTCTAGGCCAGGGGTATTCAAATCTTACCATATGAGGTCCAGAGTACTGCTGGCTCTTGTGCCTGATAATTAATTGCACCCACCTGGTGTCCCAGGTCTAAGCCAGTCCCTGATTAGAGGGGAACTAGCTTTGAGGGTCAGATTTGAATTTGGAGGACTCTAGCATTTAGTTAATGCTACATCTTTATAACAGAGAAAATGATAAAGGCACTGGGTGAATATCACTCCTCTCAAAAGACAAAGAGGCACATTTCTCTGACAGGGAACTAGAATAGTATGACAGGAAACAAACTCTGGTCAGCTTGATGGAACATGGCAGGGGCAACTAGGACTACAACAAAGATAGATTTACAGAACACAACATTTAATTGGACAGCATATAAAAGTGTTCCAAAATACTCTGCATTGTGCAAATGCTAAATGGCAGACAAAACAGATATGAAATGCAAAGAGATAAAGACTAGCGACTGAAGAAAAGTAAAGACTAAAGATTCAAACTAAAGCAAATAAAACAAAATACAGGTTCATCTTATAATTCAGACAAATGTGATTTTAAAAAAGTATTGTAAATCGGTTGTTGAATCATGTTGTAGAAAGGTCTCTCCACTTCACCCTCTGGCTTGTTTCAGCAGTTTCTAAGGAAAGACGATCAAAACGTCATTGACATTTTAAAAGTAGCATGATAAGATGCTATTTTTCACATTCAAAGTCATGAAACATAACTCTTCTATGACAAATTAACTTAAGGAATAGGACATATACAAATGTAGGATATCCATTAATCTACATGACTCACTATGATGATATCTGTCATGTCTATACAGCAACCACAGGAATTTGCCCCTCTGTCTATAAAGGATTCAAGAAAATGGCAATAGCCTCTCCTTGCCTCATTTACATCGTTTTGTACTGATCTGAAAACCCAAACTAGCCCAATATTAGATGTTTGATTAATGATTTCATTATTTAATGAGACTAGGTCTAAAGGCATTCCATAGCGACTGCATTCGAGATAACTCATGGTCCAATGACCGTACCTGCTAGCAAGCAGCATGTGCCTGGGTCCAAAGCTAGATTCCATAATCGGTAGATGGTTCTATTAAATCCAGTTTAGATGCTACACTCCAAAATCTACTATGGATGCTAATGTTCGTTTTTTGCTTTGCGCACACCGATCTGTTATCTAATAAGTCCGGCAAAACAGGCAGGTGCTGCCCCAGATGGGAAATAAAGGAAATGTGTGCACGCAAAGGTAGACATTGGCATCCATATTACATTTTGATTTGGGGAGGGGGTAACATCCTAAAAGCTGGATTTAATACTTTCTTGTTCACTGCTCGGCGATGCAAACCGCGATTCTACAATCAGAACCGTCTACCGATTATGGATGTAGCTTCGAACGCGGGACATATGCTGCTAGCAGGTAGTCATTGGACCATGAGTTATCTGACCAGGGTTGCCATGTCCGCAGTTTCCCGCAATTGGGCTATTTTGAAAACGATGTTAGGAAAATGTTTTGGTCACAGCTTTTTTAAGCTACTTCTAAATTACACCATGGCATTTCTCTTTCTAGGTGAGGGGGGGGGGGGGTCTATATGCATTGAGAGAGGGCTGCAGCAGGCAGCTGAGTCACAAGTGAGAGGAGAGCAGCACGCACACACATCATGGCTAGCTAATATGGAGCCACCTATTGGATAAATGTGGCAACTCTTGCTGAGCAACATCTTTTGGGCTTAGTTTTCAGTTGTCATTGGGCTCGACATTTTACCTAAACCTGGCAACACAGTCACTATGGAAAGCCCTTAGACCTCATTCTTATTCTTCTTGGTATTATGGCGATCACACAATTGAATGTGGATCCCGCCACCTACTATGCAGGATGGAAACAGGATTCTCCCAAAAAACTGAACTACCAAAAAAACCTACCAAATAATAAAATACATCAACCAACTTTTCTGTTAAAAATAAATCAAACAGATCCCTACACAGGCTCAAGGGGGACCTGGGAGGGCAGGTCTTCCGGCGCCAGTACCCCTGGCAAGTCTTTCGATGTCAAATCCTTGAGTGTCAAACTTTCCTGCTGCAGCCACAATAATGTCTAGTTTCTTCAACTTCTTTGAGACTTGTGCAGTACAGATTATAACTGTGGCAATGAATGCAACAAAATCCACCTTTCGTCTGGCAGTAAACATATACTACAGGCTGTGTTGTATCCAATACCATCTCTTCACTAGCATCACTTGTTCTCAATTATTTTCAAAATCGCCTCCACATAGGAGTTTCAATTGACCGCTAACTTTTGCCACCTCAATTTCTTCACCCTTACAGGGCACTCCAGGAACTCAGGATCATGATCCCACCACAATTGCAACACAGTCATCCTTTTACACACCTTTCTTCACTATAGAAAGTGCATCGGCGATGTCGTACCCACAGCAACTATTAAAACATTCCCAAACCAGAAACCGTGGATTGATGGCAGCATTCGCGCGAAACTGAAAGCGCGTACCACTGCTTTTAACCAGGGCAAGGTGACCGGAAACATGACCGAATACAAACAGTGTAGCTATTCCCCCCGCTAGGCAATCAAACAAGCTAAGCGTCAGTATAGAGACAAAGTAGAGTTGCAATTCAACGGCTCAGACACAAGAGGTATGTGGCAGGGTCTACAGTCAATCACGGATTACAAAAAGAAAACCAGCCCCGTCGCAGACCAGGATGTCTTGCTCCCAGACAGACTAAATAACTTCTTTGCTCGCTTTGAGGAAAATACAGTGCCACGGACACGGCCCGCTACCAAAACCTGCGGACTCTCCTTCACTGCAGCCGACGTGAGTAAAACATTTAAACGTGTTAACCCTCGCAAGGCTGCATCCCCAGCCGCGTCCTCAGAGCATGCGCAGACCAGCTGGCTGGTGTGTTTACGGACATATTCAATCAATCCTTATCCCATTCTGCTGTTCCCACATGCTTCAAAAGGGCCACCATTGTTCCTGTTCCCAAGAAAGCTAAGGTAACTGAGCTAAACGAGTACCGCTCCGTAGCACTCACTTCCGTCATCATGAAGTGCTTTGAGAGACTAGTCAAGGACCATATCACCTCCACCCTACCTGACACCCTAGACCCACTCCAATTTACTTACCGCCCCAATAGGTCCACAGACGACGCAATCACAACCACACTGCCCTAACGTATCTGGACAAGAGGAATAACTATGTGAGAATGCTGTTCATCGACTACAGCTCAGCATTTAACACCATTGTACCCTCCAAACTCATCATCAAGCTCCCGCCCTGTGCAACTGGGTACTGGACTTCCTGACAGGTCGCCTCCAGGTGGTGAGGGTAGGTAACAACATCTCCCCCCCGTAGATCCTCAACACTGGGGCTCCACAAGGGTGCGTTCTGAGCCCTCTCCTGTACTCCCTGTTCACCCACGACTGCCTGGCCATGCACGTCTCCAACTCAATCATCAAGTTTGTGGACGACACTACAGTGATAGGCTTGATTACCAACAACGACGAGACGGCCTACAGGCAGGAGGTGAGGGCCCTCGGAGTGTGGTGTCAGGAAAATAACCTCACACTCAACGTCAACAAAACAAAGGAGATGATTGTGGACTTCAGGAAACAGCAGAGGGAGCACCTCCCTATCCACATCGACGGGACAGTAGTGGAAGGGGTAGTAAGTTTTAAGTATCTCGGCGTACACATCACGGACAAACTGAATTGGTCCACCCACACAGACAGCGTTGTGAGGAAGGCGCAGCAGCGCCTCTTCAACCTCAGGAGGCTGAAGAAATTCGGCTTGTCACCAAAAGCACTCACAAACTTCTACAGATGCACAATCGAGAGCATCCTGTCGGGCTGTATCACAGCCTGGTACGGCAACTGATCCGCCCACAACCGCAAGGCTCTCCAGAGGGTAGTGAGGTCTGCACAACGCATCACCGGGGGCAAACTACCTGCCCTCCAGGACACCTACACCACCCGATGTCACAGGAAGGCCATAAAGATCATCAAGGACAACAACCACCCGAGCCACTACATGTTCACCCCGCTATCATCCAGAAGGCGAGGTCAGTACAGGTGCATCAAAGCAGGGACCGAGAGACTGAAACAGCTTCTATCTGAAGGCCATCAGACTGTTAAACAGCCACCACTAACATTGAGTGGCTGCCGCCAATATACTGACTCAACTCCAGATCACTTTAATAATGGAAATTGATGGAAATTGATCAAAAATGTATCACTAGCCACTTTAAACAATGCCACTTAATATAATGTTTACATACCCTACATTACTCATCTCATATGTATATACTGTACTCTATATCATCTACTGCATCTTGCCATCTTTATGTAATACATGTATCACTAGCCACTTTAAACTATGCCACTTTTATGTTTGCATACCCTACATCACTCATCTCATATGTATATACTGTACTCTATACCATCGACTGCATCTTGCCTATGCCGTTCTGTACCATCACTCATTCATATATCTTTATGTACATATTCTTTATCCCTTTACACTTGTGTGTATAAGGTAGTAGTTGTGGAATTGTTAGGTTAGATTACTCGTTGGTTATTACTGCATTGTCGGACCTAGAAGCACAAGCATTTCGCTACACTCGCATTAACATCTGCTAACCATGTGTATGTGACAAATAAAATGTTATTTGATTTTATACTCTGTTCATCTGGCCACACTTGAAACATGGCCCAATCATTTACAATTCTTACACTACAATACAAAACCTCTTACAGCATATCTTACATAACCAAGCTTCACATGCATAGGTATTTGCTCTTTATCAAAAAAGAGACAGGACCGACAGACTATTTTTCTCCATTCACCCAGCGGGTCAGATGCTGGGCACCAACCACACTAGGAATTCTCGTCAGGTATTTAACCTGAACGTCCGTCATCACCCTTGAGATGACTCCTTTGACGGGTGCTCTACTCCGAAGTTCAAAACTTCTGTTGTCCGGATTCTTTTGAAGCCCACTGCAGTCTTCCTCTGTTCTTCAGAAATACAATTAATCAAAATTACACCACTCCTGGTCACTCTGACACTCACCATTTGACACCTCAATCGGGTTTCCCACATGCGCATCCTTACTCAACAGGCGCATCCTTACTCAACAGGCGCATCCTTACTCAACAGGCGCATCCTTACTCAACAGGCGCATCCTTACTCAACAGACGCATCCTTACTCAACAGACGCATCCTTACTCAACAGACGCATCCTTACGCAACAGACGCATCCTTACGCAACAGACGCATCCTTACGCAACAAGCGCATCCTTACTCAACAAGCGCATCCTTACTCAACAAGCGCATCCTTACTCAACAAGCGCATCCTTACTCAACAAGCGCATCCTTACTCAACAAGCGCATCCTTACGCAACAAGCGCATCCTTACGCAACAAGCGCATCCTTACGCAACAAGCGCATCCTTACTCAACAAGCGCATCCTTACTCAACAAGCGCATCCTTACTCAACAAGCGCATCCTTACTCAACAAGCGCATCCTTACTCAACAAGCGCATCCTTACTCAACATGCGCATCCTTACTCAACATGCGCATCCTTACTCAACATGCGCATCCTTACTCAACAGACGCATCCTTACTCAACATGCGCATCCTTACTCAACAAGCGCATCCTTACGCAACAAGCGCATCCTTACGCAACAAGCGCATCCTTACGCAACAAGCGCATCCTTACGCAACAAGCGCATCCTTACGCAACAAGCGCATCCTTACGCAACAAGCGCATCCTTACTCAACAAGCGCATCCTTACTCAACAAGCGCATCCTTACTCAACAAGCGCATCCTTACTCAACAAGCGCATCCTTACTCAACAAGCGCATCCTTACTCAACATGCGCATCCTTACTCAACAGACGCATCCTTACTCAACAAGCGCATCCTTACTCAACAAGCGCATCCTTACGCAACAGACGCATCCTTACTCAACAAGCGCATCCTTACGCAACAAGCGCATCCTTACGCAACAAGCGCATCCTTACGCAACAAGCGCATCCTTACGCAACAAGCGCATCCTTACTCAACAAGCGCATCCTTACTCAACAAGCGCATCCTTACTCAACAAGCGCATCCTTACTCAACAAGCGCATCCTTACTCAACAAGCGCATCCTTACTCAACAAGCGCATCCTTACTCAACAAGCGCATCCTTACTCAACAAGCGCATCCTTACTCAACAAGCGCATCCTTACGCAACAAGCGCATCCTTACGCAACAAGCGCATCCTTACGCAACAAGCGCATCCTTACTCAACAAGCGCATCCTTACTCAACAAGCGCATCCTTACTCAACAAGCGCATCCTTACTCAACAAGCGCATCCTTACTCAACAAGCGCATCCTTACGCAACAAGCGCATCCTTACGCAACAAGCGCATCCTTACGCAACAAGCGCATCCTTACGCAACAAGCGCATCCTTACGCAACAAGCGCATCCTTACGCAACAAGCGCATCCTTACGCAACACATCCTAACCAGAAGCGATTCATTATCATTTACACACATATCCCCTACTCCAATTTCCTTTTTGTTCCAGGTTTCAATACTACTGTTGTCCATTCAGAATATTCCTCTTCACCAAATTTACTCCACGCGCTGCTTAATTCAAACTCAGCAACCACTCCCACCTTAATTAAATCAGAGGTCTAATATTGGGCTACTGTCCAGACTATTTCAGATCAGTGTTAATGAAGGAGAGGGGGCACTTTACAACAGGGTTGTCAAACTCATTCCATGGAGGGCTGTCTGCTGGTTTTTGTTACTTCCTTTCAATTTGTGTCTAATTAAGACCTAAACAACCACATGAGGGGAGTTCCTAACTAATCAATGACCTTATTGATCAATCAAGTAGTTAGTCCTGGCTAAATTCCCAATCTGGCCCTCAAACCATCATGGTCACCTAATAATCCCCAGTTTACAATTGGCTCATTCATCCCCCTCCTCTCCCCTGTAACTATTCCCCAGGTCGTTGCTGCAAATGAGAACGTGTTCTCAGTCAATTTACCTGGTAAAATAACGGTAAAATAAAAAATAAATAAAAAAGTACAAGGGAGGAGTGAAAATCCGCAGGCACTCCGCCCTCCATGGAATGAGATTGACACCTGTGCTTTAGACCACTGAAATGTACCCTTTGTGTCCTACCACCCAATGTTGTTCAGTAACCAATACCTTGGATACTGCTTTGACGTGGTGTGCTTTGATAGTCGCAGATTTCTCCTCAAAAGCTTTGGTCCTCGCCTCTTCTGCGAGGCTATGCAGAAACAGCAGCACGTTCAGCTCGACCTAGGAGGGACGTTCAGTTTCAGACACCGACGGCTAACTATCCCACTACAGTAGTTGGTTAAGCTAAGTTACATAACTAACGTTAGCATGTACCTTATAGCTATTCGTTTGAAAACAATATTTTAACGATAGCCTTGCTGGCTAGAATTGTTAGTAACGACAGCTAGCTACGATAGCATTTTCAAACATACCATTGCATCTGCGGCTATGCCTACACGAATGTGGGCTTTCTTCTTCATTAGAGACTTTAATGTTGTCTTGGGTACCCTTTTCAACATATTGCCAAACTCGTAGCTAAATTACTTATCCTGAAAACAGCGACATTTGTTTCACAGAGAACAAACAAATAGGTGGTTGTTTACGATTTTCAATCCCCCTCGTCGCTCTAAGTGCGCATAATGTGACGTCAGTATTTTCCATGTTTGCTTTATAATAAAATATATTTAAACACTCATTGTTTCTCTCGATTTAGAAAATAATTTATATTTATTGGGTTGAGTTGATGACCATCAAAGGGCCTTGGTTATCTTTTCTGTGCTTTGATGTTTTTTAACCTTTATTTAACTTGGTAAGTCAGTTAATTAAGATTTGTATTTGATTTACAATGACCGCCCACCCCGTACAAACCCGGACGACGCTGGGCCCATTGTGCGCCACCCTATGGAACTCCCAATCACGGCCGGATGTAATACAGCCTGGAATCGAACCTGGGTATCTGTAGTGACGCCTCAAGCACTTTGACCACTGCCCCACTCACTTTGATTAATGTAAAGAATTTGAAATTATTTATACTTGCCCTTTTCATACTTAAGTATAGTTTAGCAATTACATTTACTTTTGATACTTAAGTATTTTTTAAATCAAATACTTTTACTCAAGTAGAATTTTACTGGGTGACTTTCATTTTTACTTGAGTCATTTTCTATTAAGGTATCTTTACTTTTACTCATATGACAATTGGGTACTTTTTCCACCACTCGGTAGAAGTGGTTGTTTTGGGGACTTGGTTTAATGTGCTTTTTGGGGTGGATTGAGTTAGTTTCCCTGTCACATATGGATTTGATTTTTACCTTGTTTTTTTCACCACTGTCCAGTTGGTGGAGGTAATACGCCTTTCTGGGTTGTAGTCTGCCATGAAACCCACAGAAGAAGAACTTTGCCGAGCTTTACTTGTATTTATTTATTTTTATTTTACCAGGCAAGTCAGTTAAGAACAAATTCTTATTTTCAATGACGGCCTAGGAACAATGGGTTAACTGCCTGTTCAGGGGCAGAACGACAGATTTGTATCTTGTCAGCGCCGGGGATTTGAATTTGCAACCTTTCGGGTACTAGTCCAACGCTCTAACCACTAGGCTTGGCGGCAGGGTATATGGTGGACATGTACAAATGAATCTGATATGAGATGCTCCTCCCAGATTGAGAGGACAATGTACACACATATTTAAAGTTCGTGAGTGTGTGATATGGGACTTGGAGACATGTTTATTTTGAAAAACTTTAATAAACAATGGCAACATTACCATGTTTTGCCAGCAGCATACCACCCTGCATTCCACTGCTGGCTTGCTTCTGAAGTTAAGCAGTGTTGGTCCTGGTCAGTCCCTGGATGGGAGACCAGATGCTGCTGGAAGTGGTGTTGGAGGGCAAGTAGAAGGCACCCTTTCTTCTGTTCTAAAAAAATATCCCATTGCCCCAGGGCAGTGATTGGGGACATTGCCCTGTGTAGGGTGCCGTCTTTCAGATGGGACTGACTCTGTGGTCACTAAAGATCCCATGGCACTTGTTGTAAGGGTAGGGGTGTTAACCCTGGCGTCCTGGCTAAATTCCCAATCTGGCTTTCATACCATCATGGCCACCTAATCATCCCCAGTTTACAATTGGCTCATTCATCCCCCCTCCTCTCCCCTGTAACTATTCCCCAGGAATATATCCTTAAAAACACATGGAAAGAGGGTGATAGCGTGGTAGGCACAGCTTGTCCCGTTAATTAATCACACAAATTGAGGATTAGCTGATAACTACGAAACAAACATTGTGGATAATAAAGAGAATCTGTACCAATTTATTTATCAGAATTTTGATATGCTCGGAAAAGAAACTGATACATCGAAGCAAACAAGAGAATACCTTTCCTCGAGTTCTGCGAGCAAAACAGGAGGAAAGCCGCAGTCTAAAATTCCTAATGTAACATTGGAGGGGGGCGTTTTTATAACTATGTCTCCAGAAGATAGAGCATTTCTTACAAGAATGAGAGAGCAGTTAAAAAAAAATTGATCTATTGCCTGGCCTACTGGGGGAAGTTGAGGCCTTAAAAACAGGAACGGATTACAGTAATACAATATTGGAAGAAATACGAGCAGAAAATAAGATATTGAAAACTACCGTGTACTCCCTTAAAGACAATACAGAGAGGGTACGGTATGATAATAAAACAATGAAAGACAAATTACTTGATCTAAAGTGCAGAAGTATGAAAAATAATATTGGAATAAAGGAGAACGAAAACTCTCAGTCAACGGAGGAAAAAGTCAAGGTATTCATGAAACGTAATCTCAAATTGACTTTTTCAAATAGCTCACTGTTTCGGTGGCAGAGCAGAGGGAAGGCCCCGTCCGATCATAGCTATGCTAACCCACTACAAAATGAAAATAGCCTTGTTACAACAGGTTAGGGAATTGAAAAACACCCCATTCTCTATTAATTAACAATTTCCTCATGAAATAGTGGAGAGACGACGTGCCCTGTACCCCACTTTCAAAAGGCTCCGAGCAGAGAAGCAGAATGTTCGTCTAGTTGGTGGATAAATGATATGTAAACAACCAAATGTTCAAGGACTCGAAGATTACAACGTGGCTGTGAGTGATACCTACCTCCTATTGAAGCAGCCCCTGATACATATTTCCACCGCATTACACAGTACAAATATGTCATTCGTTTGTTGCATGAACGAATTTATTTTTAATAAAAATATATACATATGTTTTATTTTATTTAACCTTTATTTAACAAGGTAGGCTAGTTGAGAACAAGTTCTCATTTACAACTGCGACCTGGCCAAGATAAAGTACAGCAGTTCGACACATACAACAACACAGAGTTACACATGGAATAAACAAACATACAGTCAATAATATATATAGTATATTCATGCCGTATGGAGCCGTGGACCATGTGGATTTCAAATAAGGTTGGGTTTATGGTAATGCAGAATGGGTATGATGAACTTATCCTTTTTATTTAAATTGAAGAGTGTACATTAAAAATACCACGTTTTTTTGTTTTTGTTTAGTATGATATGACCTAATTGTAAAGGTCGGCGTATATTATGACTTAAAAGCTGTTATATAGTGCGGCCCTTGTTCGCCGATGTAAATCAGAACGATTAGCTGTTAAGATAAAACTTAATGAATATGAACATGTTTATTATAGGGCTAGGATAAATTATTATATAATTAAAAACCTGCCTAGGTTCTCTATTGGAAGAGGCCTATACGATCCTAAAATAATTGGTTATTACCCTTTTACATTTAAAAAACTAATCTCAATATTAAACATGTAAAGGATTATTATCCTTCCGATACACACCGGCAAATGGATGGATTAGGTATTGTCAACAGGTTTGTTGTCTCTAGTGTGTGGCGGTCTGGTTAACACTGGGATAAAGGGATTAAAGTTAACGGTAGAATTAATACAATAACTGGTTTATGGAAGCACTTCTCTAAGCGAGAGAAAGGTATATTATATATTTCTATATAAGATCATTATTCTACCCTTTTATATTATTGATCCTAATGATATAGGCCTAGGTGTAAAACAGCGGAGGTGATAGAGCAGCCGATAGAGCAACGACCCTGGAATAAAAAAACGTGTATGGGTGGAGAGGGTTGGTTTTACAGGTTTACCCGTTTTGGATCGTCAGTACTGCATGTGTTCTTGGCTGTCGTGCGATGGCTGTGTCGGAATCGGTTGTGAGTTGAACATGGGTATGCCCAGGTTTGGCTTGCGGTCGGATCTGGCACAGCCACGGCACTATACAACAGGATATAATGTGATTCATTTTTACTTGCAGTCATTAGCGGCCGTTAGAATCTGTTCCTTTTTCCATTTTTTGTTGTTGGAATACAACATGATATGAGGACTACATGAAATGTCTCGCGTGGAATAAACATTTAGGTTATTTCGGTTGTTTTCTCTTCATTCTTTCTAAAAAAAAATTGGACAATTGAATCCAATGACCTGGGCAGGCTGGGCTGACATGCTTATAGCCTTGCTAGGACTTTCTAATACGAGTATGCAATTATAAGATTTTGCTGTTTATTATTTCTATTAATATTGTATTACTGTTACTATTTTTTTATTTGATTGTTTTCCATGTTATTTGGTTAGTTCTCTTAAGCATCCTCATAAATACTTGTGTTATCATGGGACTGCCCATATTTCCCTCTGGTCAACGCCAATTGTCGGCCAAGGGTTTGCCTTAGGAAGCAAAGGTGCATGAGTCAGGGAGATGGTCTGATGGTCTTCGTGACAACAGACCTAGAGTGGCCACCTGGTGTGGCCACCAGCTGCATTACGTACTGCAGTGCATCTCCTCCTCATGGACTGCACCAGATTCGCCAGTTCTTGCTGTGAGATGTTACCCCACTCTTCCACCAAGGCACCTGCAAGTTCCTGGCCATTTCTGGGGGGAATGGCCCTAGCCCTAACCCTCCGATCCAACAGGTCCCAGACGTGCTCAATGGGATTGAGATCCGGGCTCTTCGCTGGCCGTGGCAGAACACTGACATTCCTGTCTTGCAGGAAATCACGCACAGAACGAGCAGTATGGCTGGTGGCATTGTCATGCTGGAGGGTCATGTCAGTATGAGCCTGCAGGAAGGGTACCACATGGGGGAGAAGGCTGTCTTCCCTGTAATGCACAGCGTTGAGATTGCCTGCAATGACAAGCTCAGTCTGATGATGCTGTGACACACCGCCCCAGACCATGACGGACCATCCACCTCCAAATCGATCCCGCTCCAGAGTAAAGACCTCGGCGTAACGCTCATTTCTTCTGCGATAAACACGAATCCGACCATCACCCCTGGTGAGACAAAACCGCAACTCGTCAGTGAAGAGCACTTTTTGCCAGTCCTGTCTGGTCCAGAGACGGTGGGTTTGTGCCCATAGGCGACGTTGTTGCCGGTGATGTCTGGTGAGGACCTGCCTTACAACAGGCCTACAAGCCCTCAGTCCAGCCTCTCTCAGCCTATTGAGGACAGTCTGAGCACTGATGGAGGGATTGTGCGTTCCTGGTGTAACTCGGGCAGTTGTTGTTGCCCTCCTGTACCTGTCCCGCAGGTGTGATGTTCGGATGTACTGATCCTGTGCAGGTGTTGTTACACATCGTCTGCCACTGTGAGGACGATCAGCTGTCTGTCCTGTCTCCCTGTAGCGCTATCTTAGGCATCTCACAGTACAGGCATTGCAATTTATTTCCCTGGCCAAATCTGCAGTCCTCATGCCTCCTTGCAGCATGCCTAAGGCACGTTCACACAGATGAACAGGGACCCTGGGCATCTTTCTTTTGGTGTTTTTCAGTCAGTAGAAAGGTCTCTTTAGTGTCCTAAGTTTTCATAACTGTGACCTTAATTGTCTACCGTGTTAAGTGGAGCGGCACAGGGGAACCCAGGAGCAGACTCAGACGAGGAAACTGGATGAATAAACCAAAACATTTATTGCCAAACAGGGAGAGATGGAGTGCAGGCCAGAGGAAGCTCGGTGGATTGTAGGAAACCAGATGTGGAGGGTGAGGTTGGAGTGAGCTGGGTTAAGACAGGGTTAACAGGTCCGGAGGAAAATCCAAGGGAGTGATGGTGAGCTGAATCCAGAACAGGGTAGCAGGGTGGTGAGATGTGGAACAGTAGACAGGATACCAGAGTCAGAGCGGCAAAACTGCAGGGCAAGGATAAACAGTGTCAGGCAGGGAAACAGGCACAGCAGCGTAACAGGATCTTGAATAATAATAAAAGATAGAAGCATAAACTGACTGAGCAGAGATTATGATCTGGCAGAGTGGAAGTGGCAGGACTGAGTATTTGTAGAGGTCTTCATTATGGAACGGGTTGCAGCTGGTGGGGATCTGCTCTGACTCCAGCACACCTGTCTCCAACCACACAATCACACAGAGAGGGAAAGGGAGAGAGAGTGTACTGGGGGAGTGGCTGCAGGTCAAGGAGACACCGGATGAACACAGAGGGCGTAGCAGGAGCAGATGTGACATACCGTCTGTAAGCTGTTAGTGTCTTAACGACCGTTCCACAGGTGCATGTTCATTAATTGTTTATGGTTCATTGAACAAGCATGGGAAACAGACCCTTTACAATGAAGATCTGTGAAGTTATTTGGATTTGAACTAATTATCTTTGAAAGACAAGGTCCTGAAAAAGGGATGGTTCTTTTTTTGCTGAGTTTATATGGACACTTAACCATCATGGTGCTTTTTAATGGTAAGTTTACAAACATTGGTTGTGGTAAGTATAACTGAAACTTGGTAAGTGTGGAAATAAGTATAGCTGTAACGAACGTCGTCTGGAGAAGGAGAAGAGGACCAAGGTGCAGCATGGTAAGTATTAATAAATAGGTTTCTTTAATAAATATGAACACTGACAAACGACCAGTTCTGAAAGGTGACGACAAACACTAAACAGAAAATAACCACCCACAAACACAGGTGGGAACAGGCTACCTAAGTATGGTTCTCAATCAGAGACAACGATAGACAGCTGCCTCTGATTGGGAACCACACCAGGCCAAACACATAGAAATACAAAACAAGGACAACATAGAACACCAGACATAGAATGCCCACCCAAACTCACGCCCTGACCAACCAAAATAGAGACATAAAAAGGATCTCTACGGTCAGGGCGTGACAATAGCAAGTTATAATTATAATGGCTTAGCAGATCCTAAAAAAAGACGATACATTTTGACACAACTAAAAGAGAAATAATATAATATCTATTGTTTACAGGAAACTCTTTCTACAAATATAGATGAGGTTGGGTGGAAAAAGGACTGGGAGGGAGAAATAGAAACTCAAAAGGGGTGATGGAAAAGGATAGAACTAGGTGAAGCTGGGCCGATATCCTGCTCATTTTCTAAATAGATGAAACATCTGATCTCAATACATTTCTGTTGCGAACACAGTGCACTAAGTTTTATAAACTTGACTTTTTTTAAATTAAGTGGTTTATAAGAAGTGCAAGACCGAATTGAGTTTGTGCACACGCGCACTTCAGAGGGGTTCCTTCTGACATCTACAAGGCCATTCTTTGGTAATCATAGGGCTTTGACGCCCCCATGTGGCCAAAATAATTGGAGTCGACGCACAAGGACGGCAGACACTGGTTTACTTACCGTGTACATGATAATGAAAAAAAGTCAGAGCAAAATGCCTAGGATTAGCGTGTTATATAATTCGTCTTTATTATCAAAACTATTGCTCATCATTAGACTGTCTGTCTGCAATGATACCCACATTGGTAATAATATGTAACAAGGCATAGAAATAACCCCAAAGTAAAATCTAGCACAACATACCTACTAGTGCAGGGATAGGCAACAAGATGTTTTCTCCACCTAGAAAAACAATCACGCTTAAAAACGATCAAATCTGAGCACAAAAGGCCCTTTAATGTTATATTTCCTTTGCTGCTCTCTGAGAGAAACAGTGTTGTTCCACATTAAAGAGTGAGTTTGTGTCAGATGGCCACACACTTATTTCTCTTAAATTTGGTGCACAAATTTGTTTACATCCCTGTTAGTGAGCATTTCTCCTTTGCCAAGATAATTTTATTTCCTTATATGAACCATAACTCTGTTGCACGATACATTTATTTTTGTTCAGTTCATTTTAAAATAACAATAATTTCATACCTTGAATTACATTGAGACACGATCACATCATTTATATTTTGCAGAATTCCTGGTGATTTTACTGTCTTTTTTAACCAAAAACAAACACATCTTTTTGCGGGCCAGTCCTTCAGATTAGTGCATGTGAAGTATAGGGAGGAAATGCAGTCAGCCATGTAAGAGTTGTGGCCCAGTCCTGTCGTTTCCTGCTAAACCAGGTGTGTTCTTATTTGACCTGGTTCTGGGTCCTTAACTGCTGGAGCACTTTGTCTACCTACAAGAGAGCACAGACAAATGATTTCACACACAAGAGATCTGAATATTGTAAACATGACACAAACATGTAGGACCACCCATAGTGAAATGGTATCGGTTGCTGCTCCACTCACAGTGATGAACCAATAGGATTGTGGCCCATAGTGCCTGAGCGACCTGATGCTCATCTGACTGGCAGGAGCAATGACGTGGAGATGGAGGTGAGGGACAGAGGAGAAGGGGGGCATGTGGAACCCCATCCTATGGAAGACAAAAACAAGGGAACAAGTTAGGATCCTCAATAATTGCAACACAGATGGGCCTGTACTCTAATGTATTATTAGGGCTAAGGTCATGTGATCTGTCTCAATGACATGGCTAATCATAATGTAGACCTTTACCTTATGTCATCCAGGTCAGTCACCTTTTTCTTCTGCAATACACTCCTTCCCATCTCCTCCATCTTCTCCACTGCAAAAAGTAAAGAGCCTATCAATACTCTCCAATCAGACACCATGTGATTATGTACACAACATTTCAGAGGATAATGTATGGGCTAGGCCTGTCTATTTCCAATTAATTTGTGCTTCTCTATTTGTATTTTATACATAATTTTTTGTCAATTTTTAAACATACAAAAATGACAACAGTATAATAAGTAGAAAACATTTAATACAAATATAAAACTAATGAAAGTGTCCAAGACAGGAAGCTACAATTTGACAGATAGCATGACTCCTTATACATACAATCAATCAAATGTATTTATAAAGCCCTTTTTACATCAGCCAATGTCACAGTGCTATACAGAAACCCAGCCTACAATCCCAAACAGCAAGCAATGCAGATGTAGTAGCACAGTGGCTAGGGAAAACCTAGAGAGGCACCAGGCTCTGAGGGGTGGCCAGTCCTCTTCTGGCTATCCCGGGTTGAGATTATAACAGTACATGGCCAAGATGTTCAAGCGTTCACAGATGACCAACAGAGTCAAGTAGTAGTAATAATACTCAGTGGTTGTAGAGGGTGCAACAGGTCAGCACCCCAGAAGTAAATACTTTACCTTACCCAAAGGTATGTGCTCCTTCCGGAGTGATTTGCAGTTCCCGACGTGTGTCCTAGGTACAACCAGGTAATGATGCCGTGCCCCGGGTTTCAGGTCACGAAAGCAGACCAGTTCATCATCCTTACGCATTTGAGAATGATAAACACTTGGCTTCTTATATTGGCATGATGTAAGATACACAATATTTGTAGCTAGTAGTAGTAGCCTACTACCGAGCGCATTTTATGCCGCGTTTACGTGCTAGTTGAAACTAGGAAACTCTGAAATGTTCGACTTGCTAACCGGTTTAACGCAGCACGTGTATAACTAAAGTAAATAAATTGGACATTTGGGATTCCTAGTTCCAGCTAGCACTTGAACGCAGCATTAGACTTTCACCTCATTAGCTAGCTATATTGTTCGATTCTGTCAAATGACGAAACTTACAAAAAGCTGCATTTCTGTGTCCGACCCCGACTGTTCCTTGGCAATATTACAGAAACAGCAAGTTTTGTCATTCTCGTTTGGAGATGTGGTGTCCTTTGCTTCATTGTCAGTGCTTTCATAAGTTGCCATTTCACTGTGATGGGTCGTTCCCGACCTAGCTGCTCTTTTTCTTTTTTATTATTGAACGTCGAGAATCGAATC
This sequence comes from Salvelinus fontinalis, assembly GCF_029448725.1. Taxonomy (NCBI): domain Eukaryota; kingdom Metazoa; phylum Chordata; class Actinopteri; order Salmoniformes; family Salmonidae; genus Salvelinus; species Salvelinus fontinalis. The sequence goes on from NC_074691.1 coordinate 18,788,832, forward strand.
GCATGAGTGAAAATGCCGTTCATTAAATGCCGTTCATTAGCTTCCCTACAAGTACTACAGTTTTTTTTTTGTCTCAAAACAACGATTACCTGCAGATACGTTACAAAATAATTGTCTAACGAGGGTGAATCCTCACTGCAGAAACAAGAAAGCGTGTCATTCTGGTCCACGCTCATTTTTGCAGTGTGTTTAAAGAAAATTCATTTTTGTAGGTGAATAATTTATCCAGGTAAAAATGTATTTAAACGTGCATTTCACGATCTGACATAAAGGTAGCTAATTCCTGCGATTTGCAATTTTCCCTTGGTTCTAGATCGAGTTTTAAAGTATTTTGAACAAGGATCCAGTTGGGAGCTCACCGAAATGACTCAGAATGCCCCTCACTACCGTGCCAAAGATTTGTATAGATTGAACAATGTTATATCTGTGACTGTACAGCTGAGATATGACTTGCTAAAACACCAGCCTCTCTACTTCCTCGTCGTGTAGTCACGTGGGTCGCGCGTCAGCAAGGCTAGAGCGAAGCCAGAGATGTTTGAAAAAGATGGGATAAGAGTCCCAGCACGAAATGTATAGAGAAACTTAACGCTTCGCCCTGTATACTGTCGACCAATCGCGTTCACGTTATCATGCTGCGTAATGTGGTTGCTTAGCTTTTCGTAACGAAATCCATTCTGTAAATCAGGGTATAAGTCGAGAAACCTGCCTATTTTCCTTGAAAGTACGCACTGTCACGATTTGAAATCTATACGATATAACAGAGGACAAGTTCGTTATCTCAACTTCTGGAAAATGTGTAATGTTGAGCTTCTTGTTTACGTAATTCATGCTCATGTTGGCTTTTTGTGTTAGCGCCCAATTGACTCCCATAGACTCCCTAAAGGAGAGAGCGCCTTGTCTGAGTGTAACCAGAATGCACAGCGCGGCCCATCGACAATGGACGGATACAGTGGGCGTTAATGCGATTGTTTCTATGGCGAAGAGTTTCCCATCTCCTAAAAGTATCTCTTGCAAAGCCGCCTACAGTCAGAAGAATTTGCTAGTGTATTTTCAACAAGTGGATGTAACTTGAGTGGGTGTGGTGTACAGTACACACAGAACTTGGGTTTGCACTAGAAAACACACCCACAAAGTCAGATCCCACAAAGTCAAAATTGGCTACAAACATTTTATTTTTGAGTAGTTTTAAGGTTAGCAGTGTGGTTCAACATGCACTATATATAAATTGCTCTGCCATTTCCCGGTTGCAAAAATTCTAATAGTTTGCCAAATTAGTAGATAATCATTGTACCATCTATACCACTGTGAAATATTTTCCATAAGCAAAAATATTGTATTTTCAGCTGTTTGAAGCTGGTGTACAAAACCAAAAGTTAAAGATGCAAAAACGTCAAAGAAATAGCGAACATAGAACAGAAAGTCCGTCTGGTGGGTCGGCCAGATAGGTATGTCCTGCCGTCCAGCCAGATAGGTCCGGTCGACCGGACAGATAGCTAGGTCATTTCAAAAAGAGTCATCACTAGTGTTCACTAGATTAGTGTCGTAGGTGCAACAGTGCGTGATTACTGATTAAAACCCTATTATGTTGATGTATGCCTTACGACTGTAACAGGAACACACATAACCTTTTGAAAGGTAAATCGTCTTTATTGCAACCGGACTATACACTGACTTTAGAAGAGATAACGGGACCTGTCACGCTGCGTGATGAGGGGGGGGGGGGGGGGGGGGGGCAACCCAGACAGGAAGACCACATCAGCGACTCAACCCACTCAAGTGGCTCTAACCGTAACATTCATCCTAACCCTGTAGAAATAGCATTCGACCTTTTTGGGACTAACAAAAAGTCCCCAGTTGGTCCAATTTTTGTTAAACACGTCCACACACACAGGTTAGTGCTTTCAGATACATACCCTCTAACAGAGCACATCGGGAAACACACACTCTGCTCCCTTTACCTCACGCAAAGACACACAACTCCTTACCTCACAGTTCCATGTCTATAAATGTTATTCTTCTATACTGAACATGTGTTGGATGTAAGGGACTATATCCAGCGTCTCTATGGAGAATGAAGATTCTACACACAGAGAGTCAAAGGTAAAGTCAGTTTAGTTAATCACACATTACACATTGTCCCTCTCTAGAAAAACATAGGGAAATATGTAATTATACTCTAGTGTATAGAGAGCAATACCATGCAAGGCAGGGAAGGGCAGCAGTGTTGTGCCTGCCTATATGTGTAGTGTCACTGTCAACACCGCCAGCTTCAATCGCACCCAGTGGTGCAGGTGTAGTGGTAGCCATGCATATGCCCACCTACAGCTCTACAGATATAGAGTATACTCACATTTACTCACTAATTACCAATGAGCGTAATTTAATGATTTAATAAGAGAACAATCAATTTTAATTTATTTAATCTCTGCCATTATTAAGTGGAGGGAAGGACCAGCTAAATCTAGCTACCTACACCATAGACAATTGCTGATAATTAATACTCACCTGATGGCAGAGAGAGGGTGATGGTCAACTTGGTATGTCAAGCCGTGTTAGCTGGAGCTGGCTAGCCTTGAACGATTATTGGACAGTGTACACACAGACGCACACACAGACACACACACACTTGTTTGATATGATAGCTATCTAGCTTTAGCTAGATGCTTCGTGGGTTTTAATGTAAGCTCCCTGTCTTGTCTGTCAGTAAAGCTACCAAGCATTGAAGGAAGGCAGCTAGCTAACTAACGTTACTTGTTGTTGGCCCATATTATAACTAACCTGGCGAAAGCTAGCTAGCTGGAGCGATAGTCAGGTAAGGAAGTTAGAGCCTTCAGTAAGCGAAATGTAAATATCGCTCTATATCGGTCAGCTACATTGGGGATCCAGCGTCAATGTCCTGCTCAAGGGCACGTTGACAGATCTACCACCAGGCCAAAAAACGTGAACCCGAACCCTCCCAAGATCCCCCCACAGTTCCCCAATAGCTGTCCCTCAATCATTCGAGACCCCTCCCAGCCCCCCACCAAGAAGGAAAAATATATATATAATTAATCCCATTCCCCACCCCCAAGAACCCCCAATGCACCAACAACCAAGAGAATGAACTAAAGAGAAAAAAGAAAAGACAGATGAAAACAGCAAACAATGCAAAAAAAAGAAAGAAAAAAAGAATACATTTAAAACAAAGGACATCAAGGACAACTAAAATCATAACAGCAATGCCAACTGTATATGTTTGTGTGCATGTCTGGCACTATTACATGTATGTGTGTGTTCTTGTATGTGTTTATTTGAATGAGAGTGTTTGTACATGCATGTGTACAAGCACCTGCACGGCATCAGCCTCAGACAAACTGGCATTAGTTGTGAAAACACTGCCCCTCTGTGTCACTCAAACATACTTTTTATGATGCTTTATTTTTTAAACGTTTTTCTTTGACCATCATTCTATTTCCCGCACAGCAACTCCACTCCCACTTGTCTCCAATTCCACATCCCAATCCTCAGCTTCCCTTAGCCCATCCCATCTATCTCTGCTGGCCACCCACTTCGGGTTTCTAACTCAACACATATCTTTCAACTATGCTGTGATGGTTAACGTACAATTTCAATCTATCTAATCGAATGTAATCCACAGATTGTGAGTTGAAGAAAAATACTTTTACTAAGAGTATTAGTATATTAGCAATTGATGGACCCGGTCTCTCCAGATATCCTAACAGTACTATTTCTAGGGTCAATTTTAGATCCATGCTATGCATTTTCAGCCATTCCTGAACCTGAGACCAGAAACAGGCTACCTGAGGGCAATAACAAAATAAATGGTCTATTGATTATCTATCCCCTGTCCTCCACTCGTTACCTGTATTAATGGCACCTGTTTGAACTTGTTATCAGTATAAAAGACACCTGTCCACAACCTCAAACAGTCACTCCAAACTCCACTATGGCCAAGACCAAAGAGATGTCAAAGGACACCAGAAACAAAATCGTAGACCTGCACCAGGCTGGGAAGACTGAATCTGCAATAGGTAAGCAGCTTGTTTTGAAGAAATCAACTGGGGGAGCAATTATTAGGAAATGGAAGACATACAAGACCACTGATAATCTCCCTCGATCTGGGGCTCCACAATTTTTATTTTTTCAATTTTTCTTTAACAGCACCCCTTTTGATTTGAACAAAAACTTCCATACATATTTGCCCATTATAGAAGTGCTCAGAAAGTTACTTTTTGGACCTGAATGCCAAAACATTCAAGAGATAAAGGTGTTCAAAGTTGACCTATTTTGCCTACTCCACCTTACCATGAGACATCCATGTCTTCATCACTGGAGAAGATAAACAGCTGAGATTGATATGTGAAAGCTTACAAATGGGGTTGTCAAACTATTTAATAAATTGATCAAGTATGAGCACCTTTATCTCCTGAATGTTTGGCATTCAGATCCAAAAAGTCACTTTCTGACCATTTCTTCCATGGGCAAACATGTATGTAAAGATTTGTTTAAATCAAAAGAGATGCTGTCAAAGTGATTGAATTCGAATGGGTTTACTCCAATGTTAGCTAGTTACTGGCTAGCTAGGATGGAACAAAAGGGGGGATGGGTCCTTTAAAACTCAGACGCAGTTGAACTTGTCATGTTAACACATCTGTCAGTGCTGCTGCAAAATGCAACAGTAGAGACATGCCAAATGGGAGTTGTATATACATTTTTTTTATATTTGATTTATGAACAGTCTGGCAGTAAATATATTTTTAATGATATTGTCCAAAATTAACTAGCTAGCTAGCATTGATTAAACAAAAAGCATTTTGTATATATTGATGCTGTTACATTAACCAAACAAAAGGCTATTTTATATGGAAATCAGGATGACTGTCCGGGACCTTTAAGCTACCTGGTATTTTGTCAACCTGTGTAGATAAACTGGGTTGGTGCAGTCAACTCTAGTGGCCCTATCCTTAAAGGTCTAATGCCGCTGTTTTTATCTCAATATCAAATCAGTTAAGTACCTTACTGTGATTGTTTTCCATTATTATTTTATTTTTCTAGTACTGTCTGGGAGTGTTCTGATCGGAAAGGGGAAAACTGAATATTAGCTATTATTGGCAGAGAGGTTTGGAACTCTTTTTCTTATTGGTCTATTATCTAATTTGCCTGGTGGTGCCACGAGGCAGGCCAAAAATGCATCTCACCAAAACAGGCTGATATTTTAGGGGGTCTTTTCAAACAGCTCTTACACTAAAATGGCATTATCATAATTTTCACAATTACACAGTATTATTCCAACCTCAGTGTGGAAATATAGAAAACACAGGAAAATCCAATTTGACTGCACTGAGCCTTTAACTTGTATAAACACAGTATTTATTATGAAGTGAACTGATCAGGTTTATTAATTATTTAGTGAACTTCAGAGTAAAAAAATAAATGGAGCAGATGTCTTAATATACAAATGTATTGATATTCTTTTATACTATGTTTTCATAATTGTGAGTTTAAGACCTTAAATAACTAAATGTATCCATTAAAAAAGGTTTTAGCCCTTTTCGCTAAATTCTCCCATCTCTGACCCCGCAGACAGGCTGCACCTCATTCAGAGAGCCCTCTCCCACTGATGCATGTAAGCATCAGATAATGATCTGGGTCCACTCCACTGACCAGGGTCCTGCGCAATAAATCCTCCTGCAGGAAATGTACATTTTACACTAATTGAAGACACATTATGTATGTGTACCTGTATATGAAAGTGTGTTCTGCAACTATACTGAACAAAAATATAAACACAACATGTGTTGGTCCCATATTTCATGAGCTGAAATAAAAGATCCCAGAAATGTTCCATTGGCACAAAAAGCTTGTTAATTTCTCTATCATAAGCCTCCTCCAATGTTGTTTTAGAGAATTTGGCAGTACGTCCAACCAGCCTCACAACCGCAAACCACTTGTAACCACTCCAACCCAGTACCTCCACATCTAGCTTTGTTACTTGCGGGATCGTCTGAGATCTGACACCCAGACAGCTAATGAAACTGAGGAGTATTTCTGTCTGTAATAATGCACTTTTGTTGGGAAAGACTTGTTCTGATTGGCTGGGCCTGGTTCCCCAGTGGGTGAGCCTATGCACTGCCAGGGCCACCCATGGCTGCGCCCCTGCTCAGTCATGTGAAATCCATTGATTAGTGCCTAATGAATTTATTTTAATTGACTGATTTCCTTATATGAACTGTAACTCAGTAAAATTATTGAAATTGTTGCATGTTGCGTCTATATTTGTTCAGTATATACTGTATGTCACTGTGTGTATATCCTACTGTATCTGCTCTGAGTGTGTCAAAATTTGCACTCACTGTGGCGAACCTCCATGTGCCTGGTGTGAACTTGTGTGCCATGTCATCAGTGATCTCACTTGTCGGGGCGAGGACATGGAGGTGGAGGTGAGGTACAGAGATATATGGAGGTCTGTGGAACCCCATCCTGTAGAAGGACAGACAAGATCACTGAACCTACCAGACCAGCGACATACAAGCATGAACATACATGTTAACGTCATCGGTCTCTCTCTTTCACACTCACACACACACACACACACACGTGCAAACACAGGATACTTTATACCTGATGTCATTTGGATTGGTAATGCCATTTTCCTGCAACACAGCCCTCCCCATCTCAGCCATCCTCTCAACTGCCACAAACAAATAAATAATCAATTAACATTCAACTGTGTATATGTATATCAAAAATGAACAGTATTTCATGTAACATTAGTTATTGGATTAATCATTCCTCACCTAGCTTTACGTGCTCCTGAAAGAGAGAAAAGCAGCTCACTATATGTTTTTTTGGCACAACCAGGTAGTGATGTGGGGCAGCGGGGTTACTGTCCCGAAAGCAGACAAGTTCAGAATCCTGTAAAGATTAACAAAAGAAATGGAGACCTTCAATGGAGTATAGAATGTGTTACCACTAAACACTGTTCTACATTTTGGGTCAGGTTTTCCGTTAGCCGGTAATAGCTTTAGCCCCTCCCCCAAAAATAAAAAGCCAATAAATAAAATTGGTGCCGGTGAATTGTCAGCGAGAAGGAAAAAAAATCCCAATGCAAAATAATGCTTTATTGCCTCTTCATTGATGTAAATACCAGTCAATATAAATGCATTTGACCGGTCATGCTTATTGGTCTACAGGTTAATTTGCATAATTTTGGGGAAATAAATTGGGGCGTGTGTATTTTTATTAGTCGTTATGCATCTTATTTATCACACGCGCACAGCATACAGATAGAGCCTACTTTGAGCAGAAAATCTGCCAGACAGCACAAGAGCTGCTGCTATATCTCCTCAAAAAGCTTATTTGTTGCTTCTGGATTGAAACATATTGCTTTAAAAGACTAATCATTGCGCAACAATTCTAAATGCAATTGTGTATTAAAAACAGTCTTGATGGCCACGATTAAAAATAACTTTTTATTTCTCAAAATGGTAATTGAAGCGCACTTCCCATTCGCCAAGTGCACAGGCAACGGTAGTAAGGCATCAGTGCATCACACACCACTTTGCAATGAACGGGAGGCAGTATGCATTTATAAAACATATAGGCCTACGTAACTGTTGAAATCTGAACATTTTACATCAATCAATCAAGTTTATTTTATATAGCCCTTCGTACATCAGCTAATATCTCGAAGTGCTGTACAGAAACCCAGCCTAAAACCCCAAACAGCAAGCAATGCAGGTGTAGAAGCACGGTGGCTAGGAAAAACTCCCTAGAAAGGCCAAAACCTAGGAAGAAACCTAGAGAGGAACCAGGCTATGAGGGGTGGCCAGTCCTCTTCTGGCTGTGCCGGGTGGAGATTATAACAGAACATGGCCAAGATGTTCAAAATGTTCATAAATGACAAGCATGGTCAAATAATAATCAGGAATAAATGTCAGTTGGCTTTTCAAAGCCGATAATTAAGAGTTGAAAACAGCAGGTCTGGGACAGGTAGGGGTTCCATAACCGCAGGCAGAACAGTTGAAACTGGGACAGCAGCAAGGCCAGGTGGACTGGGGACAGCAAGGAGTCATCATGCCCGGTAGTCCTGACGTATGGTCCTAGGGCTCAGATCCTCCGAGAGAGAGAGAAAGAAAAAGAGAAGGAGAGAATTAGAGAGAGTATACTTAAATTCACACAGGACACTGGATAAGACAGGAGAAGTACTCCAGATATAACCAACTGGCCCTAGCCCCCAGACACAAACTACTGCAGCATAAATACTGGAGGCTGAGACAGGAGGGGTCAGGAGACACTGTGGCCCCATCCGATGATACCCCCGGACAGGGCCAAACAGGAAGGATATAACCCAACCCACTTTGCCAAAGCACAGCCCCCGCACCACTAGAGGGATATCTTCAACCACCAACTTACAATTCTGAGACAAGGCAGAGTATAGCCCACAAAGATCTCCACCACAGCACAAACCAAGGGGGGGGCGCCAACCCAGACAGGAAGATCACGTCAGTAACTCAACCCACTCAAGTGACGCACCCCTCCTAGGGACGGCATGAAAGAGCACCAGTAAGCCAGTGACTCAGCCCCTGTAATAGGGTTAGAGGTAGAGAATCCCAGTGGAGGGGAACCGGCCAGGCAGAGATAGCAAGGGCGGTTCGTTGCTCAAGAGCCTTTCCGTTCACCTTCACACTCCTGGGCCAGACTACACTCAATCATATGACCTACTGAAGAGATAAGTCTTCAGTAAAGACTTAAAAGGTTGAGACCGAGTCTACGTCTCTCACATTGGTAGGCAGACCAGTCCATAAAAATGGAGATCTATAGGAGAAAGCCCTGCCTCCAGCTGTTTGCTTAGAAATTCTAGGGACAATTAGGAGGCCTGCGTCTTGTGACCGTAGCGTACGTGTTGGTATGTACGGCAGGACCAACTCGGAAAGATAGGTAGGAGCAAGCCCATGTAACGCTTTATAGGTTAACAGTAAAACCTTGAAATCAGCCCTTGCCTTAACAGGAAGCCAGTGTAGGGAAGCTAGCACTGGAGTAATATGATCAAATTTCTTGGTTCTAGTCAGGATTCTAGCAGCCGTATTTAGCACTAACTGAAGTTTATTTAGTGCTTTATCCTGGTAGCTGGAAAGTAGAGCATTGCAGTAGTTGTCAAGCAGCTGTCTATGACACTCATTTACATAAGCTGTCCTATCCATAAGTACAACCGACCCACCCTTGTCAGCAGGACGAATAAGGACTGAGGTATCGGATTGTAAATCAAGCAAAGCTTGTTTTTCATCCTTATGTAAATTGTGAAAAGATTTGGACTCCTGTTTGTTCTTAAGGAGTTGCGCAACATCTTTTTCAACAAGTCTACAATATGTCTCGATAGAGTGATTGCGATTGGTTGGAGGTATAAAATAACTCTTGCTTCTAAAAGGAGTCGGAGTATGTGCAAGTGAGCAACATACTGGTTCAATAGAAATGTCAGGATTAGGGGAGCTAATTTGTAGGCTTGTGTGGTCTTAAGTGAGTCTATGATCGTATGCTATCCATTTGTATTTATTGTATGTTGCTCTTTCTATGCCATTTTAATATGAGAAATTAACCAATGATATTAGGCCACTCTTGGCCATGATTACAGACACCTGTGTGTCTTGACACAACTAGAAACATTAGCAGAATATATTTTTAATGTGACAAATTACAGGGTAGTCTACTCTGGGCCTATTAAAAGGGGAAACGCAAATAGAATATGACATCCATCTAATCTGGAGGAGGAAAATATTGTCCAAAAACAAATAAAAGTGGCACAAAAGACAATCAATATGCACACTCAACGGGGATATGGCAGATGTTCTCCGCGGGTGCCAATACGATAGGCAAATTTTTGCTCAATTAAATTGACATTTTTTATAATTAAAGGACAGATTGGAGTCTTTTCATTGTCTTCTAGCTACAGCAATAGCCTTTTCGCTTTCCAAATGTTTTTCCCGTGATTGTATTTTTAAATATTGAGATGAGTCTGGCTGGGTCTCTCTGCTTTTCACTGACAGTCACAACTCAACAATAATATATTTGGTATTTGCAGTGCGCTTTGCACAAATTGCCCCTTCCGACTGTAGGAGCAATCCGATTTTAAAACAATCGACAGTAAAAAAGAAGAAGCTGATGATCATCATTACTACAAATCATTCTTTCTGGTGTATTAGCCTATTTTGAATGATTGTATTTATTTCTGTATAGACTAGATGTCAATCGATTTATCGGCATGGACAAATAATTAGGGCCGATTTCAAGTTTTCATAACAATCGGTAAACGCCATTTTTGGACGCCGATTACATTGCATTCCATGATGAAACTGCGTGGCAGGCTGACCACCTATTACACGAGTGCAGCAAGGAGCCATGGTAAGTTGATAGCTAGCATTAAACTTATCTTATAAAAAACAATCAATCTTCACATAATCACTAGTTAACCTAGTAATATCATAAACCATGTGTAGTTAACTAGCTTGTCCTGCATTGCATATAATCAATGCGGTGCCTGTAAATTTATCATCAAATCACAGCCTACTTCGCCAAATGGGGGATGATTTAACAAAAGCACATTCGCGAAAAAAAGCACAATCGCTGCACGAATGTACCTAACCATAAACATCAATGCCTTTCTTAAACTTCTTCTGGCTGCAAGCCCGAGGCCGCCCACAATATGACAACAGCCAGCTCAAGTGCAGGGCGCGAAATTCAAAATATATATTTTTTAAATATTTAACTTTCACACATTAACAAGTCCAATACAGCAAATGAAAGGTACACATCTTGTGAATCCAGCCAACATGTCCGATTTTTAAAATGTTTTACAGCAAAAACAGCACGTATATTTATGTTAGCTCACCACCAAATACAAAAAGGACAGACATTTTTCACAGCACAGGTAGCATGCACAAAGCCAACCTAACTAACCAAGAACCAACCAAACTAACCAAGAAAAAACTTCATCAGATGACAGTCTTATAACATGTTATACAATAAATCTATGTTTTGTTCGAAAAATGTGCATATTTCAGGTATAAATCATAGTTTACATTGCAGCTACAATCAGAAATGGCACCGAAAGCAGCCAGAATAATTACAGACACCAACGTCAAATACCTAATTACTTATCATAAAACATTTCTGAAAAAATACATAGTGTACAGCAAATGAAAGACAGGCATCTTGTGATTCCAGCCAATATTTCCGATTTATTAAGTGTTTTACAGCAAAAACACAATATAGCGTTATATTAGCTTACCACAATAGCCAGAAACACAAGCCATTTCCCAGTAGCGATCGTAACAAACCAGTAAAAGATATAATTTTTGACTAACCTTGATATTCTTCATCAGATGACAGTCCGATGAAGATGACAGACATCAGGTTATACATACACTTATGTTTTGTTCGAAAATGTGCATATTTAGAGCTGAAATCAGTGGTTATACATTGTGCTATCGTAGCTACTTTTTCCCACAACGTCCGGATATTTTTCTGACACTTTTTCTGACACATATTCTGACCAAATAGCTATTCATAAACATAACTAAAAAATACATGTTGTATAGGAAGTGATAGATCCATTAGTTATTAATGAAATCGCCGTGTTAGAATTCTAAAAATAACTTCATTACAACATACAGCTTCGGTATAGCTAGAGTACCCAAAAGCTGGGCCCCGACGACTAGTTCACATGTACGACAGATATATGAAATAGCATCATAAAATGTTTCCTACTTTTGCTGATCTTTCATCAGAATGTTGGACAAGGGGTCCTTTCTCAAGAACAATCGTTGTTTGGATTTAGAACGGCCTCTTTCCCTCTCGATTTAGCAAGCACACTAGCTCCCGAAAAAAATTCAATAATCTGATTAAACTATATTGAAAAAACATACTTTACCATGATATGGTCACATGTATCAAATAAAATCAAAGCCGGAGATATTAGTCGTCCATAACGGCAGATTATCAGAAGGCAAATCCAGGTTCCTTCTCGCGCCTTCCTGAAAACAGGAAATGGGTGACACGTCATTCCAAGAGCTTGTATTCCACTTCAGACCAAGATAAACACTCAATTTCTTCTCTCACCGCCTCTTGACATCCAGGGGAAGGTGTATGAAGTGCATGTATACTAATACGTATCATGCCCATTTATAGGCAGGAACTAGAACAGAGCCTCGATTTCAGACTTTCCACTTCCTGGTCAGGAAGTTTGTGCCAAATGAGTTCTGTTTTACTCACAGATATAATTCAAACGGTTTTAGAAACTAGAGAGTGTTTTCTATCCAATAGTAATAATAATATGCATATTGTACGAGCAAGAATTGAGTACGAGGCCGTTTGAAATGGGCACCTTTTATCTGGCTACTCAATACTGCCCCTGCAGCCCAAACAGGTTAAAATCAATACACAGAAGTATATTTTTTTAAACTTGCATATTTAGTTAAAAGAAATTCATGTTAGCAGGCAATATCAACTAGGGAAATCGTGCCACTTCTCTTGCGTTCATTGCACGCAAAGTCAGGGTATATGCAACAGTTTGGGCCGCCTGGCTCATTGCGAACTAATTTGCCAGAATTTTATATAATTATGACATAACATTGAAGGTTGTGCAATCTAACAGCAATATTTACACTTAGGGTTGCCACCCGTTCGATAAAATACGGAACGGTTAAGTATTTCACAAAGAATAAACGTTTTGTTTTCTAAATGATCGTTTCCAGATCAACAAAATTAATGACCAAAGGCTCGTATTTCTGTGTTTATTATATTATAATTAAGTCTATGATTTGATATTTGATAGAGCAGTCTGACTGAGCGGTGGTAGGCGGCAACAGGCTCGTAAGCATTCTTTCAAACTTTACTGTGTTTGCCAGCAGCTCTTAGCAATGCTTGATTCTTAGCAAGCGCTGGTTATGACTTCAAGCCTATCAACTCCTGAGATTAAGCTGGCAATACTAAAGTGCCTATTAGAACATCCAATAGTCAAAAGGTATATGAAATACAAATGGCATACAGAGAAAGAGTCGACGCGTCATAATTCCTATAATAACTACAACCTAAAACTTCTTACCTGGGAATATTGAACCACCAGCTTTCATATGTTCTCATGTTCGGAGCAAGGAACTTAAACGTTAGCTTTTTTAATGGCACATATTGCACTTTTACTTTCTTCTCCAACACTGTGTTTTTGCATTATTTAAACCAAATTGAGCATGTTTCATTATTTATTTGAGACTAAATAGATTTTATTTTGGTATTATATTAAAATAAAAGTGTTCATTGTTCATTCAGTATTGTTGTAATTGTCATTACTAAAAAAAAATATATATATATATACAGTTGAAGTCGGAAGTTTACATTCACTGAGGTTGAAGACATTAAAACTCATTTTTCAACCACTCCACAAATGTCTTGTTAACAAACTATAGTTTTGGCAAGTCGGGTAAGACATCTACTTTGTGCATGACACAAGTCATTTTTCTAACAATTGTTTACAGACAGATTATTTCACTTATAATTCACTGTATCACAATTACAGTGGGTCAGAAGTTTACATATACTAAGTTGACTGTGCCTTTAAACAGCTTGGAAAATTCCAGAAAATTATTTCATGGCTTTAGAAGCTTCTGATAGGCTAATTGACATAATTTGAGTCAATTGGAGGTGTACATGTGGATTTATTTCAAGGCCTACCTTCAAACTCAGTTCCTCTTTCCTTGACATCGTGGGAAAATCAAAAGAAATCAGCCAAGACCTCAGAAAAATGATTGTAGACCTCCACAAGTCTGGTTCCTCCTTGGGAGTAATTTCCAAATGGCTGAATGTACCACGTTTATCTGTACAAACAATAGTACTCAAGTATAAACACCATGGGACCACGCAGCCGTCATACCACTCAGGAAGGAGAAGCGTTCTGTCTCCTAGAGATGAACGTATTTTGGTACGAAAAGTGCAAATCAATCCCAGAACAACAGCATAGGACCTTGTGAAAATGCTGGAGGAAACAGGTACAAAAGTATCTATATCCACACTAAAAACGAGTCCTATGTCGACATAACCTGAAAGGCCGCTCAGCAAGGAAGAAGCCACTGCTCCAAAACCGCCATAAAAGCCAGACTACGGTTTGCAACTGCACATGGGGACAAAGATTGTACTTTTTGGAGAAATGTCCTCTGGTCTGATGAAACAAAAATAGAACTGTTTGGCCATAATGACCATCCTTATCTTCAGAGGAAAAAGGGGAATGCTTGCAAGCCAAAGAACACCATCCCAACCGTGAAGCACGGGGGTGGCAGCATCATGTTGTGGAGATGCTTTGCTGCAGGAGGGACTGGTGCACTTCACAAAATAGATGGCATCATGAGGGTGGAAAATTATATGGATATATTGAAGCAACATCTCAAGACATCAGTCAGGGAGTTAAAGCTTGATCGCAAATGGGTCTTCCAAATGGACAATGAACCCAAGCATACTTCCAAAGCTGTGGCAAAATGGCTTAAGGACAACAAAGTCAAGGTATTGGAGTGGCCATCACAAAGCCCTGACCTCAATCCCATAGAAAATTTGTGGGCAAAACTGAAAAAGCGTGTGCGAGCAAGGAGGCCTTGTTGTGGTAATTTCCCGTATTACTAAATGATCAGAGTTTACAAACCACACACAAGTCAGAGTTATATTTTAAACTCCATCTTTAATTATATGAGCTTCACCATAGCCCTTTTGACTCTCAGATCAATTCAGTGTCTATAAATTAATTCTCTGAGAGTCCTTACAAAACAATTCTTAGTATCTTTTATAGAAAGATACACCCCTCTCAACACACATGACGAATAACAGATCTTAGGAACATTACAAATAACCTTTTACTTGAATGAGGAGTATCCCATCCAGATAGCATTAGCTACAAATTATCATTCAGTTTGGTCTCTTTAGACGAGATTCTAATCTCGTTCTTGGTACCACTTAGGACCAAAACATTACCTCATCCAATGGCATATATCAATTGTCAATTCTAGATACTCCCATCTCAAATACACCCCCTCTTCTCCCCACCCTGGAGAAGCTCACTAAGGGGATTGAACCTCTAGGTCATATACTATCTCAAGATTCATCAACACATCAGAGGGGTAATACAATGATTCCAGACACTGCCATACTCCTCCCCCCAATGGGAAAAGAAGGGAGTGACTAGCGTACAAACATAGTGGAGCCCTTCTCCCTTTCTGATTATCTGCATATTATGAAAGTAAATAAATCATCTTATTTATCTATGTTACCTAACTAATTCAGATTCAGCTACGACAGCCTACAAACCTGACTCAGTTACACCAGCTCTGTCAGGAGGAATAGGCCAAAATTCACCCAACTTATTGTGGGAAGCTTGTGGAAGGCTACCTGAAATGTTTGACCCAAGTTAAACAATTTAAAGGCAATGCTACCAAATACAAATTGAGTGTATGTAAACTTCTGACCCACTGGGAATGTGATGAAAGAAATAAAAGCTGAATAAATCATTCTCTCCACTATTATTCTGACATTTCACATTCTTAAAATAACATGGTGATCCTAACTGAACTGAGATAGGGAATTTTTACTAGGATTAAATGTCAGGAATTGTGAAGAACTGAGTTAAATGTATTTGGCTAAGGTGTATTTAAACTTCCGACTTCAACTGATAAATAAATATATATAAATAAATAGGTCGATTAATTGGAATCGGCTATTTTTGGTCCTCCAATAATCGGTACCGACGTTGAAAAATCATAGTCGGTCGACCTCTAGTATAGACAGGAGTAAGCTATTTAGGCTATATCATTTTGGCAATTTAATTCAATTTCCTTCAGGGGAAAGCTTCCCCTAGCCTTATGGACGCGCCGCCTATGTATTCTAACATCTTCAAATTGCTCATCGGAATTCGGTAAGAATGACGCATGCTGTTGCATCAGAGTTGCATGTTCTGTTAAGATAAATTACCATAAACTAAATGTGATTTCTGCCATTCTGAGCACCGTGGGTGTAACGGTTTCTCTCCTCCTCTTCGTCTGAAGAGGAGGAGTAGGGATCAGACAAATGCAGCGGGTTGTGAAGACATGATGAATATTTATTATTTAACAGAACGACGAAACACGAAAACTCTTTAACAAACTACAAAACAAATAAACGACGTAGACTGACCTAAAACATGAGAACTTATAAATACACGAAGAACGCACGAACAGGTACAGACTACATACCAACGCTACAGTCCCGTGTGGTACGAACATACATACAGACACGGAAGACAATCACCCACAAACAAACAGTGAGAACAGCCTACCTTAAGATGGTTCGCAATCAGAGGAAACGTCAAACACCTGCCTCTAATTGAGAACCATATCAGGCAACACATTAAACCCAACATAGAAACACAACACATAGAATGCCCACACAGCTCACGTCCTGACCAAAAAACAAAGGATTAACACAATAACTAGGGTCAGAACGTGACAGTGGGCCACATTTTCCGAACGGTCACTCTGATACTGACCAACATCACACGTGCACTAGCACTCAGTGCGCACAGGGTTCAGTGACGATGTCATCATGTCATCCAAAAACATGGCAGACCTAGCCCCACAGTGGAGGTGTCATAATACCCAAAAAACATAGCGGTCAGACAGAAAAACGGTTCCAATAGTTTTTTCCAGCATTTTAAAATGAGGTCTGTGTTTCGTGTAGGCTTACCTTAGCACAATGTTTTGATAACCATGTAAATCTCTCTTGAACAAGGTGACTTTTATCAATATATTCTGCTCCATTTACTCTGAATCGAAAATGCTAATTACCATCAAAGTAGACATCATCAATCAATCAAATGTATTTATAAAGCCCTTCTTACATCAGCTGATGTCAAAGTGATGTACAGAAACCCAGCCTAAAACCCCAAACAGCAAGCAACGCAGGTGTAGAAGCACAGTGGCTAGGAAAAACTCCCTAGATCTATCATGTAAAACAAATCCCTACGAGCTCCTACATCTTCTCTAGCTGACACCTTTGCTAACAGGTAGTGTCAATTAAAAACTTGCACAAGACAGTTCACAGAATTGTCCATTTAAAGAAATGTAGCCATTTTATTTATTACTATGGTTTAGCTAGCGTTAGATAGTTAATCAATCGATTCTTACCTTTACCTCGATTTGGCAGTATCATCTAGATCATCATGGCATTTGTAGGTCTTTATGATAGCCACATTAGCAGCTAATTAGCGTTTCATTTTGGGGGGTGAATACAGGTGAATATATTGATAAAAGCCACCTTGTCCTGGAGAGATTTACACGGTTATCAAAACGTCATGCCAGGGTAAACCTAAACAAAACACAGACCTTATTTTAAGTGTTTCTAAAATCCCCTATGGGAAAAATGAATGGTGGAGAAACAATGGGAACCATTTCCTTGTTTGACCCCTAAGTGTTATTCGTATTATGACTCCTACTGTGGTACTCTGTTGGATGTATATAAAATGTTAATATCTTCGGCTGTGTGTGATGAAAAATGATTATTTTAATAATTAAATTGTTTTGTGCACAAATGACTAGTGTGTCTTATTAAGAATTTTCACATCTCTATGTGGACGTTTATGGAAATTGTCTTTCTGGGGGGGGAGTCAGATAACTACAGTACCAAAGCAAAAAAGTAGCAGCAGCCGAAACAGGGTTCGGGACTAGAAACACTGACTTGACCGTGAAATGCTTGCTTACGAGCCTATCCCCATGATTTATTATTACCTGTTTAACAATTTCTGTGTCCTTGTCTTGGTTTTTAGCAATCATACAGAACATGCAGGTGTCTTCCATGTCGCTGGATAAATTACTTTGTGCGTCGCGCTGTTCTCAATTTAGCCGGTCCGGCTCCCGAGATCTATTTCCTGATGGCAGCCGTTTTCGATTTACCGCTTCTGTAACGCGTATGTCACAGATAGATCAACGAGATAGATATTTTACCAAGCATCCGCGTGGCGTTTCCGTTCACTACCAAATTTAGCATTGAGAGGAAGCCCAGTGGCCAGCAGTGGGAGAAGATGGAAGGAGATTGATTTTGGACGACATTCTGCAAATTTTCTCATCGATGAAACATTTGATCTCAATACAGTTTTCTGTTCCCAAAACTAAAATCTGTTAACAGAGTGGACAAAGTTTTGGAGACTTTGACAAAATATTTTAAAAATCAAATTGTTTAGGAGTGAAAAGGCGAATTAAGTTATTCTACACGTGCACTTCACGGAAATATGGAGATGAATGCTCGAACAGGCAAATAGGATCTCGCTAGCTCGTGCTTGACTCTGCCCACACCCTTACTTGTTCTGCACACTATGACTCATTTGTTCGCGTTGGAAACGAAAGGATGCGGTCTATCTTGGTTTAGTTATACAAATCTGTGGATATGTTGAGATGACGTAGTAGCTCTAATGGTCCGTCTGCGTTGTATAGCTCCCATATATCATGGTGATACTGTAGTGTATACAGTTGCGCTTTCAAGACAACTTAGAACTCGGCGGAAAAAAACGAGATCTGTGATCGTATACTCATACTAACGTACATTGAGTATTTAGTATGCTTATTGGTCACAGTATGTATATAGTTAGTATGCCAAAACTTCCCGGATGTCGTATTACATTAGCCAAAATACGGGCTGCATTCCAAACACTTAAAAGACACACCCTCTCCCCTCAGCTCTCAAATGAAGTTCTGATGACGTGTCATGACGTCTGACGAGTTGACACTTGCAGGCGAGGGACGAAACCTAGCTTACTAGTTAATCAGATATTCATATCACTACACTGTATTTGTCTTCTTATTTTTATCAGGTTATGCAACGTTTTGAATTTAATGCACTAAATACTGTATCTCTAAATGCCAGGGGTTTACGGAACATAACTAAAAGAAAAAGCTATTTTTTTTAATTTTGTAAACACTAATGCAGATTTCATTCTACTCAAAGACTCACTCCTGCAATTCAGATTCTAGTTTTTGGAAATCACAATAGGGAAATACTGTTTATTATAGTCACGGTCTAACCACTCAGCTGGTAATATAATATTGCTTCATAAGTTTAGAGGTGATATTTCAGAGTCTTGTATATCCAAAGATGGGAGAAGGGTTATATTGATCTCAAAACTAGATAATGCTTGTTTTATTATATGCAATGTCTATGGGTACAACACTTACACCTCAAATTAGACTTTATTTTTGGATCTTGCTGATACTGAGCTGAAAAACAAGTATGGCTCATAATAGCTGGAGACTTTAATGAAACACCTGATAACTCTTTAGATAGATGTCCAACTAGAATAGCTCAAAGATCTCAGAATAGTGACATCACATAATTTTGCAGTAAACTGACAGTGATCAATACATGGAGATCCAGAATTGATCTTTCTCATTTCTCCCCCACTTTTACAGTATGTACAATAAGTAAATCATAAACATGCTCCTTTGACTGATCATAAAATTATAATATTGAAGTTAGAATGTGCTGAAAATCCAATGGCATTCGAGGATACTGGAAACGTAATAATTCACTCCTAAATTATCTAGTCTTTAACAAGAGCACAAATAACTTGAACATACACTTGTTTAACTCAAATGATTTAGAACCAAAGCATGAAAGTAACTGGGAAATATTTAAATTCAAGGTAAGATCTTTCGCCATTACACGCAGTAAGGAACTAAAGAAGCAGAAATGTTTGAAAGAAGATGAGCTTATGAATAAATTGAATGTTCTTTTAGAAAAGGATACCCTTTCAGCCGAGGAAGAAACAGATTTGTATACATTTCGAATAGAACTAGATCAAATGTACATTGATTTAGTTAAAGGGGCCTTTATTAGATCTAGAGCAAAATGGGTTGAGGGTGAGAAAACACAAGCATTTTTTTTGCTCTTGTAAAAAGGAACTAAGAGAGCTAACGTTAGTTAGCTAATTAATCTGATAGCCATCATACAGTAGGAGTATATTAATAATGATATACTGTATTTAATATAAGTAGACATACCCTCATCATTTACTGTAGCACATATAAAGCACCCACAAGCTACAGGTGGCTGAAACACAATCATTGCGGGATGAACGAGTGACGAATTCCCGGCCAAGGGTGGTCCATTTAAAAATCATTCCTTCCTCCCTCGCCCCTTGCCCTGCAAGTGTATACTCGTCAAACGTCATGATACATCATCAGAAGTGTCCACTTAATTTGAGGGCTGAAAGCGATAGGGTGTGTCTTTTAAGTGTTTGGACCGTGGACACACCCTCGTCCATTTACCCTCACCTTATGACCTTGAGGGAATCCCTGCGGCCAAGCAATGGAAGTTTGCAAAGTAAGCCCCTCAGCCCTCGTTTTTAATGGAGTTTGCGAGTGTACAATTATGTTCACTTCAGGGCCTGAAACGCACCATAATTCAATTCACGATGATTACATAATCCGCTAAATAAAGTCAGCCAAAACTTAACCTCAAAATCAATATGGAGTCAAGAGGCTTAAGTAAAAACAAATGTAAATAAGTTAGAAATTATGCTACTAATGCACAAACATTTCGTAAAAGTATTGATGTTTTTGTTTGGTTAGCTTTTGGAAATTGTAGAAATAAAATAAAACAAATTAATTCAAAGTTCCAGCTAGGCAGGCTAACGTTAGTTAGCTAATTCATTTTATAGCTATCATACAGTAGGCGTATATTAATAATGATATACTGTATTTAATATAAGTAGACATGCAATCATAATTGACTGTAGCGCATATAAAGCACCCACAAGCTACCAGTGGCTGAAATAACTATCATTGCGGGAGGAACAAGTGACGAATTTCCGGGCAAGGGCGGTCCATTTAAAATTAATTCCTTCCTCCCTCGCCCCTTGCCCTGCAAGTGTAAACACGTCAGACATCATGATACGTCATCAGAAGTGTCCACTTAATTTGAGGGCTAAGGGGAGAGGGTGTGTCTTTTAAGCGTTTGGAATGCAGGCTTTGTCTTGGTCACAGAAGAATGCCCTCAATGCTGATCCCAGACAATCTTTTTCTGGGAAGCCCAAATAGGACATCAGCTGCAATAATTTGATGACCATTTTTCTTCAAAACAATAATGCAAATAATTAATTATACAAATTATTAGGGATACAGGAAATGGACATTTGCAAGGGTATTAGTTAAACCCTTTTGCTCTTTGGGAAACAGGTCATTTACGCTGTAGTTTCTTTGTTAATCTATCTGTAATTGGTAGAATCCACTAAGCAGATGATTGGTCCACCTAGCTTTACCAGAGCCCTGTTATCCAGCGTGATGTGGATCTAGACATGCCTTCATGGCAACCGTAGAGGCCTGGGTGGCAAAGCCACCCACAAAATGTTGTATTGCCACATAACATTACTATTGTTTGGCAAGGCAATGATAGAATAACTGTAACAGGCATTTCTTTACTTTTACTATTTTCTAGATTGTAGAATAATAGTGAAGACATCAAAACTATGAAATAACACATGGAATCATGTAGTAACCAAAAAAGTGTAAAACAAATCAAAATATATTTTATATTTGAGATTCTTCAGATTCTAGTATCTGCAGAGCTATACTCATGTCAAAATTATAGGTTGAGTTCACAACTAACCATAACAGTTTACCCGTAACTAAGGCAGGAAATGTACATTTATTGAAATATTGTGACTAACCAAATTATTGTTCTTATTTTTTATCTTATAGGAAGAATTGCAGCATGTTGTTCACCTCGAACACTCACAGAATCCGCCCCTGCAGATACGCTGTAGCTCCGCATGGCTGTCCCCTGCTTATGTACAGCCTTCCACAGCTGTATGGGGCCAGGGATCAAATCAAGTTTATTTTATATAGCCCTTCGTACATCAGCTAATATCTCGAAGTGCTGTACAGAAACCCAGCCTAAAACCCCAAACAGCAAGCAATGCAGGTGTAGAAGCACGGCGGCTAGGAAAAACTCCCTAGAAAGGCCAAAACCTAGGAAGAAGCCTCGAGAGGAACCAGGCTTTGAGGGGTGGCCAGTCCTCTTCTGGCTGTGCCGGGTGGAGATTATAACAGAACATGGCCAAGATGTTCAAATGTTCATAAATGACCAGCATGGTCAAATAATAATCAGGAGTAAATGTCAGTTGGCTTTTCATAGCCGATCATTAGGAGTATCTCTACCGCTCCTGCGGTCTCTAGAGAGTTGAAAACAGCAGGTCTGGGACAGGTAGCACGTCCGGTGGACAGGTCAGGGTTCCATAGCCGCAGGCAGAACAGTTGAAACTGGAACAGCAGCAAGGCCAGGTGGACTGGGGACAGCAAGGAGTCATCATGCCCGGTAGTCCTGACGCATGGTCCTAGGGCTCAGGTCCTCCGAGAGAGAGAAAGAAGGAGAGAATTAGAGAGAGCATACTTAAATTCACACAGGACACCGGATAAGACAGGTGAAGTACTCCAGATATAACCAAATAACCCTAGCCCCCCAACACATAAATTACTGCAGCATAAATATTGGAGGCTGAGACAGGAGGGGTCAGGAGACACTGTGGCCCCATCCGATGATACCCCCGGACAGGGCCAAACAGGAAGGATATAACTCCACCCACTTTGCCAAAGCACAGCCCCCACACCACTAGAGGGATATCTTCAACCACCAACTTACCATCCTGAGACAAGGCCGAGTATAGCCCACAAAGACCTCCACCACAGCACAAACCAAGGGGGGGTGCCAACCCAGACAGGAAGATCACGTCAGTAACTCAACCCACTCAAGTGACGCACCCCTCCTAGGGACGGCATGAAAGAGCACCAGTAAGCCAGTGACCCAGCCCCTGTAATAGGGTTAGAGGCAGAGAATCCCAGTGGAGAGAGGGGAACCGGCCAGGCAGAGACAGCAAGGGTGGTTCGTTGCTCCAGAGCCTTTCCGTTCACCTTCACACACCTGGGCCAGAAGAGATAAGTCTTCAGTAAAGACTTAAAGGTTGAGACCGAGTCTGTGTCTCTCACATGGGTAGGCAGACTATTCCATAAAAATGGAGATCTATAGGAGAAAGCCCTGCCTCCAGCTGTTTGCTTAGAAATTCTAGGGACAATTAGGAGGCCTGCGTCTTGTGACCGTAGCGTACGTGTAGGTATGTACGGCAGGACCAACTCGGAAAGATAGGTAGGAGCAAGCCCATGTAATGCTTTGTAGGTTAGCAGTAAAACTTTGAAATCAGCCCTTGCCTTAACAGGAAGCCAGTGTAGGGATGCTAGCACTGGAGTAATATGAACAAATTTATTTGTTCTAGTCAGGATTCTAGCAGCCATATTTAGCACTAACTGAAGTTTATTTAGTGCTTTATCCGGGTAGCCGGAAAGTAGAGCATTGCAGTAGTCTAACCTTTCAGGGATCACCTGAAAGGACTCAACAACAAATACAGGGATGTAGAGAGGAATGCCTTCAGAGGTCCATACCATTGTCATGAGACTGTTCTCTGCCATTGCAAGGCATGAAATGTCAAAAACAATCTGCCTCCAACCACTACTCCCAACGAAGCTATCGAATTCTATTTGTTCTTACGGGCTTACATGCTAGCTCATCTGTAACCCAGTCCAGCTAGCACCAGGACTAGGGATGAACTCTGTTATCCTGACGCTGGCCCCCTGAAGGGGACCGACCGAGGTGGCTGCCCTGCTGATTGAGATGGGCGCCAACCTGGAGGAGTTCAATGATGAGGGATACACTCCACTCATAGAGGCTGCACGAGAGGGGCAAGAGGACATGGTGATGCTATTTTTGGCACAAGGTATGGTCTCTCTCTCTCTCTCTCTCTCTCTCTCTCTCTCTTTCTCTCTGGGTTTGAATTAAACTAGTTAGTAAATCTGTTTAGAGATTTTTCCACCATATTGACCACCCAAGCTCATTGTTGAGGCAAAATACGAAACCCCTCTTTTGGAAACAAAATTATCAAGTGATTATATTAAGTTTTAAGCTCATTATCTTACTGAGTTGATGCAATAGAGACAAGCTGGCTGTTCCAAAACAAATTGAAATAATTTTTCAATAGCCAACAGTGTGAATAAATTAGTAGCTCTTTAGTAAGTGCGTTCCCAGCCAAGCCATTTTCAAACTTTCCTCTGTACACTCTTAGAAAAAAGGATTCTGAAAGAGTTCCAAGTAGAACCCTTTTCGGTTCCAGGTAGAACCCTTTTGCATTCCATGTAAAACCTTCAGTGGAAAGGGTTCTACATGGAACCAAAAAGGATATTCAAAGGGTTCTCCTATGGGAACAACCATTTTTCTTCTCCTATGGGAAGCACCTTTTTTACTAAGAGTGTAGTCTCTTGTTTGCAGGTACCAACATCAACACTCAGAGGGGATCCAAGAGACGGCCCTGCCGGGGCCAACTTCAAGCTGGACTGCTCAACACTTCTCTTAGAGGGACACTTGGAGCTAGTCAAATACCTGCTGGCTGCAGGTGAGCAGAAAATCTCCTAACTGGACAGCCTCTCTGTTTGGTTCTCTCAAACCAAACTCTACCAACCTCTATTTGAGATGGGCTCATCCTCGCTTCATACATTATGGAAATTCCCTTGGCTATCACCAAAACCAACAGTTTCTAAAGTTGTTTAGTTTTTTATCCAGATCACACACACAACACTCGGGGTGGAATTTACACCTATGTTCTTGTACTCCGGAGCCAATGTCCATGCGACGAGAGACACTTCGCTGACGTACGCCTGAGAGAATGGACACACAGACGTGGCTGACGTGCTGCTGCAGCCGGGGCCTGGCCTTATCTCTGAGAAACACAGTTCATGTCAATGCACAGCCTTTTTTGCACGAGTTTTTCACACAATGTGGGTGTGCTTCCCGAATGGCACCATATTCCCTTTATAGTACATTCTTTTTTACCAGGGACCATCGGGTTTAGTTTACAAATATTATATATGGTTTGGTTTTTGCCCTGTCATACATGTTATAGCCAAGGGAAATGTAAATGTGCATGTTTTTTTTACTAATACAGTCTTCTCACAATTGGTCAAATGTTTTGCTGAATGCACATGCATTTAGATATTTTTGTGTGTGTGTTTTTTTTGTCACACTGTGGCCTGAAAGGAAGTGAACATGGACAGCATCTCTAAGCCTGAGTTCTCGTTGAGGAAAGATAAGGATGGCTCACTTAGGGAGCTCTACACTCACAATTCCACTTAGTTCAGAAACTAAATGGGCATTCTTATGGAGAAATCAAATGTCTTATTTAACTGAATTGAGATACAATTGATCAGGTTAATCCCAGGGTTGGATGTTATTTCCTCAAAATCAAGGTGGTCCCTGACAGTTGGAAGATGGACATGAGCAAGATCTTAGAATCGACCAGCAGTGACGAGGAGGACAAGGAAGGAAAGGAGAGCAAAGAGGAAGAGGTACTAAGGATGGTCACAGCATCGTGGTGTCCTACCTCCTTGACTACCCCAACAACATCCTTTTGGTTCCCGTGCCAAACGTACTGCATCTCAGCTCTCATTCCCCTCCCATTACACCTCTCAGGTAGGGACTGTTGGTTTACCAATAAACAAACAACTACTGTACTACTACAGACATGTATTTGTATTAACATCACATTTTTATAAGTTGATACCAAATATTTATACCAAATACTTTTGTAATATCTGCACTAACCCAAACAGGCTCCACGACTTCCATTCCAAGCCCTGGCTATGGTAGTGTCACGTTCCTGACCTGTTTTCCTTTGTTTTGTATTTATTTTAGTTGGTCAGGGCGTGAGTTGGGTGAGTTGTCTATGGTTGATTTTCTATGTTGGGATTTTGTGTTCGGCCTGGTATGATTCTCAATCAGAGACAGCTGTCAATCGTTGTCCCTGATTGAGAATCATACTTAGGCAGCCAGGGTTTCACTTGTGTTTTGTGGGTGTTTGTTCCTGTGGAGGTTTTGTTGCCACACAGGACGGTTTCGGTTTTGTCACGTTGGTTGTTTTTTGTATTTTGAAGTGTTTTGTTGATTTTCATTAAAAGAATGAACACTAACCACTCTGCGTTTTGGTCCCCACCTTCTGTCAGCGAGGACAGCCGTAACAGGTAGTGCCTCCACAAGAGACAGACAGAGTACCCTCCAACATCACAACACCTCCATCTGTCATCACAAAATGTCAGTCCAATAGTAAATACAGGTCTAAATTTGTTCATTCCCTGACCAAGAAAACAACTAGACACCAGTTGAGTGCACAAGGCATCAAAGCGTTATAATGATTGCTGTAATATTGTATGGTACAACCCTGTAGCTAACTGGTTGTGTTGTCTTGTGTAGCTGTCTCAGACGGCTTCAAGCAGAGGCTGAGCCCCTTCCAGGGTAACCCACTTGCTGCAGACGGTCCAGACACAGCTCTGCTACCCCTCTTCTACTTGTACCAGCACCTGGAGTGCATTGTGGAAGAGACGGAGAGCAAGCTGAATGAGTTGAGCCAAAGGATCTCAGCCATAGAGAAAGCTGAGCTGCAGAAGAAGATCCTCAAGGAGAAGTTCACCAAAGAGTACATGAAGGCCTGAAGGGTGACACGGGGCAGCCCCTACTTCTGTAGACCAGCTTCTTACCTTGGCCACTCAGCATTCAAGACTTTAGTACAGCAGACTACCCCAACAGCACCTGCCCTGACATACAGAGGATGATGGTGAGCCAGCAGTAGATGTTGGGGCAATAGTTGACAGGCCTGGGACCCGGGCCTTCTCACTCAGGCCCTCAACAGACTCATAGTGGCCTTCCCCACACAGATAAGTCCCTGACACGCAGGAAGATATCATGGCAGTTATGTGAGCAGTTAGTCTAGAAGCTGGTTCTTCACTTTCTTTCTTCTAATAACAAAAAGTAAGGTGAGTGTTCTGTCCCCCATCCTTTTCCTTAATGCTGAACATGGTTCCAATACATTTAACATAATTCCCAACTGCTTGTAAAGGAAATCTAATTTGATTTAGTTATAGGTTGAACGCTCTTTTATTCATTGTTCTCTCTCCCTCTGTTACAGTAGCGGTGAGCAGTAGTGTCTATGTTGAACACTACAACCTCGCCCATACCCACAGCACAGATGCCCATCAATTCAGTGTCCCCACCCTCCATGCTCCCCCTCTGGACATCGATGCACATCTACGTCACACCATCTAGCTATATTTTTATATTTATATGTACATTTTTCTGGGAAATATATAGTTTCTGTGTATAAGTGGGAGTCTATCTGTGTATGTAGGTGTTGGAGAGTAATCTCTCTGTCCCCTGGTTTCACTCCTCTAATCCTGGCTGCTACAGCGGATCACATTGCCGAGGTGGAGATCCTACTGGATAAAGGAGAGGACATCGAAGCCCAGTCTGAGAGAATCAAAAACACACCTTTCTCCCTGGCCTGCTCTGTAGGATAACAAGAGGTGTTGCGATTCACTAAAACACATTCTTCCCTGAACATCATATTAGTTAATTGTTACCCTTTTGATAAAACACTAGTGGAAATTCCCCAATAATAACCCATGGTCCATTCCTTCCTGGTGGTAAAACTGTTGCTGCTGCGTGGGGCCAACAAGAAGCAGTGTAGCGTTTCAGATTACTCCTCTCAGCCTGGCCGCCTTAGGGGGCTGCATCAACATCAAGATCCTCCTGAATGCTAGTGCTGGAATCAACTCCAGATACGAAAGTTTATCAACCTCTGAAACACACAACCATCCCTGTCAGTCACAAAGATTTTTCCCACTCTGAACTATGTGTATTATCATCCCTGTCCACATGTTCCCTCCTCTCCCTGTCTGTTCCTCTCTCACTGTGTGTTTGTTTCCTGTCAGGACTAGAAGTACATTGGGTATCTCTCTGCTGATACTGGCTGCCATGAACGGTCACGTCCTTGTGGTCAAGCTGCTGCTGGACATGGGCTCAGACATCTACACTCCCATCGAGACCAAGCGCAACGCAGCACTGACCCGGGACTGCCAACATGGAGCACCGCTCCAAGGTGAGAGCAGCCACCATCAGCTGAACTTGACAGGTCATGTTATCTGGGCTAGAGTCAAAGACATCAGAAACTAGGTGTGGTGTCTGTGTGTTGCAGTATGTCACTGACCCATATGTTCTCACTTTTAGACAGGTCTGACGCCTCTCATGGAGGCTGCATCGGGTGGCTAAGCTGTGTGTGACATGGCGTCTAAACAGACCATCCTAAGTGGAGAACTAGACTTAACTCTGACACATTACATCAGCACCCGTCATGAATCTCATTATCTTCCTGAGTCCAACCTCATCCAACCCTCTGATATATAGCTGGAAATATCGGAAATTCTGAATCTCTGCCTGATTTTGTGGGGATGCCTGCAGTAACTTCAAAACTTTTCTAGGTGCCGGCTTATCCTTTTTCCTCTAGAGTGTTTGTGACAGAACAGCTCTCACAGCATCCAACACATCATATTATTGTGGTGTGAACTTCAATGTCTGGAGGTGTTGTGGAGTGACCTCTGACATCTGGAGGGGTTGTGGAGTGACCTTTAACATCTGGAGGGGTTGTGGCGTGAACTCTGTCTGGAGGAGTTGTGGCGTGACCTCTGACATCTGGAGGGGTTCTGGAGTGACCTCTGTCTTCTGGTGGGATTGTGGCTTGACCTTTGTCTTCTGGAGAGGTGGTGGTGTGCCCATTCACATCTGGAGGGGTTGTGGAATGAACTCTGATGTTTTGAGGGGATGTGGTGTGAAATCTGACGTCCGAAGGGGTTGTGGCATTAACTTTTGACGTTTGGAGGGGATGTGGTGTGAAATCTAACGACCGGAGGGGTTGTGGAGTGACTTCTAACATCTGGAGGGGTTTGTGACGTGACTTCTGTCTTCTGCAGGGCATGTGGTGTGACATCTGTTGTCTGGAGGAGTATCAATTGTAAAAGCGATCAGGTACTTTAAGGGGTCTAGGTTGTGTAGCTCATTCTGTTGGCTATATACAAATACCAGTATGTCATCCAGCTGATACGGAAGGGGTTCTCCAATGTGTAGCGCAAACTATCTCTGATACAGTTGAAGTCGGAAGTTTACATACATCTTAGCCAAATACATTTAACTCCGTTTTTCACAATTCCTGATATTTAATCCTAGTAAAAATTCCCTGTCTTAGGTCAGTTAGGATCACCAATTTATTTTAAGAATGTGAAATGTCAGAATAATAGTGGAGAGAATGATTTATTCAGCTTTTATTTCTTTCATCACATTCCCAGTGGGTCAGAAGTTTACATACTCAATTAGTATTTGGTAGCATTGCCTTTAAATTGTTTAATTTGGGTCAAACGTTTTGGGTAGCCTTCCACAAGCTTCCAACAAGTTGGGTGAATTTTTGCACATTCCTCCTGACAGAGCTGGTGTAACTGAGTCAGGTTTGTAGGCCTTCTTGCTCGCACATGCTTTTTCAGTTCTGCCCACAAATTGTCTATGGGATTGAGGTCAGGGCTTTGTGATGGCAACTCCAATATCTTGACTTTGTTGTTTTTAAGCCATTTTGCCACAACTTTAGAAGTATGCTTGGGGTCATTGTCCATTTGGAAGACCCATTTGCAACCAAGCTTTAACTTCCTGACTGATGTCTTGAGATGTTGCTTCAATATATCCACATAATTTTCCACCCTCATGATAACATCTATTTTGTGAAGTGCACCAGTCCCTTCTGCAGCAAAGAACCCCCACAACATGATGCTGCCACCCCCGTGCTTCACGGTTGGGATGGTATTCTTCGGCTGGCAAGCCGCCCCCTTTTTCCTCCAAACATAACGATGGTCATAATGGCCAAACAGTTCCATTTTTGTTTCATCAGACCAAAGGACATTTCTCCAAAAAGTACGATCTTTGTCCCCATGTGCAGTTGCAAACCGTAGTCTGGCTTTTTATGGCGGTTTTGGAGCAGTGGCTTCTTCCTTGCTGAGCGGCCTTTCAGGTTATGTCGACATAGGACTCGTTTTACTGTGGATATAGATACTTTTTTACCTGTTTCCTCCAGTATCTTCACATGGTCTTATGCTGTTGTTCTGGGATTGATTTGCACTTTTCGTACCAAAATACGTTAATCTCTAGGAGACAGAACGCATCTCCTTCCTGAGCGGAATGATGGCTGAATTGTCCCATGGTGTTTATACTTGTGTACTATTGTTTGTACAGATGAACATGGTACCTTCAGGCGTTTGGAAATTGCTCCCAAGGATGAACCAGACCTGTGGAGGTCTAGAATTTTTTTTCTGAGGTCTTGGCTGATTTCTTTTGATTTTCCCATGATGTCAAGCAAAGAGGCACTGAGTTTGAAGGTATGCCTTGAAATACATCCACAGGTACACCTCCAATTGACTCAAATTATGTCAATTAGCCTATCAAAAGCTTCTAAAGCCATGACATAATTTTCTGGAATTTTACAAGCTGTTTAAAGGCACAGTCAACTTAGTGTATGTAAAATTCTGACACACTGGAATTGTGATACTGTGAAATAATCTGTCTGTAAACAATTGTTGGAAAAATTACTTGTCATGCACATGGAGATGTCCTAACTGACTTGCCAAAACTATAGTTTGTTAACAAGAAATGTGTGGAGTGGTTAAAAAACGAGTTTTAATGACTCCAACCTAAGTGTGTGTAAACTTCGACTGTAGGTCTGAGAGACAGCGAACATCAATCCCTTCAGTGTAAGTTAAAGTGACAGCTACTGTTTCTGTAACTCGTTCTGCATCTTGAACAACTTCCTGTTTCAGCTCCTTGGTGATGAGGTAAAATCTCAACACCCCAAATGTTTGTACTGCGTACAGTTCTCCCACAGTTATGCCATCCTTCAAGAACACTTTCTTTAAAGTCAAAGATTTCATGGAGAGACATCTTCCCATGGTCCTTTCTTGGATTTCCCATGGGAAAAACTTATCTTGTTTGACCCAAAAGGTCCTTTTTCCGATAAGTTTTTGGAACATTGATAACTCTGCGCCTAATGAACTTATTTAAATTGACTGATTTCCTTATATGAACTGTAACTCAGTAAAATCATTGAAATTGTTGCATGGTGCGTTTTATTTTAGTTCAGTATATCAGTCTGCTAATACAAGGACTAAAGGCCCAGTGCACTACTTTTGTGAAAAAATGTAAACTAAATGTATTTGTGATTACCATAATTTGTAACATGAGTCTTGCTTGATATGTTTTCCAGTTTCTTTAAATACTTTCCAAATGCAACTTATTTGCAAATTACCTGTACCCTCACACACTGACTCGGTACCGGTACCCACTGTATATAGCCTCGTTATTGTTATGTACATTTCTTGTCACTTTGATTCAATATTGTTTTTAACTTTAGTTTTAGTAAATATCTTATTAACTCTATTTCTTGAACTGCATTGTTGGTTAAGGGCTTGTAAGTAAGCATTTTACGGTAAGGTCTACACCGGTTCTATTCTGCTCGTGTGACAAATAGATTTCTTTGTATGTGGAAACTAAAATGGTCTATTCATTCCTTTTCCAATTTAGTAGACCATCTTCATACCGGTCCCCTGTTGGAATCGAACCCACAACCTTAACATTGCAAGTGGTGTGCAACCACTTTTTGTGCAGTATTAATTTACCATCCTTACAAACCACAATGTAAAATGTATATAACGGTATTTTACAGAGGCTAGTCATCTAGGTTTGTACCTGTAGACTTTCCATCACCATGAAGATAAATAATGACCTATACAGTAATTTAGTACATTGAGACAGCAAGTGGTTTGTGATGATGAGGCTCAGTTGGTAGAGCATTGCACTTGGTGTGTTGTTTACCATGTTATTTGATCAAGAAAAATATTTAACTTGATGTTGTGCCTTTGCAACTTTTTATTTTGACCTTACTTTTCGTAGCAGGTTAGGATAATTAGGTTAAGGTCAGGAAAAGGGTTCGCTAAAATGCTAAATGTTTCTACTTCTGACGTTAATTTGCCAAATGCTAGATCCCTTCTAGTCATGACCGTACGCCCCCTAGATGTTGAGAAAGAGTCAGCTTTACTTACTAGCCTATGGGATAATTACACAAGTTGCATTTGCCTATGCAGCCCACATAAGACAAAGTAAGCAAGTGGGGGAAAACAAATCTCAGCATGGAATGCTATTATTTGTTTATTTCGTTTTAAACGTGGCAACAATAGAATAAATACGTCCTTGGTGGTATTCACATATGATACTATGGTTTTGGATTCACAGGAAATAAATACTGGAAACATTCACAATGAGAAGAACATGCAACATCTATATGACAAAAATACATAAAACAAAGCCATACCTGTAAGGATTGTGGATAGTGGGAACGCAGGAAGGGGAATGTCATATGAGCAGGAACAACAGTTACAGTATTGTCATATCATGCAGTAGGCCTAGTCATCTTACAGTAACTACTTGAGACAGAAATGAACACTCGGCTTGGAAAATAAAAATAACCCTCAGTTGCACGAGATCAACAGAACGTGTTGAGAAAAAAACAAAGGTATATCCCTTTCTTTCCCAAATAAAATACCAGTGGTGACCCATCCTTCCCTGTTGTAGTGGTAGAAAGTGACAATAGTGATTGATGTTAATTCCACAGACAAGACCAATCACCTTGAGTTATTGAACTGTCTTACAAGCCTGCAGTGCAAAACGACATCCCTCCCTACTTCCCTTGTCTCAATGGACTAAACCCTCACACTCTGTAGCAACTCACCCTACTTACAGAAATGCATATAAAACAAAGAGACGGTACAGTTGGTCAGAGATGTGACAGTCTAATACTGCCTTGAGAACCGTCAATCTATTTCCTGCTTGGGATTTATCAACCTTGTGGCCGATGATGGGACTTCCTTCAAAACAAAAAAAACATACAATTCTATAAAAGGTGAAAACATTTCAAAATGCATTCATCTTAAAAAAAAACAAAGTGTACAGAAAATTATAAAAGGTGATGAAACAAACAAAACAGCTACAAAAGTATCATAAAAAATTTGTTCATTACAAAACCTCCCTCTTTATAGTGCATTCTGAAAGTATTCAGACCCCTTCTCCACATTTAGTTACATTACAACCTTATTCTAAAATTGATTCAATTCATGTTTTTCCTCATCTACACACACACACCCCATAATGACAAAGCGAAAACAGATTCAGAAATGTTTGCAAATTTATTACAAAAAAAAAAATGAAATACCTTAAGCATTCAGACCCTTTTAAAAAGGCACCCACCTGTCTATATAAGGTCCCACAGATAACCGTGAATGTCAGAGCAAAAACAAAGCCATGAGGTTGAAGGACTTGTCCGTAGAACTCCGAGACAGGATTGTGTTGAGGCACAAATCTGAGGAAGGGTAACAAAACATTTCTGCAGCATTGAAGGTCCCCAAGAACACAGTGGCCTACATCATTCTTAAATAGAAGAAGTTTGGAACCACCAATACTCTTCCTAGAGCTGGCTGCCCAGCGAAACTGAAGGGCCTTGGTCAGGGAGTTGACCAAGAATTTGATGGCCACTAACAGAGCTCTGGAGTTCCTCTGTGGAGATGGGAGAACCTTCCAGAAACAACTATCTCTGCAGCACTCTACCAATCAGGCCTTTATGGTAGAGTGGTCAGACAGAAGCACATGACAGCCCGCTTGAAATTTGCCAAAAGGCACCCAAAGGATTCTCAGACCATGAGAAACAAGATTCTCTGGTCTGGTGAAACCAACATTGAACTCTTTGGCCTGAATGCAAAGTACAGAAAGAACCTTGATGAAAACCTGCTCCATAGTGCTCAGGACCTCAGACTGGGGCAAAGGTTCACCTTCCAACGAACCCGGACTTGAACATCTCTGGAGAGACCTGAAAATAGCTATGCAGCGACGCTGTGCTTCAACAAAGTACTGAGTAAAGGGTCTAAATACTTACGTAAATGCCACAGTTCAGTTTTTTTTAAATATATACACATTTGCAAAAATGTCTAAACCCGTTTTTTCCTTGTCATTATGGGATATTGAGTGTAGATTGATGAGGGGAAAAACAACAATTTAATCTATTTTAGAACAAAGCTGTAACATAACAAAATGTGGAAAAAGTGAAGGGGACTGAATACTTTCCGATTGCACTGTATGTTCCCTTAGTGGGCAGTTGTTTTGTTGTCTATATAGGACTGGAGACATGAGAACAATACAACCTTCAGTGAATGCAAACCTCTTCTCTTTGTAAACAATTACTCCTATATTTAAAGTGGGTTTGGGGCGGATGTGTGTGTTAGAAGCACTTCCCTAAAAGCACTTCCCTTTCACCTGCTTCCTCTTTTCACATCAGTTCCTAATATCTCAGGGAAATCAGATTATTCTGGTTGATAACAAAAAGAAGCAATCTGATTGGCTCCGTTTGTAGAGAATTGATGATTGTTTATTCACTTCACTTATTCCCTTTGATGGGCATTGTACCAACTATTAGACACTTCCCCAATACAACAATCTCACAATGACGTGTTTTAATATTGTGTTTTATAGTTACCTATGACGGATTTCGTTAGCAAGGACAATTGCATCAGAATCGTTGAAGCTAGGTCTAAGTTCCCACCAGTGTGGGTGGGGTTTGGCGGAGACTGGAGGTGGAGGGAGGCTACTCGAAGGCCCAGACCTCCACACTGTGGATGGTGAAGTCCTTCTGGGGGGAGAGGGGCTGGTTGTGGAAGGTGGCACAGCTGGAGGTGGTGCCGTGGTACAGGTCAGCGTCCACCCACAGCCCTATCTGACCTCTAGGGAGAGAGACAGGAAAAAAGGTCAGACAAACTCATAACGACATGGCAACTACAAGTTGACTTCAACAGAGAGCAGGTCACACAAAGATGCTTACATGGCTTTTTGTCAAGCAAAGCGTGACAGCGAGGGTACAACGCTGCGTACAGAAATATGAGGCAGAGATGGGCTACATCATCATGGTTCAGAAGAGGCTGAGTAAAGAGGGAAATGTAAAGGGAGGTGGAGAGTGAGCAGTAGCTACATAGTGTCCATAAAATAACACATGCGCAGAACATGATCCAGATCCTTAGCTTGCAGAAAGAGGTTTCCATAGGGGCGGGGGCAAAAACTTCGTAGCGACAGCCTATCATTTAATAGGCTAGCTATTTCAGGTGATACACAGACATCAAAATATCTGTCATGCCATTTCATAACCTGATCACCAGAGTTTTGTGTATATAAGCTGTCATTTTTTGTCATTCTTATAAGGCCCAGTGCAGTCAAAAACGAGATTGTGTTTTGTATATGCACTGAACAAAAATAAACGCAACAATTCCAAAGATTTTACTGAATTACAATTCATATAAGGAAATCAGTCAATTGAAATAAATTGATTAGGCCCTAATCGATGGAATGCACATGACTGGGAAAACAGATGTATCTGTTAGTCACAGATGCATTTGATTGTTTTTAAAGGTAGGGGCGTGGATCAGAAAACCAGTCAGTATCTGGTATGACCCCCATTTGCCTCATGCAGCATCTCCTTCACATAGAGTTGATCAGGCTGTTGATTGTGGCCCCACTCCTCTTCAATGGCTGTGAGAAGTAACGGGATATTGACAGGAACTGGAACACGCTGTTGTATACATCAAAACATGTGATGGCAGTGGATGAACGGCATGACAATGGGCCTCAGGATCTCGTCATGGTATCTCTGTGCATTCAAATTGCAATTGTGTTAGTTTACAGTAGCTTACGCCTGCTCATACAGTAACCCTACCGCTACCATGGGTCACTGCAAATCGCTCGCCCACACGAGGCAAAACATGTGGTCTGCAGTTGTGAGGCCGGTTGGACGTACTGCCAAATTCTCTAAAACAACGGAGGTGGCTTATGGTAATGAAATTAACATTGAATTATCTGCCAACAGTCTGGTGGACATTCCTGCAGTCAGCATGCCAGTTGCACGCTTCCTCACATTGCTCAATCACATATATTCAAATACACTCACCCTCCTCCTCCCATCTGAAGAGAATCTATGTTGCCTTTAACAAAGTAGGAGTTCTCCCCAGTCCAGCAGTACATCTGAGCAAAGGAAAAGCAACACATTGGGAGTCAGGGAGAAAAGAAATGGCATCCAGCTCATATAAAGCATTAAACTTGAACATGGGTATAAGGATAACACACAGAGTATAAATATAACTATGTCTGACCTTGATCTCAGGGCAGAAGCTGAAGAGGAAGGTCTCTCCCGTGCCATAGCAGTGATCACTTACTCTGAAAGGATGGGTAGAGTATCCCCCAAACAACTAATGGGGGAGGAGAATTTTTTTTAAACTCAAGAGTCCAATACAAATTGGGCACCATTGTCATTGTGTGTGTACCTGGTTGTCCATGTCTTTGATGACCAGTAGCACAGGGCTGTCCACGTCCAATAGGCTCCTGTACAGGGTCTTTAGGCTGGTCCCGTGTTCTGCCGTACTGTAAGCCAGTCTCCATGGATACCCCTGCACCCGCGCCGGCAGCCGACACGCAAGCTGTGAGGAGAGAGAAAAACAGATTCTGGGAAGTGTGTGTTGATGTGCATTTCTGCATAGGTTGTGTAGGTGAAGTCACATGTTTGTTTTCTTGATTGAAAGTGTTGTGAGTCATGGCGTGTGTGTACCTTCTCTATGTGTGTGTCCTGTAGCAGAGTGCTAGGGTCACTGAGCATGGGCAGTGGATCCCCCGAAGGCTCCTCCCCTTCGTAACTGCCAAAAGTCTGCCTGCGCGTCGCCTAGTTGATGGTGATGATCTACGAACACGACCATGTACTGTTAGATACCTTAACCGTACAGTCAAAACTTGCTTAACCGTACAGTCAAAATATACTTAAATCGATAAAACTCAATAGTCCAAACATTGAACACAGCTTGGTCCACACACACCCACAAAATACTTGACCACAATGTTAACATATCACAGTCAAAATGCACTCATCCGAGGGATCATGCCGTGTGAACTCACCTCCCAGCTGTGAGGGGTCACGGGGTCACTGAAGAAGTTATCGATCACGTTGAGCTCGTCCTTCTCCATGACCACGAAGCCCTGCTCCCTGGCCACCTTACCGTACACGTCAGGAGACCATTGGACAAAAAACGCATATAGGTGGTCCACCCTGAAACACACCACACTTTTATGTTTCAGAACATTTATTGAAAGTTTATAAAATTGTGAACACACACCAGTTGTCATCGAGGTTCTGGCTGTGGTCTCAGTGGTTGAACTCTCACCTCTCCTGGGGCACAGCAAACCAGTACTCCGGCTGCTTTCCTCTCGTGTGAGCGGTGCTGGATGACTGGCTAATGACGAAGGACTTCCTCATGGGCTTGCCAACCTTGAGGCAAAGGAACATGGGAGGGGTCTTACTCTTCTCCTCCGTGGACAG
This sequence comes from Salvelinus fontinalis, assembly GCF_029448725.1. Classification (NCBI taxonomy): domain Eukaryota; kingdom Metazoa; phylum Chordata; class Actinopteri; order Salmoniformes; family Salmonidae; genus Salvelinus; species Salvelinus fontinalis. The sequence continues at coordinate 18,826,237 of NC_074691.1, forward strand.
AAGCATGTCTGCAGAGAGATTTGAAAAATTTGAAACAATGCAATACAAGAAACGACACAAAATGCTTGAAGTGTTTGTTAACACTCACTTTGGATGGGCGCCTGCATCCGCTCCATCAGCCTGGACTTCACCTCCGCTTTGTTGCTCCTCTTCCGCTTCCCTTCCTCACTCAGCCCCTCTATCATTGGTCCGTTCTGCAGCTCGCCTGCAGGGCTGGGTTCCCAAGAAATACATTTTCCCGGAGCCTCAGCGGTCTCGCTGAAGCTCAGCTTCCTGTTTTGGTCCATTGCTGATTCTGATTGTTCGCTAATGCTAACACTGTTCACTAGTTGCCCTGTAGAGTTGTCATCTTTTTCTCGGCCTGTGGCTAGGCTAGCAGACTTCTCCTTCAAGAGTTCACCGTCTTTCTCAGTCTCTGATGAGACGGGCAGTGATTCTGTCGTGTCCTCAATGGAGCTGTTCTGTACCAGTCCTTCATCCTCCTCCTCCCCTCTCTGCGAGGTCAGTGGGACTGAGTCAGAGGGGGACTGGTCCTGGGACTTTAACCGTTTAGGGGTATTAGATCCTGGAGGCTCTCCTTGCTGGTCCGGGCTTGTAGCAGTGGCAGGTGGTCTGGATCCGCTCTTCGGTTCCTCAGCGCTCCCGTTCAAGGGAAGCTCCAGCTCTGTGAAAACGTCATCTGATGGAGACTTGTCTGCTGGATCACACTCTGCTCTCGCTATGACTGGGATATAAGAAACCATGCTGTTTTATTAAAATGACCACATGGATCAAAATATTGCTAAATTATTATTATGCACGAGGTAATTTGTTTTTTAACTACATGTGTATAATGATTCATTTTGATTTGCCATGATTCATCCTGATCCAATATAAGTCATTGTGTGTTATCTCCCAGTCATACCAGTCTCTGACAGGGCAGAGTTGATGTCGTCCAGGACGATGGGTCGTTTGGAGTCCAGCGCTTCGTAGCGGCTAAAGGGGTTGAGGTCGCGCTCCGAGGGCAGCTCCTCCCACTCCCCGGGCCTGTACAGAGGACACAGATCCTGGGGTAGGTCTCTGTAGAGTGTCAGGGGGCACACCACAAAGCAGGATGGGAAAATAAAAATAATTAATTAAACAAAAGAAATGGAAATCATAAATGAACAGAAAGAAAATGCAACTGAAAAACAGAAAAATAAAAAGGGATTTCAAAAGGCAAAATAATAATACTACAAATAATAGTACCTGAGACAACGAACCAGTTCAAAATAAAATATAATAGATTATTCAAAAACTAAAGACAAAAACGAATCCGAGTCGTCTGCCCCTAGAATCTGGTACCGGAAATCAGTTCAACTTTCCACCTCAGAGAGGGAGGAGAAAGAACAAGTGAGAGAGAGGAGTGCAGAAAGAGTTAGAAATAAGAAGAAAAAGTGTGACGCTTGAAGAGTCAGTAAGAAAAGCAAGGTTAAGATAAGATCAAGAAAGAGCAAAAAGGGCTAGTTTAAATAGGGAGTGAAAGATGGACAGAGTGTGAAAGAGCTTCTCAAGATGGCAGGGTGGGTTCTTACAACGGCAACGCGTCCTTGAGCTTCATGCGGGAGATGTCGTCGTAGAGGGCCACAGACACCATCTCCTCCATGGGGCAGAGCCGGCCGTACTCCTCACAACCGTGCTCGATCACCAGGGGGTCCGACTTGTGAGGGTCAAACATGATGTTGTTGGGCGTCACAATCATCACCCCTCCCACCACACCCTGGGAGACAATAAAACACATCAGTTTGAGTCTGCTGTGGTGGTCTTTAATGCACAATGACCTACGGTTTGGCCACTTACCATTCCGTCAGTAAAGTACTTGCAGCTCATCTTAATGAACTTGACTGTGGCGGGGCTCTCGTCCTCGGACGGGGGCGACAGCAGCCGTCGTAATGGTCTTACTGACCTGCCGCTGGAGTCTCCATCCTGAAACATATCGAAAGACAGCAGGGACAAGCACAGAACCAGGATCAAAGATTACTTTAGTATGGGTTATCTTAAAAAGGAGAACTGACTTACCTGTAACATCTTCTCTGATAGGCCGCTGGGGAAGGCGGGGTCAAAAGAACCCACAGACTGAGAGTCGGCACCCGATTGGCCCACGTCAGGAACAAACAGCTTCTGCAAACGTGAAATACAGGCATGTTAGCCAGGATTTACAGCATGAAGTGGTGTGTAATGTGCTGAAACCTCACCTGTCCAGGATAAACACTACGGCAGAAGAGACGGTTGAGCTGCACCAGTTTGTTCGGGGTGATGTTAAACTTCAGAGCAATGCTGCTTAGAGATTCCTGGAGTCCCACCTGTAACATGAAGTTAAATCCTTGGTTATTTTTGATTACCAAAAGTATCAATCTACCCAAAGCAAAATGGAGCATGAGACTAAATCTACAGAAATCTTGCAAAGCATACAACTGGGGTGTCTTCATTAAGCCGATTTTGTCGCAAAACGTTTTGCAACAGAAACCGTTTACTCCAAAACAGAAAACATTTTGCCATGAAAATGAGTTTCGATTGGACAAATTCAGGTAGGTCCCTCTGTCCGTTCGCTCGGTTTGCTTCCATTTGGTTCTTAAAAACGGAAAACGGTTTCCATTGCTAGACGTAATAAATACACCCTTGTATTTTCTGAAGAAAACGTTTGAGGTTTATTGTCCACATTGCTTTCCTAAGCTAGAGTCTTTGAAGTCAGAACCCCTTGGGTTTATGGGAGTTGTAGTGTGAGAGGAGTTCGTGAGGCATCACAGAGGCAGCCTGTACTAACGGTATACTCCACTGTCCCGGGGGGCCTCTTCTCTCTCTTGGCCTGGCTGCTCCCGTTGCTGCTGCCATCTGAAAGACAGCCACAGGTCACTGACACAGTAGAGAGATGACCGCCTTAGAGCAGCTCAATCAGAAACAAAAGCATGTATGCACAAACACAATAGTGCTTTAAAATTGAGCTATATTGGAATCTCACACTAATTGCCAGAGCCAGTTTATTAAAAACACCCTCCCACTATGTCCTCTACTCCAGCTCCTACAGAAACAGTGGAGGGATGACTCAGCATTGTACAGCTGTGAGGATTCCAGCCGTGGGTCACTGTACATTCAGAGATCACCTTTGGTACAGAGCTGTCACTTATTCACTACTGCATAGTGACTGGTAGCTTTATCAGATCGAGAAATAGTCATAAGATATGTTTGTTTTCTTTCTGTGTCCTGTTGTAGCTCTGAGTGAATGCAGTATAGGACTGAATAGACTCATTGGTCAGTAACTGCATACCTAGGATTATGGAGATATCTGTTCTGATTGAATTACATTGTTGTTTGTAAAGCCAATATGCAACAACCTCTAAATTAAAAGGCTGCACACGGTAAAGGCCTTCGCTTGAATCCTTTATAACCAGGCCTGGAGAAGACAGACACAGCAATAACACAGAGCTCTGCCTGTCCTTCAGTGAGTTGTCTGTCAGGGTTATGTGGGTTCTTTTGTCTAGATGCCCACACTGGGCTGGAGAGAAAAAGTACCGGGTTTAATTAGATTACTGACAGCAGTTTACACAGCTGGCCTGGTACTGACAGTACTGTGGCTAGTAGATTAACACAGGGTTAATGAAAGGTCTCTAAGCTTTACAGACTACAGGCCCCGACATCAACGCTCGTCTGGGACAAGAAAAAAAAATCAAATCTGACAAAAATAGATTTACAGTAAATTGTCCGAAAAACTAAATCAAACAATTACTCCGATCAGAATTGGATCAACATTGGCGTAATATTAAAATCTATTTTTCATGTACACAAATAAAAAAGTCCTACATGTCAAAGAGTAGGTGATATGCATATTGGATACAGCCTCATGTCCAAACCGATGACATGACATGAGGAAGGTGAAGTATATGTAATCAAACTTTAAATGACTTTTAATTACATAAATAGTGCATTTGGAAAGTATTTAGACCCCTTCACTTTTCCACATATTGTTACATTACAGCCTTATTTAAAATTGACTACACCCCCCCACACACTAAAACAGCTAATTTTTTCAACAAAAAATAACTGAAATATTACATTTACATAAGCATTCAGACCATTTACTTAGTACTTTGTTGAACCACCTTTGGCAGCGATTAGCCTCGAGTCTTCTTGGGTTTGACTCTGCAAGCGTGGCACACCTGTATTTGGGGAGTTTCTCCCATTCTTCTCTGCAGATCCTCTCAAGCTCTGTCAGGTTTGATGGGATGCGTCACTGCAAAGCCATTTTCAGGTCTCTCCAGAGATGTTCGATTGGGTTCAAGTTCGGGCTCTGGCTGGGCCACTCAAGGTGCCTTTCGGCAAACTCCAAGCGGGCTGTCATATGCCTTTTACTTTTGAGTGGCTTCCGTCTGGCCACTACCACAAAGGCTTGATTGGTGAAGTGCTGCAGAGATAGGAGAACCTTCCAGAAGGACAACCTTCTCCACAGAGGAACCCTGGAGCTCTGTCAGAGTGTCCTTAGGGTTCTTGGTCACCTCCCTGACCAAGGCCCTTCTCCCCCGAGTGCTCAGTTTGGCCGGGCGGCCAGCTCTAGGAAGTTTCCCAAACTTCTTCCATTTAACAATGATGGAGGCCACTGTTCTTTGGGACCTTCCATGTTGCAGAAATGTTGTTTCGGTACCCTTCCCCAGATCTGTGCCACGACAGAATCCTGTCTGAGCTCTACAGACAATTCCGTCGACCTCATGGCTTAGTTATTGCTCTGACAATCTCTGTCAACTGTGGGACCTTATATGGACAGGTGAGTGCCTTTCCAAATCATGTCCAATCAATTTAATTTACAACAGGTGGACTCCAATCAAGTTGTAGAAACAACAAGGATGATCAATGGAAACAGGATGCACTTGAGCTCAATTTCAAGTCCCATAGCAAAGAGATTGAATACTTATGCAATTATGTTTTAGTTTTAATAAAATGTGCAAACATTTTCAAAACCTGTTTGCACTTTGTCATTATGGGGTAGTGTGTATAGATTGATGAAGACGTTTTTATTTAATCCATTTTAGAATAAGGCTGTAACGTAACAAAGTGTGGGAAAAGTGAAGGGGTCTGAATACTTTCCCAATGCATTGTTTAAGCTAAACTCCAGTAATGTTTGACAAATAAATTGAAAGATAATTAAACATTCATGTCTAAAGGTTTGATTCTGTCAACATACGAGACAATGGCTTGTTCAGATAAATGGTCACAAGACCGGAGAGGACAATGCCTGTTGTGCACCGCAAATCACCCACCTTGAATCTGAGCAGAGATGGTCAGCAGTAACAAAATTGTTTAACCATAAACAAAAATGTTTAAAACCTGAATGTTTTTCATTTTATGAAGCATGTCTTACATTTTTCAAAGTAGCCTAGCCAAAATACAACCATAGAAATGTTTAGGGAATTATTTTATAAACACTTCATATGCCATTAAAACCAGCATTATACTCATGTTCTTTTAGTTTTCAAATCAACTTTGTCATCTAGAAGCCATAGACACAATCCTAGTCATATTAGTATCCCATGCATCTTCAGATCCCCCCCCTTTCTTAAATTTCTAAAGGATATTTTCATCTCTGTCATGTGAAACCACTTGCGCAAGTGGTACGCTTTTGAGAACAGTGTTTAACCGCGAATTGCATTTTGGAACATTTGCATGTAGCCTACAGCCATGTGTGCATTGCTGAGCTTATAATATGAAGGAATAAACCTGTATCAACATTTTAGGCTAAACGGTCTGAACGGTTGCATCAGCCTCACTGCTTATACAATATATGCAGTTGAATTATACATACACCTTAGCCAAATACATTTAAACTCAGTTTCACAATTCCTGACATTTAATCCTAGTTAAAATTCCCTGTTTTAGGTCAGTTAGGATCACCAATTCATTTTAAGAATGTGAAATGTCAGAATAATAGTAGAGAATAATTTTTCAGCTTTTATTTCTTTCATCACATTCCCAGTGGGTCAGAAGTTTATATACACTCAATTTGTATTTGGTATCATTGCCTGTACATTGTTTAACTTGGGTCAAACATTTTGGGAAGCCTTCCACAAGCTTCCCACAACAGGTTCGGTTAATTTTGGCCCATTCCTCCTGACAGAGCTGGTGTAACTGAGTCAGGTTAGTAGGCCTCCTTGCTCGCGCACACTTTCTCAGTTCTGCCCACAAATTTTCTATAGGATTGAGGTCAGGGCTTTGTGATGGCTACTCCAATACCTTAACTTTGTTGCCCTTAAGCCATTTTGCCACAACTTTAGAAGTATGCTTGGGGTCAGTGTCCATTTGGAAGACCCATTTGCAACCAAGCTTTAACTTCCTGACTGATGTCTTGAGATGTTGCTTCAATATATCCACATAATTTTCCATCCTCCTGATGCCATCTATTTTGTGACGTGCACCAGTCCCTCCTGCAGCAAAGCACCCCCACAACATGATGCTGCCAGCCCCGTGCTTCACGGTTGGGATGGTGTTCTTCTGCTTGCAAGCCTCCCCCTTTTTCCTCCAAACATAACGATGGTCATTTTTACATTTACATTTAAGTCATTTAGCAGACGCTCTTATCCAGAGCGACTTACAAATTGGTGCATTCACCTTATGACATCCAGTGGAACAGCCACTTTACAATAGTGCATCTAGATCTTTTAAGGGGGGGGGGGGGGGGGGGGGGGCAGAAGGATTGCTTTATCCTATCCTAGGTATTCCTTGAAGAGGTGGGGTTTCAGGTGTCTCCGGAAGGTGGTGATTGACTCCGCTGTCCTGGCGTCGTGAGGGAGTTTGTTCCACCATTGGGGTGCCAGAGCAGCGAACAGTTTTGACTGGGCTGAGCGGGAACTGTACTTCCTCAGTGGTAGGGAGGCGAGCAGGCCAGAGGTGGATGAACGCAGTGCCCTTGTTTGGGTGTAGGGCCTGATCAGAGCCTGAAGGTACTGAGGTGCCGTTCCCCTCACAGCTCCGTAGGCAAGCACCATGGTCTTGTAGCGGATGCGAGCTTCAACTGGAAGCCAGTGGAGAGAGCGGAGGAGCGGGGTGGCGTGAGAGAACTTGGGAAGGTTGAACACCAGACGGGCTGGTCATAATGGCCAAACAGTTCCATTTTTGTTTCATCAGACCAGAGGACATTTCTCCAAAAAGTACGATCTTTGTCTCCATGTGTAGTTGCACAGCGTAGTCTGGCTTTTTTATGGCGGTTTTGGAGCAATGGCTTGTTCTTTGCTGAGCGGCTTTTCAGGTCGTGTCGATACAGGACTCGTTTTACTGTGGATATAGATACTTTTGTACCTGTTTTCTCCAGCATCTTCACAAGGTCCTATGCTGTTGTTCTGGGATTGATTTGCACTTTTCACACCAAAGTATGTTCATCTCTAGGAGACAGAACACGTCTCCTTCCTGAGCGGTATGACGGCTACATGGTTCCAGGGTGTTTATGCTTGTGTACTATTGTTTGTACAGATGAACATGGTACCTTCAGGCGTTTGGAAATTGCTCCCAAGGATGAACCAGACCTGTGGAGGTATACATTTATTTATTTTTTCTGAGGTCTTGCCTGATTTCTTTTGATTTTCCCATGATGTCAAGGAAAGAGGCACTGAGTTTGAAGGTAGGCCTTGAAATACATCCACAGGTACGCCTCCAATTGACTCAAATTATGTCAATTAGCCTATCAGAAGCTTCTAAAGCTATGACATTTTCCAAGCTGTTTAAAGGCACAGTCAACTTAGTGCATGTAAACTTCTGACCCACTGTAATTGTGATACAGTGAATTATAAGTGAAATAATCTGCCTGTAAACAATTGTTGGAAAAATGACTTGTGTCATGCACAAAGTAGATTTCCTAACCGACTTGCCAAAACTATAGTTTGTTAACAAGAAATGTGTGGAGTGGTTGAAAAACAAGTTTTAATAACTCCAACCTAAGTGTATGTAAACTTCCGACTTAAACTGTATATATGCAGTCTATGAATTTTGACTGTCGTCACAGTCCCAGAGTGTTTTGAACCATCCTAGACATTTTTAACGCCCTTCATTATTTTATAGAAAGAGAAAAAAAAGTATTTGGTTGTAATTGTAATGTTGCAATATTTTACAGGCTACCAAAGGTGGCCATCCATCCTTCAGGATAGCTTTAAAGGGGCAGTGTTATATTTTGAGACAGGCTTGAGTATGCAAAGAGTGTAGCCTACATGTTTGTCTTATTCTCTATGGTAAAAATTATCGTAATGCATTGTAAAGTGGTTCCTTGCATCATACTATGATGTAAACATGGTGTTACAGACCTTCATTTTTTTGGACTAGTGACTTGAGCGTTCAGAGTTTTTTTCTTTAAGTAAGTAAAAAAAAAAAAAAAAAAGTGGCTAACAAGTGGCAAAAAAGTTACAGGTCAAGGCCTGGACTAGCTATAGAAGACCTGCCGGTCATTGAAGGAGACTACCATTTTAGTTAAAAATCAACACAGATAGAAATACTGTTAGATTAAAACGACATTTGATTAGATATATTAGTGTTGAATAAAGACACTTATTAGGCTACTTGTGACAGTAATATAGGTTCACAAATGATTGATGTATATTAGTTACTCCTTTATACACAGCACACTTCTAATGTAATCATGATAATGTACTATGCCATTGCAAGACATGGAAAATTCCACCTGCTAACTGGCTGTTCCTCCATCCAACCACAGGAATCTGAAGGGAGAGCTGAGGATATTCATCACATTGTCCTAAAATCTGCCCCAAAAAACTGCCAAAACTAAAAACAGAAGAGAATCTAGTCAGTTATGAAACTTCCTTGATAAGATGATCATTCTGACCCTCTGTTCATAACAGGGGGTCATGTGCCTCAGTGCCTAGGAAAAGGTCCTGTGTGTGACTGAGTTTTACCTGAGCCTCCAGGCAGGTTAGGTTTAATCCTCTCCAGGGGTTCAGAAAAAGCAGGGTCTGGGCAGGAGATCACGGGCATCTTTGCGGACGAATCCGACTGGTTCTGCTCAGCCACTGCCTTCCCTGATTGGCTCTGCTTGAGCTGTCTCCGCCTCTTCAGCCTGAGGTTATGGAGAAAGAGGGCAATTTGTTTACTCAGACTTATAAACATTTGATTTCCTTTGCTTGCTCACTTTCTCTCCCTACCTTTCTCCCCACCTTCCTCTCTCTGCTCCCCTTTTCCCTGATTAACCATTGATAGGTCAGGCGATGACATCATAGCATCTCCCACCCCCGCCTAGGTTCATTAAAAGGGGAAGCTAGAACAAAGCTACAATCACCCAGTATACACAGGGATAGTGCTAGGCCTATGCGACTGACTGAAACAGGTTGCAAACAAGGCCCAGGCAGTGTAAGCCCAGTATAGAAAGTTGGAAAGAGAGAGATAGGGAAGTCAACATTCAAGGAAAACCAATGCTGTACAGACAAAGGATGTGTGAAAATGAAGAAGCAGAGAGATATAGAGCCTCTCTAATGGAGGAGCACTGGGCAGTGGATCAATACGTTTGGAGACACGAGACAAACGGATACAGCGCTGGTCTTTTAATAGCTTCTCAGCAATTACGGATACTGCAGAGCAACCGACATCTAGTAAACGTTTCAGGATTTCACCAGCAAATGCCACACTACCATCCTGTTTCACACAGGGACATTTCCACAAGCGGAATGTATAGATTTCCTTTGGCGCTCTACCATTTTGTCTCACTCTTGCTTTTTCTCTATCCTGGTTACAGAGAAATGTTTGGCCTGCCTGTGTAGCCACTCAAGCACAGCCACAGATAACGCAAAACAAACAACAACAGGGCAGAGAGGCAGGCTCTCATGCTTCAGCTACTTACAGGGATAGAAAACAAAAACTTTAGAAACAATAGTAATAATGTAAAATCAACCGGGACCGGCTGTTGGGCCATCCTGTGACTGTCCTAGAGGCCATATGACAAAATATGGTGACATAACAGGCAGCCATTTCACAGTGTCTCTTACGTTCGCAAGCACTCCGCAATCCTGAATGGCCTTTGCACCCTGCTCAGTGGACAGGAAGAGAGGGAGAGCAGGAGATGCTAGCTGAGGCGGTGTGGTCGAAAGGTATAAGAGGTCAAAAGAAACAAGAGGTCCTTCCTCCCTTCATGTTCTCGCTCCTCGGGCTATACAGTCTCCTCTCCATGCAATACTGAGGTTATTAGCCTAGCTCTAGCCTGAAAGGTTTGGGATGCATCTCGGAGACACAGCAGAGGGATGTAACGAGTGCACCTATCAACGTGTTGTCAGCCTGCACTTGAGACTATGTACGTAGTCTGCGTGTGTACGTATGTACAGTTGAAGTCAGAAGTATATATTCACACACCTTAGCCAAATACATTTAAACACAGTTTTTCACAATTCCTGACATTTAATCTGAGTAAAAATTCCCTGTCTTAGGTCATTTAGGGTAACCACTTTATTTTAAGAATGTGAAATGTCAGAATAATAGTAGAGAAAATAATTTATTTCAGCTTTTATTTATTTCATCACATAACCAGTCGGTCAGACATTTACATTAGAGGTCGACCGATTAGGATTTTTCAACGTCGATACCAATTATTGGAGGACCAAAAAATGCAGATACCGATTAAAATCGGCCAATTTTTAAAATGTATTTATTTGTAATAATGACAATTACAACAATACTGAATGAACACATTTAGTTTAACTTAATATAATACATCAATAACATCAATTTAGCCTCAAATAAATAATCAAACATGTTCAATTTGGTTTAAATAATGCAAAAACAAAGTGTTGGAGAAGAAAGTAAAAGTGCAATATGTGTGCCATTATATGTGCCATGTAAAAAAGCTAACGTTTAAGTTCCTAGCGCAGAACATGAGAACATATGAAAGCTGGTGGTTCCTTTTAACACGAGTCTTCAATATTCCCAGGTAAGAAGTTTTAGGTTGTCGTTATTATAGGAATTATAGAACTATTTCTCTCTATACCATTTGTATTTCATATACCTTTGACTATTGGATGTTCTTACATGCACTTTAGTATTGCCAGTGTAACAGTATTGCTTCCGTCCCTCTCCTCGCCCCTGCCTGGGCTCGAACCAGGAACATATCGACAACAGCTACCCTCGAAGCATCGTTAACCATCACTCCACAAAAACCGCGGCCCTTGCAGAGCAAGGGGAACAACTACTTCAAGGTCTCAGAGCGAGTGACGTCACCTATTGAAACGCTATTAGCGCGCACCCCGCTAACTAGCTCGGGAGTTGATAGGCTTGAAGTCATAAACAGCTTAATGCTTGAAGCACAGCGAAGAGCTGCTGGCAAAACGCACGAAAGTGCTGTTTGAATGAATGCTTACGAGCCTGCTGCTGCCTACCACCGCTCAGTCAGACTGCTCTATCAAATCATATACTTAATTATAATAACACACAGAAATACGAGCCTTAGGTCATTAATATGGTCAAATCTGGATATGATAATTTCAACAACAAAACGTTTATTCTTTCAGTGAAATATGGAACCGTTCCGTATTTTATCTAACGGGTGGCATCCTTAAGTCTAATTATTCCTGTTACATTGCACAACCTTCAATGTTATGTCATAATTACGTAAAATTCTGGCAAATTAGTTCGCAACGAGCCAGGCGGCCCAAACTGTTGCATATACCTTGACTCTGCGTGCAATGAATGCAAGAGAAGTGACACAATTTCCCCAGTTTAATATTGCCTGCTAACCTGGATTTCTTTTAACTAAATACGCAGGATTAATAAAACATACTTCTGTGTATTGATTTTAAGAAAGGCATTGATGTTTATGGTTAGGTACATTCGTGCAACGATTGTGCTTTTTTCGCAAATGCGCTTTTGTAAAATCATCCCGTTTGGCGAAGTTCGCTGTGTTTGTTAGGAATGAATAGACTTCACACAGTTCGCAACAAGTCAGGCGGCCCAAACTGCTGCATATATCCTGACTCTGTTGCACAGAACGCAAGAGAAGTGACCATTTTTCTAGTTCAAAGAAATTCATGTTAGCAGGCAATATTAACTAAATATGCAGGTTTAAAAATATATACTTGTGTATTGATTTTAAGAAAGGCGCTGATGTTTATGGTTAGGTACACATTGGTGCAACGACAGTGCTTTTTTTCGCGAATACGCTTGTTAAATCACCCGTTTGGCGAAGTAGGCTATGATTCAATGATAAATTAACAGGCACCGCATCGATTATATGCAGCACAGGACAAGATAGATAAACTAGTAATATCATCAACCATGTGTAGTTAACTAGTGATTATGTTAAGATTGATTGTTTTTTTTATAAGATACGTTTAATGCTAGCTAGCACCTTAACTTGGCTCCTTGCTGCACTCGCATAACAGGTAGTCAGCCTGCCACGCAGTCTCCTCGTGGAGTGCAATGTAAATCAGCCATGATCGGTGTCCAAAAATGCCGATTACTGATTGTTATGAAAACTTGAAAAATCGGCCCTAATTAAATCGGCCATTTCGATTAATCGGTCGACCTCTAGTTCACATACACTCAATTAGTATTTGGTAGCATTGCCTTTAAATTGTTTAACTTGGGTAAAATGTTTCAGGTAGCCTTCCACAAGCTTCCCACAATAAGTTGGGTGAATTTTGGCCCATTCCTCCTGACAGAGCTGGTGTAACTGAGTCAGGTTTGTAGGCCTCCTTGCTCGCACACACTTTCTCAGTTCTGCCCACATATTTTCTATAGGATTGAGGTCAGGGCTTTGTGATGGCCACTCCAATATCTTGACTTTGTTGTCCTTAAGCCATTTTGCCACAACTTTAGAAGTATGCTTGGGGTCATTGTCCATTTGGAAGACCAATTTGCGATCAAGCTTTAACTTCCTGACTGATGTCTTGAGATGTCGCTTCAAAATATCCATAATTTTCCACCCTCATGATGCCATCCTATTTTGTGAAGTGCACCAGTCCCTCCTGCAGCAAAGCACCCCCACAACATGATGCTGCCACCCCCGTGCTTCACGGTTGGGATGGTGTTCTTCGGCTTGCAAGCCTCCCCATTCTTCCTCCAAACATAACGTTGGTCATGATGGCCAAACAGTTCCATTTTTGTTTCATCAGACGAGAGGACATTTCTCCAACAAGTACGATCTTCGTCCCCATGTGCAGTTGCAAACCGTAGTCTGGCTTTTTATGGCGGTTTTGGAGCAGTGACGTCTTCCTTGCTGAGCGGACTTTCAGGTTGTGTCGATATAGGACTCGTTTTACTGTGGATATAGGTACTTTTGTACCTGTTTCCTCCAGCATCTTCACAAGGTCCTATGCTGTTGTTCTGGGATTGATTTGCACTTTTCACACCAAAGTACGTTCATCTCTAAGAGACAGAACACGTCTCCTTCCTGAGCGGTATGACGGATGCATGGTCCCATGGTGGCAGGAGATGAACGTAACGGAACGTTTGGACATTTCATCACGTTATAGTGGTCGCGCTTTGAGACTTTGGTTAGGGTATTAGGTAAACAATTCAAAAGTAGCTAATTTGACATAAATAACAGACATGAACGAACAAATCAAGCATTTATTGTGGACCTGGGATTCCTAGGACTGCATTCTGATGAATTCATCAAAGGTAAGGAAACATTTATCATGTATTTTCTGGTTTTTGTTGAGTCCAACATGGTGGCTAATTTGGCTAATTGAAATACCCAAGTCTCAAAGCGCGACCACTTATTTCGTTCCAAGATGGCTTAGCAGTTCAGACGTCATTTTTGTCCTCGTACTGTCTTGTCCTGTATATATATATTTACATATATATTTACACCTTCTTCGCATATCTTTTATATATTTTTTAATCCAAGAACTCAACTACAAAAGCTTTCCTGCAACCCGCCTCACTAATTACAAAAAAATATATATATATTATTTACCTCAAATCTGAAAATCCACAGTGGAAGCTAACCAGGGGCTAATCAGAAGTTATCCAGAAAGCTAACCAGAAGCTAGCCGAAAGCTAATCTGAAGCTGCCCAGAAGTTAGCCGGTTTGCTGGCTAGCGTTGGTGTTTCAGCTGCCCACGTTTTGTGGTCATCAGCTATTCCTTTAGCTCGATAATCTACCGGCACTTTTGTGCAACGCGACTCGGACCGGAGCATACCGGGCCTTTTTTTCTCTCAGTTTCCCCGGATTTCAGCCGCAGGCTCTGGACATTTGCACCTTGATTTCGCAGCTAGTTAGCTGCAAACCGTGTGACTATTGGCTTACGTCGATCCCGGAGCAAACTTAAATTATTCCGGAGCCTGCCAGCTGAGGAGTTCCATCAGCCATTCCTGGGCTACAGTCACCTATCCGGACCCGTTTTTTTTTTTTTGCTGCAGATACGGAGCCCCACCGGGCCTTCACGATTGACTGCCGACGTTATCTGCCCGAGGGAGTTATCCAACTGGCACCTCCGTCGCGACGTTACCGGAACGCTCATCTGGGGCCCGCTAATCGTTAGCTGTCTTATCGGCTGCTATCTGAATAAGTATATCGGACAATTTTTTTCTTTCTTGGGTCACTATATCTATTTTGCCAAATGGATTGATCCCCTCTACAAGACACGGAACCCCACTAATCTACCGACAGAAACGCACGAGGTGTCTAAAAATAGACCTCCATCCTATGCTATCTTGCTACCGATAGCCATCTACCCGGCCAGCTGTCTGGATCGCCGTGACCCCAACCAACCTCTACTCACTGGACACTTATTGATCACTCGATTAAGCATGCCTCTCCTTAATGTAAATATGCCTTGTCCATTGCTGTTCTGGTTAGTGTTTATTGGCTTATTTCACTGTAGGGCCTCTAGCCCTGCTCACTATACCATATCCAACCTTTCAGTTCCACCACCCACATATGCAATGACATCACCTGGTTTCAATGATGTTTCTAGAGACAATATCTCTCTCATCATCACTCAATACCTAGGTTTACCTCCACTGTATTCACATCCTACCATACCTTTGTCTGTACATTATTCCTTGAAGCTATTTTATCGCCCCCAGAAACGTCCTTTTACTCTCTGTTCTAGACGACCAATTCTCATAGCTTTTAGCCGTACCCTTATCCTACTCCTCCTCTGGTGATGTAGAGGTGAATCCAGGCCCTGCAGTACCTAGCTCCACTCCTATTCCCCAGGCGCTCTCTTTTGATGACTTCTGTAACCTTAATAGCCTTGGTTTCATGCATGTTAACATTAGAAGCCTCCTCCCTAAGTTTGTTTTGTTCACTGCTTTAGCACACTCTGCCAACCCGGATGTTTTAGCCGTGTCTGAATCCTGGCTTAGAAAGACCACCAAAAATTCTGACATTTTCATCCCCAACTACAAGATTTTCAGACAAGATAGAATGGCCAAAGGGGGCGGTGTTGCAATCTACTGCAAAGATTGCCTGCAGCGTTCTGTTTTACTATCCAGGTCTGTTCCCAAACAATTTGAACTTCTACTTTTAAAAATCCACCTCTCTAAAAACAAGTCTCTCACCGTTGCCGCCTGCTATAGACCACCCTCTGCCCCCAGCTGTGCTCTGGACACCATATGTGAACTGATTGCCCCCCCATCTATCTTCAGAGCTCGTGCTGCTAGGCGACCTAAATTGGAACATGCTTAACACCCCAGCCATCCTACAATCTAAGCTTGATGCCCTCAATCTCACACAAATTATCAATGAACCTACCAGGTACCACCCCAATTCCGTAAACACGGGCACCCTCATAGATATCATCCTAACCAACTTGCCCTCCAAATACACCTCTGCTGTTTTCAACCAAGATCTCAGCGATCACTGCCTCATTGCCTGCATCCGTAATGGGTCAGCGGTCAAACGACCTCCACTCATCACTGTCAAACGCTCCCTGAAACACTTCAGCGAGCAGGCCTTTCTGATCGACCTGGCCGAGGTATCCTGGAAGGATATTGATCTCATCCCGTCAGTAGAGGATGCCTGGATATTTTTTTTAAATGCCTTCCTCACCATCTTGAATAAGCATGCCCCATTCAAGAAATTTAGAACCAGGAACAGATATAGCCCTTGGTTCTCTCCTGACCTGACTGCCCTTAACCAACAGAAAAACATCCTATGGCGTTCTGCATTAGCATCGAACAGCCCCTGTGATATGCAACTTTTCAGGGAAGCTAGAAACAAATATACACAGGCAGTTAGAAAAGCCAAGGCTAGCTTTTTCAAGCAGAAATTTGCTTCCTGCAACACAAATTCAAAAAAGTTCTGGGACACTGTAAAGTCCATGGAGAATAAGAACACCTCCTCCCAGCTTCCAACTGCACTGAAGATAGGAAACACTGTCACCACCGACAAATCCACTATAATTGAGAATTTCAATAAGCATTTTTCTACGGCTGGCCATGCTTTCCACCTGGCTACCCCTACCCCGGTCAACAGCACTGCCGTCCCCTCTGCTACTCGCTCAAGCCTTCCCCATTTCTCTTTCTCCAAAATACAGTCAGCTGATGTTCTGAAAGAGCTGCAAAATCTGGACCCTTACAAATCAGCCGGGCTAGATAATCTGGACCCTTTCTTTCTAAAACTATCTGCTGAAATTGTTGGCACCCCTATTACTAGCCTTTTCAACCTCTCTTTCGTGTCGTCTGAGATTCCCAAAGATTGGAAAGCAGCTGCGGTTATCCCCCTCTTCAAAGGGGGGGACACTCTTGACCCTAACAGCTACAGACCTATATCTATCCTACCCTGCCTTTCTAAGGACTTCGAAAGCCAAGTCAACAAACAGATTACCGACCATTTCGAATCCCACCATACCTTCTCCGCTATGCAATCTGGTTTCAGAGCTGGTCATGGGTGCACCTCAGCCACGCTCAAGGTCATAAACGATATCTTAACCGCCATCGATAGGAAACAATACTGTGCAGCCGTATTCATTGACCTGGCCAAGGCTTTTGACTCTGTCAATCACCACATCCTCATCGGCAGACTCGACAGCCTTGGTTTCTCTAATGATTGCCTCGCCTGGTTCACCAACTACTTCTCTGATCGAGTTCAGTGTGTCAAATCGGAGGGTCTGTTGTCCGGGCCTCTGGCAGTCTCTATGGGGGTGCCACAGGGTTCAATTCTTGGACCGACTCTCTTCTCTGTATACATCAATGATGTCGCTCTTGCTGCTGGTGATTCTCTGATCCACCTCTACGCAGACGACACTATTCTGTATACTTCTGGCCCTTCTTTTGACACTGTGTTAACAACCCTCCAGGCGAGCTTCAATGCCATACAACTCTCCTTCCGTGGCCTCCATTTGCTCTTAAATACAAGTAAAACGAAATGCATGCTCTTCAACCAATCGCTGCCTGCACCTGCCCGCCTGTCCAACATCACTACTCTGGACGGCTCTGACTTAGAATATGTGGACAACTACAAATACCTAGGTGTCTGGTTAGACTGTAAACTCTCCTTCCAGACTCACATCAAACATCTCCAATCCAAAGTTAAATCTAGAATTGGCTTCCTATTCCGCAACAAAGCATCCTTCACTCATGCTGCCAAACATACCCTTGTAAAACTGACCATCCTACCAATCCTCGACTTCGGTGATGTCATTTACAAAATAGCCTCCAAAACCCTACTCAATAAATTGGATGCAGTCTATCACAGTGCCATCCGTTTTGTCACCAAAGCCCCATATACTACCCACCACTGCAACCTGTACACTCTCGTTGGCTGGCCCTCGCTTCATACTCGTCGCCAAACCCACTGGCTCCAGGTCATCTACAAGACCCTGCTAGGTAAAGTCCCCCCTTATCTCAGCTCGCTGGTCACCATAGCAGCACCTACCTGTAGCACGCGCTCCAGCAGGTATATCTCTCTGGTCACCCCCAAAACCAATTCTTCCTTTGGCCGCCTCTCCTTCCAGTTCTCTGCTGCCAATGACTGGAACGAACTACAAAAATCTCTGAAACTGGAAACACTTATCTCCCTCACTAGCTTTAAGCACCAGCTGTCAGAGCAGCTCATAGATTACTGCACCTGTACATAGCCCATCTATAATTTAGCCCAAACAACTACCTCTTTACCTACTGTATTTATTTATTTATTTATTTTGCTCCTTTGCACCCCATTATTTCTATCTCTACTTTTTTTTTTTTTTTTTTTTTACTTGCTATATTGTATTTACTTCGCCACCATGGCCTTTTTATATTTTTATTTATATATATATATTTTGTTTGCCTTCACCTCCCTTATCTCACCTCACTTGCTCATATTGTATATAGACTTATTTTTCACTGTATTATTGACTGTATGTTTGTTTTACTCCATGTGTAACTATGTGTTGTTGTATGTGTCGAACTGCTTTGCTTTATCTTGGCCAGGTCGCAATTGTAAATGAGAACGTGTTCTCAATTTGCCTACCTGGTTAAATAAAGGTGAAATAAATAAATAAATAAATAACGTGACGAAATGTCCAAACGTTCCGTTACAGTCAGTAGAAACATGTCAAACGATGTACTGAATCAATCTTTAGAATGTTGTTAACATACATCTTGAATAACGTTCCAACCGGAAAATTAAATCGACTTCAATTGAGAGATGGAACGGAGCTGCCTCTCACGTGAACGCGCGTGGTCACCTCATGGCACCTCATACTAAATTCTGTCTCCTTCGACCACCCCCTTCACATTTGAGTCATCAGACTTAGTTCTATTGACTGTTGACATCTAGTGGAAGCCGTAGGAAGTGAAAACCCATCAATATCTCTCTGTATTTTCAATAAGAGCTTGGTTGAAAACATGGCACCCCCAGAAAAAATCCAAACAGGAAGTGGAACTTCTCAGGTTTTTGCCTGCCATATGAGTTCTGTTAATCTCACAGAATTAATTCAAACAGTTTTAGAAACTTGAGTGTTTTCAATCCAATACTACTAATAATAATAATAATATGCATATATTAGCAACTGAGACTGAGGAGCTGGCCGTTTACAATGGGCACCTTTCATCCAAGCTACTCAATACTGCCCCTTCAGCCATTAGAAGTTAAGACTGTTGGAAAAGCATTCCAGGTGAAGCTGGTTGAGAGAATGCCAAGAGTGTGCAAAGCTGTCATCAAGGCAAAGGGTGCCCACCTTAAAGAATCAAAAATATATTCTGATTTGTTTAACACTTTGTCTATTTCTTAGTGTTGCTATCTTCACCATTATTCTACAATGTAGAAAATATTACAAATAAAGAAAAACCCTTGAATGGGTAAGTGTCCAAACTTTTGACTGGTACTATGTGTAATAATATATATAATACACACACAATTCTATCCTATGTATTCTACAGATATACTGCCCTATGTACATAGATATGGAACACTGGTCACTTTAATAATGGCTACATACCGTTTTACCCATTTCATATTTATATACTGTATTATAGGCCTATCCTGTTCAACTATTTCTGTACATATACTATTCTATCCTACATATTCTTCAGATATCCATATTCTATCCACATACTGTCTATACCTCCCATTATATACATACAGTTATACTTCGGACTATGACATTGCTCATCCTAATATTTATATATTCCTTAATTCAATTATTTTACTTTTAGATGTGTGTACCGTTATGAATTGCTAGGTATAACTGCACTGTTGGAGCTATGAACACAAACATTTCTCTACACCCGCAATAACATCTGCTAAACGTGTTTGCGACTAATAAAAATGTAATTGAACACAACGTGACAAACAATGGCATAATGGGAGGTCAGTCAGTGCGGCCATGCTGTGCACACAGTGAAGGAAAACATAGTTGCCGCATCCTGGTAACACAGGCCGTCTCGAAAAACACAACGCTAAAAGAATTCGGCCTAAACACAGAAACAACTTTCACTTACCTGGCAAAATAGCCAGGCTTCCTCTCCCTCTTCTCCATCAGTGCAGTGGTCTACAGCTTCATGCACCCCAACACATACACACTGAGCAGAACGTGAAGACTATCCCTTCTCCGCTCATTTCCTCTTTGCACTGCACTCTTCCTTATCCTAAGGGAGGATATAAATTAATGAAGGGAATTAGCTGAGTAACTGCGTTGGCTGCAGCAGTGTACCAAATAGCAAGCCAACGACTCCACCAGACTGTTAGAACGAGCTGAGTGATAGCTAATGCCACAGGTCCATCAGCTTAAGTGTAGAGTGCTGAAAGCATATCGAATGAGCATTTGGCAAATGAGCGCATGTGCCAATTGAATCTCTGATTACGTAGGCCTACATATCCAAATACTTATAAAGTAAGGATTTCAGCAGACAGAAAAAGGCACGCAACAGCATACAAACACAAGTACACGATAAGGGTTTAAGAATTTACATTTTTTTTAAGCATCGCCTGCGTAGTGACTTGAAGGAGTCAGAGGTTTATTTCAAAAACGGGTCTGCGCTCTATTCCATGGAGGAGTTGAGGTACAGGGCGGCAGGTAGCCTAGTGGTTAGAGCGTTGGACTAGTAACCGAAAGGTTGCAAGATCGAATCCCCGAGCTGACAAGATAAAACATATGTTGTTCTGCTCCTGAAAAAGGCAGTTGACCCACTGTTCCTAGCCCATCATTGAAAAAAAGAATTTGTTCTTAACTGACTTGCCTAGTTAAAGGTAAAAATAAATTAACTTGACTAGGGTGAATCACTGCAACAGCTCACAATTACAACCTTGGCAAATGGCTTGTAGTAACTCTGAGCAACTGCATTACTAAAACAGGCATCTCTGAATTAGTCTGGTTACCGGTCTTTGTAGCCAACAATCCACTCCTTATGTAAAAAGGTAAGGAGTGGCATGTAACGTTAACAGAATAGCAACTGAGAAAATCGGGTTGATGGAAAATGGCATCCCTTGAGAGGGCAAGAACAATATGCACATCAGTAGAATTGTAGTATTAGCATAAGGAGACATATACTTGGAGTACAGAGGAGGAATGGAGGGAAAAAGAAAACAGGAGGTCAGAGAGAGGGTGAGCTTGAATTGGTAAAAAAATGGCGGAAAAACAGGAGATTGTTTATTAAAGAAGAAATGGCTGAAAGTATAAGCAGAGTGAGCTGTACACCAGATCAAAGACAGGAGGAAAAATTGAAGTGAGTGAGGGCGAAGTCTCTGAAGTGGTAGGTGTAGTGAAGTTCTGAGCCCAACACCGTGCAGGACGTTTGGCTGTAAGCACAACCCCCACCTGTGGACGTTGGGCCCTCATAACACCCTCATGGAGTCTGTTTCTGACCGTTTGAGCAGACACATGCACATTTGTGGCCTGCTGGAGGTCATTGTGCAGGGCTCTGGCAGTGCTCCTCCTTGCACAAAGGCGGAGGTAGCGGACCTGCTGCTGGGTTGTTGCCCTCCTACGGCCTCCTCCACGTCTCCTGATGTACTGGCCTGTCTCCTGGTAGCGCCTCCATGCTCTGGACACTACGCTGACAGACACAGCAAACCTTCTTGCCACAGCTCGCATTTATGTGCCATCCTGGATGAGCTGCACTACCTGAGCCACTTGTGTGGGTTGTAGACTCCGTCTCATGCTACCACTAGAGTGAAAGCACCGCCAGCATTCAAAAGTGACCAAAACATCAGCCAGGAAGCATAGGAACTGAGAAGTGGTCTGTGGTCACCACCTGCAGAACCACTCCTTTATTGGGGGTGTCTTGCTAATTGCCTATAATTTCCACCTGTTGTCTATTCCATTTGCACAACAGCATGTGAAATTTATTGTCAATCAGTGTTGCTTCCTAAGTGGACAGTTTGATTTCACAGAAGTGTGATTGACTTGGAGTTACATTGTGTTGTTTAAGTGTTCCCTTTATTTTTTTGAGCAGTGTATATTTTGATTTGTTTAACACTTTTTTGGTTACTACATGATTCCATGTGTTATTTCATAGTTTGATGTATTCACTATTATTCTACAATGGAGAAAATAGTTAAAATAGAGAAAAACCCTGGAATGAGTAGGAGTGTCCAAACTTTGACTGGTACTGTATATGTTATCCCATACAAGCTTTTGTGCAGAATACATTTCATTGTTACAGGTGTCAAGCTCATGGGCAGCAGTGCGTAGGAGGGAGGTTCCTAGGTGTGAGAAGTGTGCAGAAGGGCATGAGACAAAGGAATGTGTAGCATTGGGGAAAGTAGTGGTATGTGTTAATTGTAGGCGTGCCCATGGCATCCCGTACGAGAGAGGCAGGTTGGGGTTTCCAGGGCTAGAGTAGTGCAGAAGTTGTCATATGCTACAGTAAGATTGGATTTTTAGTGTTTATAGTGTCACAGGGTTATATTGGTGATTCCGCTTGCCACTTTATTGTTAAGCCAATGGGTTTTCGGTTTTTAGTTTTGTCTTGCCTTCACCTACTCAACATGGCATCTTATTGTCTGGTTTGCGTAGCTTGCTTACGAGGGAGGATGTTTCAGTTAGAAACGTCCCAGTGAACAAGCACCAAACCAGAGGTAAGTTGTTGGTTGCAAAGCACTGTATGTCAAAAGTGATTTTTATACTCCTAAGTGATTATTTAAATTTACAATATATATCAATTTGTTTGTAAATGTTATTTGAACATCACATGTAAGATGCAGCGTTTTTTGGTGAATATTTGTTGTGCATTTTGTTGTAGAGAATTCCCGCTAATACTAGCTAGCAACTTACTGTGTCTGGTGGGGGGGTTCATATATTTTGTACAGTGCGTGAGTGTAGAGTTGGATGGTGAGCCGTGCATTGCATGACGTGTAATTTTGTGCTGTTTCTATCAGGTACATTGTATATTGTAATTGTTGTATTATTTTGGTAACTACATGCCCAGTGAACAAGCACCAAACCAGCGTGCGTGAGTACAGAGTTGGAAGGTGAGCCGTGCATTGTATGACGTGCAATTTTGTGCTGTTTCTATCAGGTACATTGTTCAAAATATTATATTGTATATTGTAATTGTTTTATTATTTTGGTAACTACATGCCCAGTGAACAAGCACCAAACCAGCGTGCGGGAGTACAGAGTTGGATGGTGAGCCGTGCATTGCATGACGTGCAATTTTGTGCTGTTTCTATCAGGTACATTGTTCAAAATATTATATTGTAATTGTTGTATTATTTTGGTAACTACATCCCCAGTGAACAAGCACCAAACCAGCGTGCGTGAGTACAGAGTTGGATGGTGAGCCGTGCACTGCATGACGTGCAATTTTGGACTAGATCGATTGAAATAGTGGAGTAGGGTGGTGGAGTTTTAAGTAAGTGGAGGGTTAGGTGATGGGGTATTTGTTGATTTACTTTTGGGGGGGGGAAGTATAAGGGAGTTGTACTCCAGTCGAGTGGGTGGCGGTAATGCAACATTTTTGAATGTCAACTGCCGTTAAACCTCATCGAAGAACAGATTAGATTAACAAAGGCAACCAGGGAATCTCTGAAAACCTTTAAGTTATTTAACTAGGCAAGTCAGTTAAGAACAAATTATTATTTACAATGACGGCCTACACCGGTCAAAACTTGTTAACGTTAGGGACTTTACAATAATTGCATATCGATGTCTGTAACAGGTGCAGCAGAAATTACACAGCCACCATTGAGCCTTTCGATATCGGTAAAAGAGATCTAACGTTAGACAAAGTTAAACAGCAACACGACAAAAAAAATATGAGCTAGTTAATGTAGCTCTAATCTACCTTTCAATTAACCGTTAGCTAGCTTGTTGAGTTTATAATGAGAACTAGTTATGTAGCTAGTCAATATATTTCGTAGTTAGTCAAGATAGTTCATACATGCTAAAGCTAGCTACTTATCGTTACCCACCTTTCTGCATCCTGCTTTTCTTGCTTAACATGTTCCTGGCAGTGGTGCAGAAAAAAGAGATTTCCCGATGACTATGGATGCAACCGGTGTCTGTTGTCTGTCTGCTGCCTGCAAAACTGGAGGGGACAAGGTCCACACAAGACAACACTGACAGCTGATGTCATTACAGCGTTTGTTTATCGTGACAAAGGCGGAGAAAAAAAATGGATGAATTCAGTAGCGTGGTTGACAATGTTTACTTTTTTATCGTTAGTTACGACTTACATGCATGTACATGCATAAAACCATTAAAATATATTATCCAAGCTAGCTAGGTGCAATCATGCATTTTCACAATTCTAAATAACGCAAATACGACCAGTCCTGACAAATATGTTCTATAACAAAGGAAACGCACGTCCTCAGATGGGAGGCAGGTGAGACCATTCTAGCCAATAAGAGGCAGATGTGTGTTAAACTAGTACAACTCCAACATAGTCGTTTCTTTTCTTTCTCCATATTTGCCGAAATGCCACCTGCGTCCACTTATGTCAGGGCATTAGTAACAACTTAACCATAACTTATACCGAATGAGGCTCACGTAGAAAATGTGCAATTACATTTTTGGTTGACCAAATTCGCCACTAATTGACCACCAAACACAAATTCCTCACCTCGTGGTTTTATTTTCATGGACAGATTTATTTTTTTCGGGGGGGGGGGGGGCGTGGGGTATAAACCCTCTCCCTTCACCTACTCCTCTCTTCGATTAAGTTTAACGGCGGTTGGCATCCAATAAATGTTGTATTATCGCCACCTACTAGAATGGAGTATAACTCCCTTATACTTTGCTTATTTGTTTTTATCAACAACAAAAAACACAGCAATTACCCAATCATCTAACACTACACTCAAATTATAATAAATATCATTCTCCACTATTTTAATCTATTTAGGCCTACTTCAGGCCAACAACCTGAAAGGATGGGATACCACTACTTTTTTACCTGTATTTATTTTTTATTGATTGAATATTCAAAAAACATACAATATACTTGCAGTGAAGCCGCTCAATAACTACATCATACCAGTCATCCAACAGATTCCCATTCAGAGCGACACACAGAAGCATCCATGGTCAATGCCCTGCTCAAGGGCATGTTGACCAATCTACCACCAGGCCAAAAAACGTGAACCCGAACCCTCCAAGATCCCACCACAGTTCCCCAATAGCTGTACCTCAACCAATCGAGACCCCTCCCACCGCCCCCCCCCCCCCCCAAGAATAAAATAAAAAAACATTCAATTAATTCCATTCCCCACCCCCAATAACCCCCCAATGCACCAACAACCAAGTTAAAGACCTAAAGAGAAAAAAGGAAAAGACAGAAGAAAACAGCAAACAATGCAAAAAAAATTAAAATAAATCACACTACTTTTGGATTATAATTTGATTTTAAGGCTAGTATGAATGTCCTGCTTAATATAATGTTTGTCTCATTATTGCAAATCAACTGCATTGTACTTAAAAAAACACTTACATTTCAACCAGTAAAATGGCTCTTTGGCTAGCTTTTGCTACAGTCTATATCAATGAGCGTTACCATTCTAGCTAACAATTGCTGTATCCAAAATAGTTGTTTTGCAAAGATCACAACCAAATATCATCTTAGCGACTGTTCAGCGTATGTGAACCAAAAAAAAAATGAAATTTTGTTTAAAAGTAATAAAAACGTAAATCCAGGCTATGTTGAATGGGCGTAGATGGCGATTGGCTTTCGCACTCACTGATGTGCAAGGTGCGCACATCAGTGAGTGACGTCAGTGTGTTGTGTACTGGAAAATGGTCACAGCACTATACAGTGATGTTCTAGATGATTCTGTGCTTCCAATTTTGTGGCAACAGTTTTCGGAAGCCACTTTCCTGTTTCAGCATGGTCCTTACAGAAATGATTTGACGAGATCGGTGTGGAAGAACTTGACTTGCCTGCACAGAGACCTGACCTGAACTCCACTGAACACCTTTGGGAAGAATTGGAATGCGACTGCAAGCCGGGCCTAATCACCCAACATCAGTACCTGACCTCACTAATGCTCTTGTAGCTGAATGGAAGCAAGTCCCCGGAGCAATGTTCCAACATCTAGTGAAAAGCCTTCCCAAAAGAATGGAGACTTTTATAGCAGTAAATGGGGACCAACTTCATATTATTGCCAAAGATTTTGGAATGAGATGTTTGACGAACCAATGTCCACATACTTTTGGCAATGAAGTGTTTTTTTAATAATTTGTTTAAGTAATCTAAATTTGCAGAAATATGCATCCTTCCCTGGTGGTCTAGTGGTTAGGATTCGGCGCTCTCACCGCCGCGGCCCGGGTTCGATTCCCGGTCAGGGAATATACGTTTTGTAGTGCTACTTATTGTAGAATTTCTCATCTTATCGTTTGACAGTGCTAGTGACATAACTAACACATACTTGAACATTGAAAAACGCTTACGATCCCCTTTACCCAGCGATGGATTTGGGTAATTTTTTTGTCTCCTTTTCAGATTTCACCGCTAGATGGCGGTCTAATCACAGCAATTGCTATTCGGCTGAAATCAAAAGGCAAGGCGCTTGATGAGCTCATGAATTGTCATTATAAATGTCCCCTTGCTGTTATTCACAAACAGAAAGTGGCACAGTTGATGTAATATGAAGTATGACCCAGCTTTTGATGACACTGAGCGCCATGATTTTGCATTGGATTGTTGATTTTAAAGACCTTGAATATCTAGCCCAGGGATGGGCAGCTGGCAGCCAGTAGGCTGCAAGTCCCCATTTAAGGCCGAATGATCAATCCCCCCCCCCCCCCCCCAATTAAAAATAATAATAATACATATACAGTACCAGTCAAAAGTTTGGACACACCTACTCATTCCAGGGTTTTTCTTTATTTTGACTATTTTCTACAGTGTAGAATAATAGTGAAGACATCACAACTATGAAATAACCCATATGGAATCATTTAGTAACCAAAAAAGTGTTAAACAAATCAAAATATATTTTATATTTGAGATTCTTCAAAGTAGCCACCCTTTGCATTGATGACAGCTTTGCACGCTCATTCTCTCAACAAGCTTCACCTGGAATGCTTTTCCAACAGTCTTGAAGGAGTTCCCACATATTCTGAGCTCTTGTTGGCTGCTTTTCCTTCACTCTGTGGTTCATCTCATCCCAATCCATCTCAATTTGGTTGAGGTCAGGTGCTTATGGAGGCCAGCTCATCTGATGCAGCACTCCATGTTGTAACTTTAATGTGTTACAGAGTTAATGTTTAAGTTAATTCATTGAGCTGTATCTAAAGATATTTCTTTACAGTTATTTACATATGTAATTGTATTGGTTAGTATTGAATTACGCTTTTGACTGCAAGTTCCAGAATGCCTTGCGACAGGAAGTAGAGAGTGAACGCGCTAGTTAAGTGCAATTAACAGGTGATTGATGGCTCCTTTGCGCTAGCAGCTTGCTGGCATTGCTCTGTAGAATCTAAAGTTGTTAAATGTAACGTGATCAAGAATTATTACTAAAAGAAGCTTTCATATCAAACCTGACGTCCCGAGTCATTACTTTGAAGATAGTTATTCTATATTTTGGTGCCGAAACCCGGGAAATGAGCTGCAACGAAGAAGCGGCTGAAATGGCTGAGGAGGAACGTCGGCATGACACCAAAAGAATGAGACGAAAGCGGGGTACCATTCGAGGTGCAACAACACGGATTTTGAATCAGATTGACGTGGAAATATCCCAGTCAAATCCGGATACCGATCACTTGAGTACATTGTTGGAATTGCTATCAGCTAAGGAGGACAGTTTGTTTGAACTTGATCGTGGAATTGAACAGTTAACGCCATTGGACGGATTGGAGGCAGAGATTGCATGCACGGAGGATTACAAAGAGCGCGTGATCATGCTGAAGAGCCGTGCACAATGAGTGATAAAGAAAAACCAGGATCTCAATCCACTACCAGCACGGGTGAGTGACGCTAACTCCAACAGATCACAGAGACAATCAGTAAGGCTACCAAAGTTGATTATTGAGAAATTCTATGGAGATGTCAGTATGTGGCAGGAGTTTTGGAGCCAGTATGAGACTGCTATTCACAACAATGATTCACTGAGTAATAAAGAGAAGTTTACCTATCTGAAAACATATCTCACTGGACCAGCTGCAAAGGCAGTAGCAGGACTGATGTTAACAGACAGTAACTATGATGATGCAATCGCTCTACTCAAGAGCAGATTTGGAAGGAAAGATCTTGTGATTAGTGCTCATATGTCAAAGCTGCTGAATCTCACCCCTGTGAAGAAATCCTCTGATCTAAATGCATTGAGGCAGCTATATGATGAATGTGAAATTCAGATTAGGAGCCTGGAATCACTGGGTGTAGTGTCAGAAACCTATGGAAGCCTACTATGTCCAATCTTACTGCAGAGGATTCCAGAGGACATAGCTCTTGACTATAGTCGTCAGAGGGGAGTAGATGATGAATGGAAAGTGTCTGAGATTGTCAGTTTCCTACAGAAGGAGGTTCAGAGCAGGGAGAGAGCGCTACAAACGACAAGATCATGCAACCAACAGAAAGAGAGCAAACCATGGAACAAGTCATGCTTCTCAAATGAAATGAAAACAAAAAGACCCAACATGCCCTCTGCTGCAGCACTGCATACAGCCAGCCAGAAGGAACAAAACTGTCTATTCTGTGACAGTGCAGACCACAAATCAGAAAACTGCCCTGACCACAATATTGCTGCACGCAAAGAGAAACTAAAGAAAATGGGAAGATGCTTTGTGTGTTTAGGACAGAGACACATAGCAAAATTCTGTAAAGTCAAAGATGTGTCATGTGCAACATGTGGAAGCAGACATCACATTCCTGTGTGTACCGGTAAGAGGAGTGAGGTGCAACCCCTTACTGTTTCTGTAGATGCTGTTGTTTCCTCAGTTATTCCCCATTCAGTGAAGATGAAACCAGATGGACAGAACACTGTGTTGCTACAAACGGCAAAGGCATGAGTAGAAGGCCCATCAGGCAGGAAGATAGCTCGTTGCTTACTAGATGGAGGCAGTCAGAGAAGCTTCCTACATGAACATCTTGTGAAGGGCTTGAAGCTACCAGTAATCAGACAAGAGGCACTCACTCTTCACACGTTTGGCTCCTCTGCCCCAGCAACGTCCCAACGCAACACAGTGAAAGTCATCTTGGAGAATGTCTGGGACAAACAGCAGAGAATAGAGATAGAGGCAATTGAAACCCCACAAGTGTGCACAGCTGTGATGAAGGTTCCTGGTGAACAGATTCGACATGAGCTCAATAGAAAGGGACTGCAGCTCGCAGACTTTCCAGGAGATGACAATGATCCTGAACTCTCTGTCCTGATAGGAGCAGACTACTACTGGCAGATAGTATCAGGCAGAGTGGAGCGACTGACGGAGACGCTGGTTGCTTTAGAGAGCACCTTTGGATGGTCGGTGCAGGGACCCGTGGTTATGTCAAGTGTCGCCGAGGCAACTAGCATGTTCTTCCCACTTGATGAAGACACACTAGTCTCCAAACAACTGCATGCATTCTGGGAGCTTGAGTCTCTGGGTATTATAAGTGAGAAAACACAGAACCCAGAGGAAACTGAGGCTCTACAGAGGTTCGAGGAAACAACCACCTTCAAAGATGGTCAATACCACGTGGAGTTGCCATGGAAACAAGAAATGCCAGAACTCAAAGACAACTATAGAATCGCCAAGAAACGGTTTGAAGGTCTGAAGAAAAGACTGAAGAAGGATGTGACGTTGTACAGCAGATACAATGAAGTGGTAGAGGACGACTTACAACAGGATATGGCAGAGGACGTGCCCAAGGACAACGCATCAAGTGCAGACAACGTAAAATACTACTTACCTCACCATGCAATACTCCGAGAAGATAAGGTGACAACAAAACTGAGAGTGGTGTTTGATGCCTCGTCCCATGAAGATGGCTGTCCATCCCTCAATGACTGTCTACTCACAGGACCGAACCTGAATCCGGATCTGCTTAGCGTTCTGATAAAGTTCAGACTACATGAGATCGCTTTCATGGCAGACATCAAGATAGCTTTCCTGCAGATATCCCTAGCAGAGAGAGACAGAGACGCCGTGAGATTTCTATGGCTCACAGGCCCACCAAGGGGAGAAAATGAAGAGGAGCTGCGTGTGCTGAGGATGAAAAGAGTGGTATTTGGAGCTTCCCCAAGTCCATTTTTGCTGGCAGCTACAATCAGGAAGCACCTGAAACAATATGAAACAGAACAACCAGAAGTTGTAGAGATACTGAGAGAGTCACTCTATGTAGATGATTTCATTTCAAGTTCACGCAATGTTGAAGAGGCTTACCTTGTGACAACAACTGCAAAGCGAATGTTGTCGATTGCAGGCATGGACCTCTGCAAGTGGATGACCAACTCTCCTGAATTAAAAACAAAATGGGAGGAGAGTACGACAACTGAGCACCCGTTGACGCTAGAAACACAAGGATTAGTGCTGAAGGTTTTAGGTTTAGTATGGAGACCGGAAACAGATGACTTTGTGTTTGACCTCAGGCCGCTACTGAGCATTCTAAAGCAAAAGGAAAACACAAAGAGAAGTGTTCTACAGTCGTCTGCACGTATCTTCGACCCTCTTGGTTTCTTAACTCCCTTCACCATCAGGATCAAGTGCATGTTCCAGGAAATGTGGGAGAGGGGACTCAGCTGGGACGAAGAATTACCACCTGATCTGACACGAGAATGGCAACAGTGGTGTTCAGAACTACCCCAGTTACACTAGCTCACCATACCAAGGTGGTACAGAACAGACATGCGGCCACAGAATAGCCACACTGAAACTACACGTGTTCTGTGATGCAAGTGAAAGGGCTTACAGTGCAGTAGCTTACTTGCAAGGCGAATCACAAGGCAGGGAAACAACAAGTCTAGTCGCATCCAAGTCCAGGGTAGCCCCACTCAAGAAAATGACGCTGCCACGCCTGGAGCTCATGGGAGCTGTGATTGGAGCGAGACTCGCAAACAACTTGATGACCACACTGAAATTGGAAGAAAAACAGATCCAAATGTGGACAGACTCGATGATCGTGCTGCATTGGATTTGCAGCTCAGCTCAGAAATGGAAACAGTTTGTTGCGAACAGAGTGATGGAGATCCAGTCCTTGACCAATCCAGAGTCATGGTCACATATTGAAGGGAAAACTAATCCAGCTGACCTCCCTACAAGAGGACAAACTGTTCGAAACTTGACACAGAGCGAGCTATGGTGGAATGGACCCAGAATTCTGATATCACCCAATCAGTCCGAAGAGACTGATGATAACAAGGTTCCGGAAGAGGTGAATATAGAACTCAAGTCCAGCTGCCAGGTTACTGTACAACTCGCAGCAAACAGCACAGCAATCACTGAACTTGTGTTGGAGCTTGAAAGGTACAGCAAACTGAAAAGAGTGTTCAGAGTCACCGCCTGGATAAAGAGATTCATAGCCAATGCTTGTACAACCATAAAGATACAAGGTGAACTGACTGCTGACGAACTGTTCGATGCAGAAAAGTACTGGATTAAGGTAACACAACAACAGAGTTTTGGACAGGAGATCAAACTACTGAAGGCAGGAAAAAGCCTAAACAATGCCTGTAAAATCAGAGAACTGAAACCGTTCCTGGACGAACACGAACTACTCAGTGTAGGAGGAAGACTGCAACAGTCCAGCTTCACATTCAGAGAGCAGCACCCATGGGTTCTGCCCAACAAGTACAGATACTCAGAAATGCTGATACAGTACCACCATGAGAAGGTGATGCATTCTGGAGCAAGAGACACTCTAGTACAAATCAGAGAGCGATACTGGATCTTGCGTGCTAGGCAGCTAGTCAAGAGCACAGTGGCAAGATGTATAGTGTGCAAAAGATTCAAGGCAAGGGCCGGACAGCAGGTCACTGCGCCTTTACCAAAAGACAGAATAACTGAATCGCCACCATTTGAAGTCACAGGTGTGGATTTTGCAGGACCGCTCTATGTGAAAGAAAATGGGTCTCTGAAGAAGTCATACATTGCACTGTTCACTTGTGCTGTAACCAGAGCAGTGCATTTGGAACTGGTCTCAGATCAGTCCACAGAGAAATTCCTGTTAGCTCTAAAAAGATTAATCTCAAGGAGAGGATTATGCAAAGTAATCTACTCAGACAACGGATTAAATTGAGCTTCAATTAACCAACACGTGTTGCTGAACACAACACCATATGTATGCAAAAACGTTCAAGAGAGCTGATCAGGACTTGAAAGAGCTGTGGAAGGCAATCGAAGAACCCCAACTTTTGGCTTTCTTCTCAGAAAGGGGCATCACCTGGAGGTTCATCGCCGAGCGAGCAGCCTGGTGGGGCGGATTCTGGGAAATACTTGTCAGGTCAGTGAAAACATGCCTGCAAAAGGTTCTTGGGAGAGCTTCACTCAACTTTGAAGAGATGTGCACAGTCCTGACAGAGGTTGAAGCAATTCTAAATTCTAGGCCTCTGACCTTCGTGCACAATGAAGTGGATAAACCACAACCCCTGACCCCAGCACACTTCCTGGTGGGTAAACGACTAGCCTCTATGCCTCCAAAGCCATTTCCAGCTGACACTCAGCACCCAACGCTAAACAAGGAGGACATGACACGCAGATGGAAGTACAGGCAGAGACTTGTGACCAGCTTCTGGAACAGTTGGCGAAGAGACTACTTGCTGGATCTAAAGTCAGCACACCGCTGTGATACACCACAGCCCACCCCACTGAAAGCGAGTGACGTTGTACTCATAGGAGAAGATAACACACTCAGACAAACCTATAAACTAGGAAAGATTGAGGAACTGTTTCCAGGCCGAGATGGCCTAGTTAGATCATGTTCAGTTCGTACTGCTTCATGGACTTTGTTGAGGAGACCTATTCAGTTGATGTACTGCCTAGAGATCTAGATGAACACAGTTGTTCATCGGGGGGGGGAGGATGTTGTAACTTTAATGTGTTACAGAGTTAATGTTTAAGTTAATTCATTGAGCTGTATCTAAAGATATTTCTTTACAGTTATTTACATATGTAATTGTATTGGTTAGTATTGAATTACGCTTTTGACTGCAAGTTCCAGAATGCCTTGCGACAGGAAGTAGAGAGTGAACGCGCTAGTTAAGTGCAATTAACAGGTGATTGATGGCTCCTTTGCGCCAGCAGCTTGCTGGCATTGCTCTGTAGAATCTAAAGTTGTTAAATGTAACGTGATCAAGAATTATTACTAAAAGAAGCTTTCATATCAAACCCGACGTCCCGAGTCATTACTTTGAAGATAGTTATTCTATACTCCATGATTCTCCTTCTTGGTCAAATAGCCCTTACACAGCCTGGAGGTGTGTTGGGTCATTGTACTGTTGAAAAACAAGTGATAGTCCCACTAAAGCCCAAACCAGATGGGATGGCGTATTGCTGCAGAATGCTGTGGTAGCCATGCTGGTTAAGTGTTCCTTGAATTCTAAGTAAATCACTGACAGTGTCACAAGCAAAGCACCCCCACACCATTACACCTCCTCCTCCATGCTTCACAGTGGGAACCACACATGCGGAGATCATCCGTTCACCTACAGTACTCTGCGTCTCACAAAGACATGGCGGTTGGAACCAAAAATCTCAAATTTGGACTCATCAGACCAAAGGACAGATTTCCACTGGTCTAATGTCCATTGCTTGTGTTTCTTGGCCCAAGCAAGTCTCTTATTCTTATTGGTGTCCTTTAGTAGTGGTTTCTTTGCAGCAATTCGACCATGAAGGCCTGACTCACGCAGTCTCCTCTGAACAGTTGATGTTGAGGTATGTCTTCTATTTGAACTCTGTGAAGAATTTATTTGGGCTGCAATTTCTGAGGCTGGTAACTCTAATGAACTTATCCTCTGCAGCAGAGGTAACTCTGGGTTTTCCTTTCATGTGTCAGTCCTCATGAGAGCCAGTTTCATCATAGCGCTTGATGGTTTTTGCGACTGCCCTTGATGAAACTTTCAAAGTTCTTGACATTTGACTGACCTTTAAGTTCTAATGTAATGATGGACTGTTGTTTCTCTTTGCTTATTTGAGTTGCTCTTGCCATAATATGGGCTTGGTCTATCTTCTGTATACCACCCCTACCTTTTCACAACACCACTGACTGGCTCAAATGCATTAACTTTTAACAAGGCACACCTGTTAATTGAAATGTATTCCAGGTGACTACCTCATGAAGCTGGTTGAGAGAATTTCAACAATGTACAAAAATGTCAAGGCAAAGGGTGGATTTGATTTGTTTAACACTTTTTTGGTTACTACATGATTCCATATGTGTTATTTCATAGTTGTGATGTTAACTATTAATCTACTATGTAGAAAATAGTACAAATAAAGAAAAATCTTTGAATGAGTTGGTGTGTCCAAACTTTTGACTGGTACTGTGTATATATATATATATTTTTTTAAATCATTTTTTGGGGAACTTAGTTGGTGTCTCAACTTACTGTTGAGAGTTACAATAGTGCAATACAAAAGGTGTGATTTCAAAATGTGTTTGTGCATCAGCAGTTTTTATCTTGTTATGTCAGTCACTGCCAGTCACACAATTAGCCCATGTCAGCAAAACAAATTTAGATTGGTAAGTTTGTCTAGCCAGTTATCTAAACTTGTAGTAATCATGATCGAATTACCAAACTTTGTGGGGTCCACTGAATTTATTAGTCACTCTCACCAAGATAAAATGGGGCCAACAGAGAGGGCTGCCTTGCTTCTAGTCCTTAGGAAACGTTGCAGTATTTTGTTTTTTTAATGTGTTATTTATTACATTGTTGTCCCAGAAAATCTTAAGTGTTATTACACACAGCCGGTAAAGACTATTGGATATCAGAGCGGTGTCAATTTACCAGCACTACTACCAGTATAGAGCAGCTGGTAGCCTAGCGGTTAACAGCATTGGGCCAGTAATTTAAAAAACTTCAAACATTTCTCTCCACCCTTTGTCAAAATTTGTAGAAGTGCAGGAAAGCTGTACAACTTGACATTTTTCTCTCCGCCCCATGGCAAAATGATTCGAATTGCATGAAATTAGTTATAAAATCTTCTCTACGCGCCATGGCAAAATGTGTAGAATTACAGGAAATTATCGTAACTTTTTACTCCCCACTGTCAAGAGGGGGGCCGCTAAAATGTTTTGCTTGCAAGGTGGGGGGACCCCCCAATAACATTTCCAAAAGGCTATGGCCGGCTTTGACTGCATGTGTAGGTATGGATGTGGGTATGCAGACCTGCGAGCCACTGCGGCCCTTCATGATGAATCCCTGATCTAGCTTATCTAAATCTCATCCCAATTTAGCAAAAGTCAAACAATGACAAACTCCTAAATCACTTCAATCTCAGAGTTTGAAATCATTGCCACAGCAGCAGTGTCTTCATTAGAGAGAGAGAGAGACCTAGGCCACAGTCTGAGAAAGTAGCCTTGAGACAGAGATTCCCTGTGTTTGTGGAACCTGGGTCTCAGAGCCCTCAAAGTCTGGAGAGAGACTGAGACACAGTCGGCTGGCCGATTGGGCCATGCAGGTTTTAACCAGTTCCTGACTGCTATGTATCTTGGCAGTTATTTTGACAGCACTATCACAGAGGGGGTGGGGGGGAGATAAGCTGTCTAAGGAATCGCCATGGCGCCGGTGTGTCCCTTCCCCTTGCCGCTCAGACGGCCAGCCCCCTGACTGCAGCGGAGGATTGTGGGGGATCGTGGTAGGGAGCAGGGTTTGTGTTGGCAAGACCCTAGGGCTCTGGGAAGCATCGCACTTTCTCTTCAAAAGTCATACCATATCCCCCTACCTCCCTTGCCTGTCCACACCCTACAATAACCCCACCCCCTCCACCCACACACACACACACCACCCCCAAAACCTCTCTCTCCCTGCCACCTTGTCAACATTTAATTAAGAAATGATCTCTCTCTTGCTGTTTGTCTCATGGCTCCAAACATTTGAGCACCTTAGGGGCAATTGAACCATAGTTTGTCTGCATGGAGATAAAGAAGAGAAGTAGGGAGAAAGAGAGAGAGAAAGCCAGACCAGAACATAGCCCAACTGCATTGTAAGC
Source organism: Salvelinus fontinalis (assembly GCF_029448725.1). Classification (NCBI taxonomy): domain Eukaryota; kingdom Metazoa; phylum Chordata; class Actinopteri; order Salmoniformes; family Salmonidae; genus Salvelinus; species Salvelinus fontinalis. The sequence continues at coordinate 18,862,161 of NC_074691.1, forward strand.
AAACAGTACTAAAAAAGACAAGGATGAGCTCCTGTAAACTTTTGACTCTTTGCTGAGTAATGCCTTCAAGATGTGGCCCCTACAGTACAGATGTAAGATATTAATTTGACCCAATTTGCTAAAGCATGAAAGAATCCTGCAACAACAGGAAATGTTAATTATTATGTGGACTATAATTAATAGATAGGATACATTTTAGCTTAGGGCAAATCAAGTCTGACATTTTTAAGTGGAAATTACAAACTTACAAGCCTTTTTAAACCTTGAATACACTACAATTTTTCATTTCCTGCTGTGCATAAAAATTCTCATCAACAAAAGAGTGATCAAATTAAGATCCTACATCTGTATTCCGTTCAATAGTCCAAGCCCATCTCCCCTATAATCTCTCTCTGCCTCCCTAGTCTACACATGTCTATACACGGGTCACAAGAACAGTATACATACAGCTGGTCCTGTTGTGGACTCTGATATTTGAATTTTACGGTACCATCCCACCAGGGCTCACAAACAGCTTGGTACCATTACAGAGCTAGCGTTTTAGGATTATTGCTTCGAGGGAATACAGTCTGAGATCAAAGCCATACATACACACACAGGAATTTATGTTGCAGGAGAGGAGTGGAGTTGAGTAAGGGGAGACAGGGGGACAAAAGGGCAAACGTAGCATCTTTTTAGAACTGAAAACAATGTTCTTTCATCATCTGGAATGATAGTTGATTGATAGAGGCATGTGATAATATAAATTATGTTCTTTGGGGATTTTATTATGAAACCATCACATTTCTTCAATAAAGGATAGACGGAGAGAGATAAATGATGGAGAGGATGGGAAGAGAGGAAGACTTCAAAGCCTCTGTGCTGCTGTACATTGTTTTGAGACAGTGGAAAACTACCCCTAACATCTAAGTCTCAATTCTGAAAATGACCTTTACGCAAAGCATTATGTTATAGACACCAAGGTCCGACCCAGGGAAGACAGACAGAAATGTTAACCTTGAAAATCTTTAAAATAATTTTCTTCATACGTCACACTCACAGAGCTTAGACTACAGCCACTGATAACTTCAAGTACATTGTGGCAACAAAAGGCCAAAAAACCTAAACAGACCAAAAAGACATGTCACAAAGAGGACTGAGGTCACAATGTTGCCATAATAATTCATACTTATAACCTCATTGCCAGTAGAGATTGTAGTAAAATGATTTAGTCTATGCATATTTCATAATATGCTTACAATCAGTATGTTGTGAATTGCTGTGAAATTATGTTTGTGTGAAATAAATCGATGAAACAATTGCGTACTGATACGTAGAATTAGTGTAGTTTGTTTCTTGTACTTCTCCTAGGTAACATGCTACCCTAGTCAAGAGGGGATCAGGGAGAACCAATGACAAGGGTTTCTATTAAGACTGTTTGTGTGGTCCCACTTATCAACATAAACATACAACTGTGACAGATCTACTAGCGGTGTGTTCAGAGGTAATGAGATGTGATAGAGAGAGATGGAGTGAGATAATAAGTCAAATATACAGTATTGTAGACCCTCAGTGAGAAAGAGAGAACACACTGCTAGTAAATATGGCATTAGAGCTAGAAAGAGAGGGAGGGATAAATGGCTTGAATAGATCAGATAAAACATAGTGGAAGCACAGGCCTGAGTGACACATGTGGAAGCCCTCATGGTGGGTGGTGGGCCTTAGTGGTCTGTAGGGAGCCACAGTGGTTTGTGGTGGGCCAGAGTAGTGTGAGAGGTAGTCTGTGATTGACTATAGTGGTCTGTCTCCCCCGGTGGTCTGGGAGCGTCCTGTCTGATGTGCCTCTGACTGATAAAGAGTGGCATCTCCTGGGTCAGCAGGGGGTCAATGACCCCCCCCCCCCCCCCCCCCCCCCCCCCACCAGACAGTCAGACTACCCACATAGATGTATAGAGAGAGAAGAACAAGGTGGGAAATAGAGGCGAGTGAAGAGAGGGATGGCATAGACGGAGTGCATGGTAGAAGAGATAGATAGATAGAGGGATGCCTAATCATAACAGATACAGATACAAGCCTACTGTATCCTGTCATGTGACACGACCCCAAACGTCAATCTGCCAATCAGCTGAAACATTGCAGCATGTGACCTTTGACCCAGGAAGTAAACAATATGAATATATTAAATGTATATTGAATTCAACTCTGTACAGATTCCTTCCAGTGTAGTTCTTTGAAGTCTACCACAGGTGAGTGAGACATATTATAGGAACTGTTGTGACGGTTCTCCCCTCTCAAATACAAAACATCAATATGAGTCGGAATTGTGGACTGTTGTGACTTGTTTAACTCTGGGTTCCGCTTCGAGTATTATTTGCTGAGTCATGTCTTGTATTTTGCCGTGATAACTGGCAATTCCCCGCCTGCACTTGAAAATATCCAGCCAAACACAGAGACAAAATAGGCACCCGTAAGTAGACACACACACTCTCACACACCCATTGTCTCTGTATGTGTGTCAGGGCGTCTCGACGTGTCCCTCTGTGTTCTCGTTCACATGACGGTGGTGAAGCAATCAGTGCCATGCTGTTTACCTGGCTTATCAATGGTGTTGTAACAAGCAGATGACACACAGACTCTGACCCCAGGATACACACACACATACTTACCACAGTGCACGCATGCGCATAGGCATGTACACACCTGTGGTGTGCCTATGGTGTTGTTCAGTTTGTTTCATATTTGACTGGACTAAGTTGCCTACAGGTCAAGGATTGTTTTTCATTAGCTGGTTATGAAAATACCATATTTTCCAGTGTGTCATATAAAGCCTCTAAACTCTGATGGCCCTACAGACATCCTCAGGATCACGCTAGCTAACTGGCTAATGTGAATGATCTAAAGCTACCAGACCTCCGTATGTCACTAATGATGCGTAACCTCATCCCCCATAAAAAAAGGGCCCGTCTCCACGTTCACTTTCCAGAGAAAAAGTCCTGTAATCTGAATTCAGGTGTAAAACTACAGACTTGTCAACCGCTGGCTAGTAAATCACAGTCATAAATCCCTGCAGAGAAAATGAATTATCACTGGGTTTTGAATTTACTGCAGTACAATAATTCATCTTTCCATGTAATGTAAAGGTAGTAGGTCAGGATTTACAGGTAACTTAAGTGTGTACTTACTGTTTGTCTGAGTGTCTACATGTGTGTATATGTGTGTATGTCTGTCAACTCCTTGTGTTTGTGTGTTTGTGTGTACCCCCATTCACACACTCAGACTCTGGCTAGTCAATCCTAGCGCCACATCACTCCATCATCATGCTTTGTGGGTAGATAGCAGGTCTGCCGGCTTACAAGATGTTTCGTCCAGCCTGTCATGTTTACTTACAATGATAAGCTATGATGGATCCCCCGCAAGCTATAGACGCCACAGGCACACACGGACCGCTAAAACACACACACATTACATATTGCAAGTCACCTCGTAGCCCAGAAGACACATTCAGAGAGGACTGTCTTTGACAATGTTACATAATCCACTATACATTTCAGAGAGACACCATGCACCACACACACACACACACACCTTTGATATAGTGGTTATGATGTTTGGATGTTGTACTCTGTGATCTGTTAGTTGGCCTGCGTAATGTCAGTTTACTTTAGTTTGGCGCGAGGCCAGGCGGGTCCGGGATCTGACCACAGACAGCCCATTCTAAATAAACCGACCAATTAAAAAGCCTAATGAGGCTCCTGCTTATCCTATCACACAGAGTGCATTGAGGGGGCACTTCAACAGGCAGAAAGAGGGTCTTAGAGGGTGGTGGATTCCCTCGTGTTTCAGAGGTGACTAATCTTTATTCTTGTAATACACACGTATGCCACGCATACCAAATAGAGTTTATAAACATCTACTTGAGGATTTTGGGCAAAAGGAGACAAAAGCAAGGCAAGTGTAAATACAATACCATGTAAACCCTGTCAAATCTAAACTGATCCTTTAGATGTCTGTTGCTAGTCATCGCAACAGATACAGTAAAAATTGAGGCCCAACGCCTAGAAAAATGTCAGAAACAGAACAAGAGAGAACAAGAGAAGAAAAGGAGGCTATTCTGCTCCTCCAGTTCACCTCTTCTCTCCTCCCATGCTTCCTCTCCTATGGTTCCCTCCTCTCTTTCTCTCACTTCTTCTACAATTATTTACACCCAAGGCCGCGGTGGCCGTTGACAAAGAGAGTGAGAGAGAACAAGGTGGAGGTGGAGAAGAGGAAATGAGCAGCTCTAAGACTCCTTCCCTCTCTCCCCCTCTCTTTCTCTGCCTCCCTGTTACCTCTTTCCACCTTCACAACCCTTTCTGTTTCATTATCAATTGCTGCCTCCCTCTCTTTTACTCTGTATTTTGACCTTCCCTCCCTCCTTCTGCCTCCCTCTCTATATTCTCTCCCTCTCTCCGGCTAGCTGTTCAAGGCCACACTTCTCTTCCTCCTCCCTGTTTGTCTGAAAGGTCAGAGGGACTGATACAGTACCAGGGCAACCGTTACAAATCTTCCCCCTTATCGAGGACAACACACAGATAACATTGTCTCCGTTCGCTCATCCGACAGATCCATCTCCGAAAACATCTCCCGGACCCAAAGACCCGGACGGAGCTGGGCCTGAATATATGGAGAGACTGAGAGATTGATGTTCTCACTCCTTTCACTGAGGAGAAAGGAGTGTAATGATGGGAGATAGAAAATACTGTGAGGCTTTGTGGAAGACTGTTTCAGTGTTCAGGTGATTAGGACTTGTGAGATAGTCACTGAAAAGATTAAGGACAGTGCATAAGTTGTTAATTGCAAGCACCTCCTTGTGTGAAAGTGTGTATTTGGGGAGGATTGCACCTGCAAGTAATGATGTGAGATTTTGCCACTTTCACCTTAACCCCCCACTACCCGTCTCTCTTTGCAACTTGCACCTGTTAACCCCCCTCCCAACAAACACACACACAGTCTCTCTCCGTTCTTCAACATCTCTAACGTGACAAAAGCCATACCCCAGCTCAGGGCTAAGTACCTCCTTAACCCAGCAGTCTTCAGTGATTTATATCCCAGTATAATTTATGTGTGTGTAACGACACAAGGCGAGACTCAGATCCAGACACAGGCGGCAGATGGTTTGAGCTCTGATATTTATTATAGTCCAAGGGGTAGGCAAAAGACAGGTCGGGGACAGGCAAGAGTTCATAGCCAGTCCAAAACAGTAAAGGGCGGCAGGCAGGCTCGAGGTCAGGGGCAGGCAGAGTGGTACGGCAGGCAGGCTCGAGGTCAGGGGCAGGCAGAGTGGTACGGCAGGCTGGCTCAGTCAGGACAGGCAAGGGTCAGAACCAGGAGGACAAGAAAAACAGAGACTTGGAAAAAAACAGGGCTAGGAGAAAACCGCTGGTTGACTTGGCAAACAAGACGAACTGGCACAGACAGACAGAAAACACAGGTATAAATACACAGGGGATATTGGGGAAGATGGGCGACACCTGGAGGGGGGTAGATACAAGCACAAGGACAGGTATGTGACAGTATGTCTGTGCTGTCAGGGTGTGACTGTATGTCAGTGCAGGGTGAAGCTAGCCCTGACTCCGGGCAGAACTCCACCTCCACGGCTCATGGCCCAGGCCACACAGGCTTTTACGGAGATGCATGGGCTGAGCCCTGACAGAATAAGTGCCCTTTATTTTTTTATCACTAAATGATGACGTGTTTAATAGTTAAGACATTACTAGTTATGTAATAAAAGTATGCATCATTGCTTTTTGTTATCGTGTGTGTGTGATTTTTGATAACACTGCAGAGAGTGTGTGTTGAGAGGTTCAGAGGGAGAGCATAGAACTCAAAGTGACATGTTCAAAGCATTTTGCTATGCAGTGAGCTTGTATATTTTTGTACGTGGTTAGTTCAGTAATGTTCAAAGGTCCTAACTTGGAAAATGACAGTCATAAGAATTTCTGTCATTATCTGGATTCTGTCGCTGGTTTAGGATGCACACACACACACATACAAGCAAATGGGATATGTCTAAGTCTGGAGCTGGCATTACTCCTGAACACAGACAAAAACACACAAGCACACAACAACACGCTCTGGTACTGGCTCTATTGACAGACACACACTAGACCAGCCCATACCCTGGTACTGGCTCTATTGACAGACACACGGAACCAGCCCATACCCTGGTACTGGCTCTATTGACAGACACACTGGGCCAGCCCATACCCTGGTACTGATGTGTGTGTTGTATGTGGTGGACGTGCAGGGTCAGTGGGTCGGGGAGGGCCCAGCCTCCTGGTTCCCACAGCCCAGAGGAGGCTGTCTCTCTCCCCCTATCAGGGTCCGTCTCCGGCCCCCCCTGTCTCCCCTGCTCGCCCCCATTCCCCTTGCTCCCTAGCCCCTGCCTGACGTCAGCCCTGGCCTGATAAGGGTGTCCAGTGGCCCGCAAGGAGAGGGGGATGGAGGGAGGTTACACTAACAGAGCCAGCCCTCTGGATAAGGCCCCAGACAGATAAGAAAGAGCAGTATGGAGCCCTATTGTTTCCACTGCTCCTCCTGTAGCTTCCATCTCTTCTCTCCTACTCCGTCTCTGTGCCTCACCTTCTCTATCGCTCTCCATTGCTTTCTATCACTCAATGTCTATCTCTCACTCGCTCTCTCCGTCCCCTCTCTCTGTCCTGTATACGCTCATCCTTTCAAAACAAGAATATTCCCTCTCTTATCGTGACGTACTTCCTATCTATCTCTGGATTGAAACACTTCTCTCCTCTCACTTCCTCGTTCTGTTTTTGTTGTCTTTTTCACTGTTTCGACATCAGGAGGAACAGCACTATAAGTGACAGGGGTGAACAGCTTTTCATTCAATAAACTTTAATAAAGTGTCATGAAAAGTGAGGGGGCTTGCATTGCCAAAGCAAATATGTTCAACAAAAACAACAGCGACAACCATAAAAGTACACAACCTCTCTCTGTGTATCTCCACCACTCTCTCCTTCTCTTACTCATCTCTTTGTCTTTAACCTGGTATCTGAACCCTACATGAACCCACCGTTTCATTGTCGTGCATCGATTGTTGTGCCTACGTCAACCTCACCTCCACCTAACCCCATCCCACTCTTACCCCTACTTTACCTCTCTCTACACCCAACACACATACACACACTTCTGTCCCCGCTGCCTACCACGCAGTGTCGCCACTGAGGCCTACACTATCAGCAGCTTATCTGCTATACCCTGTGAGAGTGTGTGTGCGTGTGTGTGTGTGTGTGTGTGTGTGTGTGTGTGTGTGTGTGTGTGTGTGTGTGTGTGTGTGTGTGTGTGTGTGTGTGTGTGTGTGTGTGTGTGTGTGTGTGTGTGTGTGTGTGTGTGTGTGTGTGTGTGTACTGTTCACTCTCCAGGCCCAGGCTAGCGGACTTTGGCCATTGCTTATCACTGGGAGAGGTCCTGGGGTCTGCCTGGGATCCCTGTGCCTCAACCACTAAAAATACACCTTTGATAAACCACACACATACGCAGAAGGCAGGGCAACTCCCCTCGATACATGGGTTTATAGAGTGGCTGTGATGGGCTGTCAATCAGCAGCTAGATCCATACAGTTGGCCACCATGTGAATGGTGGGTTGGCCCAGCAGTGTGCGGTGAAAGTGATCATGAGACACATCATGGTATTGTATCATAAACAGACAATCAAAGCTGAAGTGGTATTTCAACTATTACTCACATCAAAGACAGCATTAGAAAATTAATTATTGTGCTGTATAAAAAGCTTTAAAACAAGGGATTCCAACGGGGAAAATAACTCTTATAGAATTGAGCAGTGTATCTAATTAATTATCCGGTGTTTGAAGTGTGTTTACATAGCTCTTATAATGGTGTGACTAAACTCCTATTCAGCACAATTTATCACACATGAGAAGCTACAGCTGGAGGACTAAGTTAATAATTTAGTCAAAGACAAACTCCGGGATAACAGAGTATGCACAGACCTATGTGTCTCCCTCCCGACTCCCTAGCCCAAATTGAACAAACAAAGCTAATCCACAAACACAACACATATACCTAAAAATAACACACAGCAGCTCATGCTCACTCATACACACACACACACGCATCATAGTGACCAATTGTATGTCTTATTTGTCCAATAGAACTCCAATGTATTAGGATAGGAGTAGGAGAGAAAAATATTTTTTAAATGTGAGGCAGAGTGAGAGAGGGAGAGAGAGAGAGCACAAGAGAGAGAGAGAGAGAGAGAGAGCACAAGAGAGAGAGAGAGAGAGAGAGAGAGAGAGAGAGAGAGAGAGAGAGAGAGAGAGAGAGAGAGAGAGAGAGAGAGAGAGAGAGAGAGAGAGAGAGAACAATATAGGACACATAGATGCAACCTAGGTAGGTATCTGCATTAGCATTGATTAAAGGCTCACTCAAAATATTATTTTTATATATGTTGGCAGACACAAGTACCTGTCCACTCCGGTCATCATTGGCCAATTGATTTGAAGAGATAGCCCCGTGTTAAGGCAAGCCCAGAGAATGAGTGGTGTGAGTTAACTGTCCTCACCACAAACAACCTCTCTGTAACTTGACATTGATTACCGTTGGTCACACACCCACACACAAACACTCAAATCAATGAGGCTAATCAAAAAAAGGTAAATATGCTCAGCAAAAAACAGATGAGTTCAATAAAGTTCAGAATGCTCAAATTTAACTAGACAGGGCAACCAAACCATGGTTGTATCACAGACATTGGGCAACATGCATTAATTCCAGTCCTGCAGCGAAAGGTCAGTGCTCTAATGCATGGCCTCTGCTCCAGGTCCTCTGTTACAGAGTTCCCTGGCCTGGCTCTTCCTGCTCCCTCATTTGAAGTGTTCTTCCTGGAGCCAGGGGGATCCGCCGGGGGTCTATCCAGAGGAAGAAGGGCTGCAGTGTGCCACTGACCCCCCCAGTGACAAGGTCTCTGCCCCAGCCCAGACGGGGACAGGCTTTCCTGGAGTCCGGACTCATTCGAGACTGGATGGAGACACACCAGACACACACACACAGACACACACACACACACACATATATATATAAAATACTTTATTTGAATCCACAAATCACATTATAGTCGAGAATGATTCAAACATATCAAAGGATATCTGGACACTTATGGATACAGAAGCAGTTTCTTCTCCACACAGCCAGGCTGCCTATGACACACACACACACACACACACACTTTTATTTTATTTCACCCTTATTTAACCAGGTAGGCTAGTTGAGAACAAGTTCTCATTTGCAATTGCGACCTGGCCAAGATAAAGCACAGCAGTTCGACACATACAACAACACAGAGTTACACATGGAATAAACAAAACATCGTCAATAATACAGTAGTACAAAAGAAAACCAAAAGTCTATATACAGTGAGTGCAAATGAGGTAAGATAAGGGAGTTAAGGCAATAAATAGGCTATGGTGGCGAAGTAATTACAATATGGCAATGAAACACTGGAATGGTAGATGTGCAGAAGATGAATGTGCAAGTAGAGATACTGAGGTGCAAAGGAGCAAGATAAATAAATAAATACAGTATGGAGATGAGGTAGATAGATAGATGGGCTGTTTACAGATGGGCTATGTACAGGTGCAGTGATCTGTGAGCTGCTCTGACAGCTGGCGCTTTATGCTAGTGAGGGAGATATGAGTATCCAGTTTCAGAGATTTTTGCAGTTCGTTCCAGTCATTGGCAGCAGAGAACTGGAAGGAAAGACGACCAAAGGAGGAATTGGCTTTGGGGGTAACCAATGAGATATACCTGCTGGAGCTTTACAAGGGTATGTTTGGCAGCATGAGTGAAGGATGCTTTGTTGCGATATAGGAAGCCGATTCTAGATTTAATTTTGGATTGGAGATGTTTGATGTGAGTCTGGAAGGAGAGTTTACAGTCTAACCAGACATCTAGGTATTTGTAGTTGTCCACATATTCTAAGTCAGAACCGTCCATAGTAGTGATGCTGGACGGGCGAGCAGGTGCGGGCAGTGATCGGTTGAATAGCATACATTTAGTTTTACTAGCGTTTAAGAGCAGTTGGAGGCCACGGAAGGAGAGTTGTATGGATGGCATTGATGCTCGTCTGGAGGTTAGTTAACACAGTGTCCAAAGAGGGGCCAGAAGTATACAGAATGGTGTCGTCTGCGTAGAGGTGTATCAGAGAATCACCAGCAGCAAGAGCAACATCATTGATGTATACAGAGAAGAGAGTCGGCCCGAGGATTGAACCCTGTGGCACCCCCATAGAGACTGCCAGAGATCTGGACAACAGGCCCTCCGATTTAACACACTGAACTATGTCTGAGAAGTAGTTGGTAAACCTGGCGAGGCAATCATTTGAGAAACCAAGGCTGTCGAGTCTGCCAATAAGAATGTGGTGATTGACAGAGTCGAAAGCCTTGGCCAGGTCGATGAATGCGGCTGCACAGTAATGTCTCTTATCGATGGCGGTTATTATGTTGTTTAGAACCTTGAGCGTAGCTGAGGTGCACCCATGACCAGCTCTGAAACCAGATTGCATAGCGGAGAAGGTACGGTGGGATTCGAAATGGTCGGTAATCTGTTTGTTAACTTGGCTTTCGAAGACCATAGAAAGACAGGGTAGGATAGATATAGGTCTGTAGCAGTTTGGGTCTAGAGTGTCACCCCCTTTGAAGAGGGGGATGACCGCGGCAGCTTTCCAATCTTTGGGAATCTCAGACGATACGAAAGAGAGGTTGAACAGGCTAGTAATAGGCGTTGCAACAATTTCGGCAGATAATTTTAGAAAGAGAGAGTCCAGATTGTCTAGCCCGGCTGATTTGTAGGGGTCCAGATTTTGCAGCTCTTTCAGAACATCAGCTATCTGGATTTGGGTGAAGGAGAAATGGTGGGGGCTTTGGCGGATTGCTGTGGAGGGTGCCGGGCAGTTGACCGAGGTAGGGGTAGCCAGGTGGAAAGCATGGCCAGCCGTAGAGAAATGCTTATTGAAATTCTCAATTATAGTGGATTTATCAGTGGTGACAGTGTTTCCTAGCCTCAGAGCAGTGGGCAGCTGGGAGGAGGTGCTCTTATTCTCCATGGACTTTACAGTGTCCCAGAACCTTTTTGAGTTAGTACTACAGGATGCAAATTTCAGTTTGAAAAAGCTAGCCTTAGCTTTCCTAACACACACACACACACAAAATACACCTCCCACATAACAGTCCCCTCCAGCTCCGTCTATCCCCCCCACACACACCAACATCTCTATCTGGTCCTTCACCCAACACCTAATTCATACACACACACTGCAGGAGACATACATAGAGATCTGGCCTCCGTCTCAGATCCAGCCTCTGTGAGATCTGTCCCCCGTCACATTCTGTCAGTGATATTACGGCCAAGGCATGTACAAGTACACAACTCAGACAGCTACACCTATTGTACACACTCATGCATAAGAGACATTCAAGTATACTCAAACCAATATGTTAATTTCCATACAAAGTAATCAATGAAATGTCAGTCAGAACCGATCGTGTAATGCACAGTGTCAAACCTACACATCAGCTAAAGTTGCCACAAAACACCTTGTCCCGCTTCCCTATAGATTCCCTTATAGATCCCCTCCTACTGTATATACCCCAGGCAAGTTCATGACTCATCAGGGATACGCGTCACAGAGTGTTTCCCCACATAGATAGGCTCTTTGGGTTAATAGCTGCAGACTTATTTATTAGCTGCTTTATCAGTTACACATTGATGATGCCCTGTTCCTTTCCAATGGAGCAATACTGGGCTATTTGCCTTGACTCTCCAGGGGCCAAGAACAGGAGAATCAATACTGTAATGGGCTGCCCTGCCCTGGGCTGGCCGGGCTGGACTGGACTGGAGTGGGCTGGCTGCCCTGGGCACACCCTGTTGCCTACACAAACAGATAGGAGAAGGGAGACAGAGAGAAAGAGGTAGAGAGGGAGAAAGTTGGACATTTTAGAGAAAAGTTATACCTGCTGTAGCAGTGTACATCAAAAAGGTATGGCTGTCTAGATGTGGAAATATTCTGCACTCTAAAAAATACTAAGTAAAAAACAACCCAATTTGGGTTATTTGGTAACTCAGCGCTGGGTAAATATTGAACAGAACTCACACTGGGTTATTTGACTCTGCCAGTTGGGTTGTGTGAATAACCTAACAAGTTGTTTTTGTATATTTTACATTCGGTTTTGTACACTAGCTTCAAAAAGCTGAAAATAAAATATTTGTTGTTATTGAAAAGATATTTCACAGCGGTTTAGATGGTACAATGATTTTCCTCATTATACATTGCTTGTTATGTCACAAACTGAAATTAGGTGAGCTATTTGAATTTTAGCAACCAGGAAATCGCGTAGTGATTTCTGCATATTGCACCTTTAAGATGATTTATTACATATTATAATAAGGTATACCCCCGTATTGCATAATAAGGTATACCTCCTTATCGTATCCCAACAAAGGGATTTACATAGGCTTCTGGGGAACTTATACAGTTCTAGAAACCTCATTGAAGCTACACAAATGTAAATGTTCAACCTTAACATATGAAAACTATACAACAGAACAGATGAACAGGAATGACATTTACTCTAATCGGTGGCTAGAAATAACTACCTAAAAGCCACGTGCATACTAAACTATGCCTCCAGTCTTCTGATCAGACCTGCTGGGTCATATTTCAATAACCCATCACCAATAATCCCAGCACCCAGCATCAATAACCCAGCAGTTTTTAAAGAAAACAACCCAACTAAGCGACCCAAGGCCTGCAAGCCAGCAGTTGGGTCAACCAAACAAACCCTACATTGTTTTGAGTGTGCTCAGGCAGCAAGCCAGGCAGGCAGGACGAAGTCAGCCCTCACCAGAACCAGGCGTACGGGTGAACAGGGCCCCTGGAGAGAGGGCCCCTGGGGAGAGGCGTAGGAAGCCCTGTGAGATACAGAGGGTGGTGTCTTGTTATTTTCGCTGATCCACAAAGACTGGTCACCCCTCACTGTAGCCACAACGACGGCCAAGAGCATCCTGTTTGGCCACAAGGCCTGATGGCACAATAGACAGGACCAGGGTAACACACACGCAAGCACATGCACACACACACACACACACACACACACACACACACACACACACTACCGTCAGAGTATTCATACCCCTTGACTTATTCCACATTTAGTTGTGTTACAGCCTGAATTCAAAATGGGTAGAAAAACAAAAATGTGCTCACTCATTTATGCACAATACCCCATAATGACAAAGTGAAAACATGTTTTAATAAATGTTTAAAATGTATTGAAAATGAAATACAGAAATATCTCACCATTGGCATCGATTACAGCTGTGAGTCTTTCTGGGTAAGCCTCTAAGCGCTTTGCACACCTGGATTGTACAATATCTGCACATTATTCTTTTGTTTTGTTTTTTACCCATCTACCAATAGTGTAAGGGCTGTCGTTCTCCTCATCCTCGGACGAGGAGAGGAGAGAAGGATCAGTAGACCAAAATGCAGCATTCGGGAAATAAGCCATCTTTTATTTAAACACGACGATGGCAACACGAAAAAACAAAACACTTTCAAATTTACAAAACAAGAAAACGACGTAGACGAAAAACCTGAACATGAACTTACATAACTAACGTAAAACTCACGGACAGGAACAGACTTTATCAAAACGAAACGAACAACCAAACAGTCCCGTATGGTGCAAAACATAACACTGATACAGAAGACAATCACCCACAAACAAACAGTGAGAACACCCTACCTAAATATGACTCTTAATTAGAGGAAAACGCAAACCACCTGCCTCTAATTAAGAGCCATACCAGGCAACCCAAAACCAACATAGAAACAGAAAACATAGACTGCCCACCCAAAAACACACGCCCTGACCATAAACACATACAAAAACAACAGAAAACAGGTCAGGACCGTTACAAATAGGTGTCCTTCTCTGCGAGGCTGATTGAATATGTGTTTGAAATTCCCTGCTGGACCTTACAGATAATTGTATGTGTGGGGTACAAATATTAGGTAGTCATTCAAAAATCATGTTAACCACTCTTACCACACACAGAGTGAGTCCATGCAACTTATTGCAACGTCATGCTAATCCCATTAGCACACGTTAGCTCAACCGTCCGGGGGGGGACATCGATCCTGTAGAGGTTTTAAGCACATTTTTACTCCTGAACTTATGTAGGCTTGCCAAAGCAAAGGGGTTGAATACTTATTGACTCAAAACATTTCAACCTTTCACAATTCCACTTTGACATTATGGGGTATTGTGTGTAGGCAAGTGACACAAAATCTCAATTTAATCCATTTTAAATTCAGGCTGTAACACAACAAAATGTGGAAAAGGTCAAGGGGTGAATACTTTCTGAAGTCATACATACACACACACACTGAAGTCATACATACACACACTGAAGTCATGCATACACACACTGAAGTCATACATACACACACTGAAGTCATACACACATACACTGAAGTCATACATACACACACTGAAGTCATGCATACACACACTGAAGTCATACATACACACACCGAAGTCATACATACACACACCGAAGTCATACATACACACACTGAAGTCATACATACACACACTGAAGTCATGCGACTCCCACTACACATTGCCACCTTATCACAGTTTATGTTATAGTGACATTGAAAGACTGAAACTGGAGTATTCGAGCATATGCATATCACACACATACACACACATACACACACATACACACACCAACGCATAGGCTATGTTCTAACTGTATGCACACACACACACACACACACACACACACACACACACACACACACACACACACACACACAGAGAGAGAGAGGGAGAGAGAGAGAGAGAGAGACACACACTCCAACAGGCCTTTTAGCTATCAATCCCTATTATTACATTACTTTTATTTTGCATTGCTCATTATTAATTAATTTACATTTAGTTAACACACAGCCATAATATTGATCTGTTTTTTGTGAACATTAATTTATATTCGTTTAAGAAATACTTTGAACTAATGAATGTACATGTATAACCAAATATGAAACGAAATTTGACAGAAATTAGACTGACTTAACCGACAAAACGTTGCTCCTGAGCTACACACACGCACACAGACAAGTGCAGGCATTGACTTGGCAGCACGCATAGTGCGTTGAACCACATAATTCAAAGTTTGACTGTCAGGGGGAAGAGCGGGACAATGAAGTGGCCTCGTGTGTTTACATTCACAAGTGTTGATGACAGGTATAAATCTGTCTACGAGAGAACAACAACGCTCGACACATCCGACGAGGAGGACTAAAGACTTGTCTGGCGTCGACCATCGCCGGTCCGTGACTCTATAGGTTACCAACCGACCCAGCACTCAGTCTCCATCATCTCTAACAATGGTAGAAACATTCGTCAGGTCAAAAAAAATGGCATTATATTTAACGTTATGTTTATGCTATTTTATTGATGGATTATTATTTGTGTTATTATTATGACTAATTGTTTTGTTTTATTTGTGTTTTTTAGTGTATTGCTATTATTAAGCCCTAGTGTTGTTGTTATAATTATTATTATTGACTGGCTAACACCACAATTTACAATAATAAAGGTCTTCATCGTAAAGGTCTTCATCATTCAGCAATTGAAACATATTATTGAATGTCCAGGCTCATTCAATCAAATTAAAGAACATAATGTATTTATATCTCATATTTTACTTTTTTTTTTCTTGAGCGGTAAATGTCATAAACCATTTTGAAATGTGAGAGTCATACGAATACAATCACCCGCAACGAGTTGATTTGTAATAGGCACGAACAAAACGTTCACAAAAGAAACCTTTTTTCATAAAATGTTTACATCATTCGATGTGTTATTTGTTCCATAATTTAACAAATTGTGGCAATCTATGAAAAACTGAAGGTGATAGTCTGAGCAAAAAAATGATCATACATGAACTGCCACATTGACTTTACTAAAGGGGGAAATGAATAGATGGAATATCTAAAAAATATATTATTTCTCAGTTGCTTCACAAAAAATTATAGGCCTACGTATGTTACATTGTAGGCCTACTTGTATTTTATTGTTTTGGATTACATATTTAATCACATCTGAGAAATATGCCGTTGATCTTCTGGTATTTACAAAGACAATCTCTTTAATCGTATGATCTTCTTCAGGAAACAATTCAAACTAAAGCTGGGGTAGAGTAGGCTTCAGTAGTCACGGTGAAGGGTGGGTCGAGAGAGAGAGAAAGGTAACGTTAGAGAGAGAGAGCGCGAGAGAGAGATGATAACATGAGAGCAGGAATATTGCCCATTACTGTGCCTCGGCTTCCCACTCCTCTCCTCTCTGGAGAGATGGTTATTCTCGTATTGTAGCCTACACTAGGCTATAGTCTATTCGGCGAAGAAGAAAATAAACTATTTGAAATGGTAGCTTATGTTTGACTACATGACAAGAGTCCGTTTAAAGAACAAGTTGGAGAGAAGTTCTGTTGGATTACCAGCATTCATTCACACGTTAGCGAGGAGCCTGTGGACACAGCTGCTATCATAACCAACTATCAACGCTGATGGTCACCCCAGAGGAGCAGATATGTACCAGGGCATAACCATGACAACCAACCACGGACCCTCGACGTACGAGACCAGTTTCCTCCACAATGCCTCCCCCACAACCTCACCGGTGTACGTGCCCACGACCCGGGTCACCCCCATGATCCCCACGCTGCCTTACCTCCAGACACACGGGTCCTCGCAGCAGAGCAACCCTGTGTCAGGCCACTCGGCCTGGGCGCAGCCGGGTTCCGAGTCGGTGCCCTCCTACAACACCGGCAATGCGCACCACCCTTCGGTTTCCCCGCGGTTCTCCTTCTCCACCAGCCCACCTCTCTCATCCGGGGTCGCCGTAGCTCGGGAGACGAACACGTTTACTAGTCCGCTCAACATCTCCACCAACGGGAGGGATCATTACGGGACGCGAAGCCTCGGCGGGTCCTACCACAGTCCGTACCCGGCCTATATGAGCCCAAACATGGGCGGGACGTGGGCCACGTCTCCATTCGACAGCTCCGTCCTGCATAGCCTGCAGTCCGGGGGCCAGACACGGCACCCCAACCTAGGTAAGACAGGTGAAAACATGGTCAGAAATATCCACCATTAACATTTTCGTGTCAGGTTTTCCATTATCAACAAATGTTTTGCTAACAAAATAGCTTTCAAATTCAGATTAAGACATTGCCAAGAGTAGGCCTATATGTCAGTTGTTTCATTACTAGAATTAAAGCTATTGGTAAACGTCATACTTGATTCAGTACGTTATTAGGCCTATCCAAAGGTCAACACTGAACAGCCGTTCGTTAAACTGTGCGTAACAATATAGGCTATATATCTCCACATGTGTATCCAACTTTGAACATGTATATATTTCAAGTCTTCCGGATATAATGTTATTCTTTTAACATGGTTTCCATCAAATGAAAGCCATACAAATAATACAACCCTATATCACCGAAACACTTGTATAGGTCTCATTACAGCCTGAGTCATGATAACTTTAATCAATGGTTTGAAATAAACAGAGTCAATCCATTGCTTGAACACGTTGGGAGGGTTATATCGTATGAGTAGCATATCCTACGAAATTTCTATCATTTGTTATTGTTTGTCATTTTTTATATTAAAGAATACTAATAGGCCAATGGGGTAGATAGAGATAGGCCTAGGGCTCGACAATATTGCACATTGGGGCATGCATTGGACAAAAATCTAACTGCATAGCCAGCCCAAGGCATTGCATTTTATGGATTTTTTGTTGAAGAAAATATGTTTTATTCCTGTTAATTGTAGGATATAGGCTATAGTATGAGTCTTTACCATTAATAAATGATAAAGTGTTTTATATATATTTCCACACTATGAGATTGAAATAATACTGTGAAATTCCCTGTTATTGTAAGAGCTGTTTGAAAAGAGCCTGACATTTCAGACTGTTTTGGTGGAAGTTTGGCCTTCCATGGTGATATCACCATGTGGTAAATTAGTTAATAGACCAATAAGAAAGACATTTCCTAACATCTCTGCCAATAACAGCACATTTTCTGTTTTCCCCTCCCCACTCAGACCACTCCCACCCAGACAGTCCTCGCAAAATTCTTGCTTGAGAAATTGTTCTTCGCTAAGAAGCTTATTTTTTAAATCATTTTAATTGAAAACAATCAAAGTAAGGTACTTCATTGTTACCCAGAAATGATTTGATATTGAGATAAAAACGGCTGCATTGGACCTTTAAAAAATCCACATTTGTAGACCTACAAACATTCAGGGAATTAAAATCTTATTTTGACAATCCCCGCGTTTCTCACAATAATTGTTATATATTTACTCTCTTCTGTCCGATAGCTTATTTATCATTCACAGACGCATTCGTTCTATTAGGAATTTCTGCATCCTATGTCGATGGCAGATTAAAATAACCTACATAAATCAAATGTAACATTTTAAAAGAAGCAAAGGGAAATGTTATTACATTATAAATCAAATGTAACATTTTAAAAGAAGCAAAGGGAAATGTTATTACATTATAAATCAAATGTAACATTTTAAAAGAAGCAAAGGGAAATGTTATTACATTATAAATCAAAGCAGGCTAATTCCACCCAGTTATTATCAACATAAATTACAGATTGCAAATTTAGAAGTCATTCACTTCGGATAATAAGTGAATACATTCCAAAACGATGATCCCTATTTAGCCTACCACTTTGTTAAAATTAAATGTATATGAATTTAACTATTTAAAAAAAAAAAGTAGCCTAGGATACATTTATTTTATTTCAGTCATCTGCCACAAACGACTCAAAATGAAAACCTAATACACTTTTAATTCTACCTAAACTGATATCGCAATTCAACCGATAAGAATTTCAATAGCAGACCACAAGATGAATGGATGTCTGCTACATTTTGCATGGTACATCAATCAGAAATATCAAATAGTTTTAGTTTGGTCTCATGTTCATGATATTAAAACGCACGCTACGCACGATGACACAACTGCATATAGGCCTACAAAGTTTAACGTCTCATGTTATTGGGAATACAATAATGGTATAATTATGTATCACTCTTGTGGTGCAGATTATTCTATTTAAGAATGGATATAACCCTATCATCACAAATGAAAACTGAAGCAAGAGGCGAAGCTCACGGAAAAACCATGGGACAGAACGCCTCTTGTTCATCACAGAGAGAATCAAAAAGGGTCAACAAATATGAAACACGATTCAACTTATAGATAAAATATCAGAAGAAAAAAATTCCACCATTACCATTTCTAATTTAGAGTGCAAGTTGAGGCCAGTTTATTTACAACCATTTACAACCATTGACTGCCCAAAACTAACATTTAGTTATAAGATATTCATAAGCCTATTTTAATCGGGATATTGTGATCCTACAGAAAATGAAGGTTGATTCTCCCTCCTGACTAGTTCAGTATGATTTGCTGCAGGTGGTTGGGGGACTTTAGTTCACACTGAATGATAAGACTGAATTCCACACATTGCAACTGGAATGGAAATCGCTCTGGTTACAATGTGTGTCAGAAACTAGGCAATATTTACATGTCAAATAAAGTCCAGGTAAAAACCACTACTTACTGGTCTGGTGGTGGGAGTACACAGCGTAGACCTACATTCATTACTGATCTAAACTCTTCCAAAAGGGCTCTTTGTCTGTCCCAATAGAATAAACCTTTTTGCTTCCATATTGAATCCTTTCAGGATCCATGTAGAACCCTCTCTGGAAAGGGTTCTACATGGAACCAAAAGTTTTTTTTTAAGGGGTTCTCCTATGGGGACAGTCAAATAACCAATTTTTTCCTAAGAGTGTACTGAATGTTAGATCTATAGAATATTACTATACACTGAACAAAAATATAAACGCAACATGTAAAGTGTTGGTCCCATGTTTCATGAGCTGAAATAAAAAATCCCAGAAATGTTCCATACGCACCAAAATATTATTTCTCTAAAACTGAGTGCACAAATTGGTTTACATCCCTGTTTGTTAGCATTTCTCTTTTGCCAAGATAATCCATCCACCTGACAGGTGTGGCATATCAAGAAGATGATTAAACAGCATGATCATTACACAGGTGCACCTTGTGCTGGGAACAATAAAAGGCCACTTAAAATGTGCCGTTTTGTCACACAACACAATGCCACAGATGTCTCAAGTTTTGAGGGAGCGTGCAATTGGCATGCTGACTGCAGGAATGTCCACCAGAGCTGTTGCCAGAGAATTGCATGTTCATTTCTCTACCATAAGCTGCCTCCAACATTGTTTTAGAACATTTGGCAGTACGTCCAACTGGCCTCACAACCGCAGACCACGTGTAACCACGCTAGCCCGGGACCTCCACATCCGGCCTCTTCACCTTCGGGATCGTCTGAGGGGGGGCTATGCCCTCCAAGGCCCACCCATGGCTGCACCCCTGCACAGTCATGTGAAATCCATAGATTAGGGTCTAATGAATTTATTTCAATTGACTGATTCCCTTATATGAACTGTAACTTTAACTTAGTAAAATCGTTTAAATTGTTGCATTTTGCATATATATGTTTGTTCAGTATATTTGGAAAATGTCTTCCATCTTAGACTGTGATGGGTTTCTTGCTTTGGACCTTATGTGATATAGTAAGACCATCTCTTTTTCTATGGAGCTGTCCACATGTGCACTGATCTATGGCTGAGATAATGTCTTTGCTCCAATCCACATTTTTACAATCACTCCCATTGGCAATCTTTCCTACACAGCCAACCACGGATAGAAGTAGAAACCAAACCTGTATTTAGATTTCAACACAGGAACAATAACATTGCAAGGTACCATGATTATATCAAAACAAACTGCTATCCTATGAGCTCTCCAGTGTAGATACTTCCGTTTTTCAGATAACACATCGATTTAATGCAACCCTCTCACCTCTCTGGGTGCTGTTGTACTTCAATCCAAACCCATTACTTTAGACTGAGTTTTTCAGGGCTCTACTGTGGAAGAGAGAGTGAAAGTCGCTATTGTTCCAGAGGTGGACTGAGTGAGAGGGAGGGAGAGAGGAAAACTCCCCAAGACTCAATTTTCCTGTGATAAAGTACATGAAAAAAATCCCAATATCAGATTAGATCAGCTATATTAAATCCTTACACATTACCTTCTGGAATATATTATACATGAAAAACATCCCAATATCAGATTAAAGCAACTATTTAAATCCTTACACGTTACATTCTGGAATATATTATACATGAAAAACATCCCAATATCAGATTAGAGCAACTATTTAAATCCTTACACGTTACATTCTGGAATATATTATACATCTACGTGTAAGGATTTAATATAGCTGATTTAATCTGATATTTGGATGTTTTTCATGTACTTTATCACAGCAAAGATGCTTATTAGTGTAACTTGCAGTATTTGAGCGAAAGGCCTATCATTGCGGGCTGTGCTTGATTTTATTCGGTGTTTTGAATGTAATCACATCAGCAATTTACAATGATAAAATCACATAAATTCTAAACATAATAGTAAGGCCTTCAGTTATGCTCTTGAGGGATATACAGGATACACATTTCTTGTCTATAGTGGTAAAAAACAATTTGGTGCCAATATGGCCCATCAGGGGAAGCAGAGTAGCACATGGTGTCGTACTATGTGTTGCAAATTGAGATCCGCACACAACGCTCATTGATATCAGTGCATGATTTACCCAAAAGCTTGAGGTACATCTGTGGATCTGAAGTTAAGATTCTTCCCCAGGGAGACGGTTTTCACTACCATTGAATTCCATTCCGATTCCATTCCAATTGAAAGGTGTTTTTCTCATAGACTTAAGACTGATAAGCTCTTCAGAAAATTGAAAGAACCAACAGCAATATGTAAATGCTACATTCTGTTATTATGAAGACTTCGTGGGACAGGGTTATATTGTGTTCAGATGGGACATTGAAATAGACACTTTAAAAAATATTTGACTCTTGACCTTATAACACGGACTGCCGGTGCTGACATTTCTCAACGATAGACCCACAGAGATAACGATACTTTGTGACATTCTGTGAGATTTATACACATGGATGTGCATATATGATCTTCATTTGATCACTCTTTTTTTGAAAATCTAACAGAACCTCAGAAGTTTCGTGATTTACATAATTAACTGAAAACCCACACTAACACATGGCTATATTATATTAACAGTATTGCACTTTTCAGTGGTGTAAAGTACTTAAGTAAAAATACTTTAAAGTACTACTTAAGTCGTTTTTTGTGTGTGCTATACTTTACTATTTATATTTTTGACAACCTTTACTTTTACTTCACTACATTCCTAAAGAAAATAAAATACTTTTTACTCCACACATTTTCCCTGACACCCAAAAGTACTTGTTACATTTTGAATGCTTAGCAGGACAGGAAAATGGTCCAATCTACGGATTTATCAAGAGAACATCTCTGGTCATACCTACTGCCTCTAATCTGGAGGACTCACTAAACACAAATGCTTCGTTTGTAAATTATGTCTGCGCATTGTAGTGTGCCCCTGGCTATCCATAAATTTAAAAAAAGTAAGAAAATTGTGCCATCTGGTTTGCTTAATATAAGCAATTTGAAATTATTTATACATGTGCTTTTACTTTTTATACTTAGGTATATTTAAAACCAAGTACTTTTAGACTTTTACTCAAGTAGTATTTTACTGGGTGACTTTCACTTTTACTTGAGTCATTTTCTATACTTTTACTCAAGTATGACAATTGGGTACTTTTTCCAACACTTACACTTTTCATGTAGCTTACTTTTGGGCAGCTAACAGCCTGACCACCAATCAAGCAGGATTATGAACTAAACTTTCAAATCCTGTTGATGCAGGATTATTTTGCTGTGACAATATAGGTCAAATTTAGATCCTACATCTGTTCCTTAGCAGTTCTTTTGTCTATTGTCTTGTGTTTCTGCCATGTGTCGGCTAGCTTCTACCCGGCCCAAGGTTGCCCTTCCCTGCACTGCTGTAGCTCTGCTTTGTTGTCAACCTTGAAAGAAGTCTGCCTCTACCTCCAGATATCAGCCTACACACATTCCTTAGAAACAACCCACTGAATCAGACAATACATCTATAGTTTTAAACACTGTTTAATTTCAATTGACCCATACATTCATGTTTTCCAAATGCCAAATGTTGTGTGATTATATGAAGTATATACACAATATAGTTAGATACTGCATCTGACAGAGTGGTTAAGTGCTGACTGGAGATAACCTGTATGTGTGAGAGAGGAGGGGAGAGAGAGAGGGAAGATTGTATTTATCAAACGTCATAGTATCTCTATAGAGATTGTCCATTTGTATAAGATTAAGCTCTATTCCATCTCTATTTCCAGCCTAGCCCTTTATCAAGGGAGGAGCTGTCAGATAAGGAAGAATTCCAGACCTCTATGGAGTAGTGTGTTAGTATCATAGAGAATGATAGAGGCCTCTAGTGGCCAAAAGGCTGTTTTAGCATGTTGAGCACCATTAAGGGCTTCCACCATGCTTCCGCCATTTTAAAGTAGTCAAAGTAGTCAACTGGATGAGGATTCTATGGGTTGTAGCCTCAATGGCGCTGCTCATGCTGTCACAGATGCTATAAGGGCACAGATATAACGATTAGTCTTCTATCTAGCTCTATGGTTAGTATGACCAGGAGGGAGAGAGCACCGTCTTCTGGTCAGGAGTTGTCACTACACTAGCATCCTCTGAGTTGACTTTCAAGACTGGATAAACTGTTTGATGTTATTCTGTGATTTTAGGTTGTTATGTAATGTTTAGGTAAGCAGTGTTTGCATTTATTTTCCAAAACCTCTCTCTCTCTCAACTCTCTCCTCTCCTTCCCTCCAACAGAGCTGTATGATGACTTCGCTGAGGGGCGTGAGTGTGTGAACTGTGGGGCGATGTCCACCCCACTGTGGAGACGGGATGGTACCGGCCACTACCTGTGTAACGCCTGTGGACTTTACCATAAGGTGAATGGTATAAACAGACCCCTCATCAAACCCCAAAGACGGCTGGTAGGTGACAAGACAAGAGTTCATCTTCAACATATAGTACACACAAAAAAGCATGACAGTAGCATTGTCTCGCTTTCTGTATTTCTCTCTTTCCTTCTCTCCCAATCTTTCTACTCCACTTTCTCTCTCCCACCCACTCTTCTTTCTCATTCTGTATGTGTGTAAATACAGACTTTTTGTAAATTGGTGCTATTCTCTGTTTATTATCTATGCATACTTACTTTAACTCTACCTACAGTTGAAGTCGGAAGTTTACATATACCTTAGCCAAATACATTTAAACTCAGTTTTTCACAATTCCTGACATTTAACCCTAGTAAAAATTCCCTTTCTTAGGTCAGTTAGGATTACCACTTGATATTAAGAATGTAAAATGTCAGAATAATAGTACAGAGAACTATTTACTTCAGCTTTTATTTCTTTGATCACATTCCCAGTGGGTCAGAAGTGTACATACACTCAATTAGTATTTGGTAGCATTGCCTTAAATTGTTTAACTTGGGTCAAACGTTTCAGGTAGCCTTCCACAAGCTTCCCACAATATGTTGGGTGAATTTTGGCCCATTCCTCCTGGCAGAGCTGGTGTAACCGAGTCAGGTTTGTAGGCCTCCTTGCTCGCACACGCTTTTTCAGTTCGGCCCACACATTTTCTATAGGATGGAGGTCAGGGCTTTGTGATGGCCGCTCCAATACCTTGACTTTGTTGTCCTTATGCCATTTTGCCCAACTTTGGAAGTATGTTTGGGGTCATTGTCTATTTGGAAGACCCACTTGCGACCAAGCTTTAACTTCCTGACTGATGTCTTGAGATGTTGCTTCAATATATCCACATCATTTTCCTCCCTCATGATGCCATCTATTTTGTGAAGTGCACCAGTTCATCCTGCAGCAAAGCACCCCCACAACATGATGCTGCCACCCCTGTGCTTCATGGTTGGGATGGTGTTCCTCGGCTTGCAAGCCTCCCCCTTTTTCCTCCAAACATAACGATGGTCATAATGGCCAAACAGTTCCATTTTTGTTTCAGCAGACCAGAGGACATTTCTCCAAAAAGTACGATATTTGTCCCCATGTGCAGTAGCAAACTGTAGTCGGGCTTTTTTATGTCGGTTTTGGAGCAATGGCTTCTTCCTTGCTGAGCGGCCTTTCAGATTATGTCGATATAGGACTCGTTTTACTGTGGATATAGATACTTTTGTACCTGTTTCCTCCAGCATCTTCACAAGGTTCTATGCTGTTGATTGAGTTGCACATTTCGCACCGAAATATGTTCATCTCTAGGAGACAGAACGCGTCTCCTTTCTGAGCGGTATGACGGCTACGTGGTCCCATGGTGTTTATACTTGCGTACTATTGTTTGTACAGATGAACGTGGTACCTTCAGGCATTTGGAAATTGCTCCCAAGGATGGACCAGACTTGTGGAGGTCTACATTGTTTTTCAGAGGTCTTGGCTGATTTCTTTTGATTTTCCCATGATGTCAAGCAAAGAGGCAGTGAGTTTGAAGATAGGCCTTGAAATACATCCACAGGTACACCTCCAATTGACTCAAATGATGTCAATTAGCCTATCATAAGCTTCTAAAGCCATGACATAATTTTCTGGAATTTTCCAAGCTGTTTAAAGGCTCAGTCAACTTAATGTATGTAAACTTCTGACTCACTGGAATTGTGATACAGTGAGTTATAAGTTAAATAATCTGTCTGTAAACAATTGTTGGGAAAATGACTTGTGCCATGCACAAAGTAGATGTCCTAACTGACTTGCCAAAACTATAGTTTGTTAACAAGAAATTTGTGGAGTGGTTGAAAAACAAGTTTTAATGACTCCAACCTAACCTACAAACCTCCGACTTTAACTGTACATGTACATATTACCTCAATTACCTTGACCCTGTATATAGCCTCGCTATTGTTATTTTACTGCTGCTCTTTAATTATTTGTTACTTTTATTTCTTATTTTTTACTTATCTATTTTTTACTTAAATAACACATATTTTCTTAAAACTGCATTGTTGGTTAAGGGCTTGTAAGTAAGCATTTCACTGTAAGGTCTACTACACCTGTTGTATTCTGTGCATGTGACAAATAACATTTGATTTGATTTTACATGGTGGATTTCATTTGATTCACCCTCTCTCTGTCGCTCTCTCTATGTCTGTCTCTTTCTTTCTCTCTCTCTCTCTCTTTCTTTCTCTCTCTCTCTCTGCTTCTCTATCTCTCTCTGTTTCTCTCTCACTTTCTCTCTGTTTCTCTCTCTGTCTCTCTCTATCTCTATATCTCGCTCTCTCGCTGTTTCTCTCTCTCTCTTTCTTTCTCTCTCCCTCTCTTTCTCTCTCTCTCTCTCTCACTTTCTCTGTGTGTTTCAGTCTGCGTCTCGAAGAGTGGGTCTGTTGTGCACTAACTGCCACACCACCACCACCACACTGTGGAGACGCAATGCAGAGGGAGAGCCTGTCTGCAACGCCTGTGGTCTCTACATGAAACTACATGGGGTTCCTCGTCCCCTAGCCATGAAGAAGGAGGGGATTCAGACCCGCAAACGCAAACCCAAGAACCTCAACAAGTCCAAACCTGGTCCGTTTGTGTGTGTGTGTGAATGTGTGTGTGTGTGTTTGTGTGAGTGAGTGTCTGTGTGTGTAAAGTAAGCATGGTCTCTGTGTTTTAGGGACTCCAGGCATGGAGGGCCACACCCCCAGCAGCACTCCCAGTGCCCCTTGTAACTCAGAGGAGCCTCGCCAGATAAAGACAGAACCAGAGGCACTCAGCCTGTACTCACACCACCACAACACACACACACAGGTTAGTCAATGAACTCTCTCTCACACACACACACACACACACACACACACACACACACACACACACACACACACACACACACACACACACACACACACACACACACACACACACACACACACACACACACACACACACACACACACACACACACACACACACACACACAAACACACACACACAAAGTTCTTAGCCCACCTGTCTTCCTGTCCCTCCAGGTTTCGGGCCTCCCAGCATATATAAATGCCCAGGGTGGGGCCCTGCCCCTCAAGCTGTCCCCTGGGGGGCACGGTGGGTCCTCGGGCTCCAAGAACGAGCCCTGGAACAGCCTGATCCTGGCCTAAGACAGAGAGGACCACCGCTGACTTCTCACACCGAGCTACACACAGCACAGCTACTGTACCTGCCTTTCTGAGCTCCGGCACTAAGTTAGGTCTGGAGCACAGACACACAGAGCCAGCCGGCATAGAAAGATGGGAATTAAACACATAAGGAGAACTGTTCAGGTGCAGATACACATATCTATAGAACCAATGACAAAAGAAGAGAGAAAAAGTGAAGCACACATAGCAGGCCTTGATCGCACTCCCTCAATTACCCCGTGCTCACGGGAACCTCCAATGTGCGAGGGATAATATAGGACAAGACAAAACAATCCTCTGTTTATTCAAAGTGATTTGATTTCCTTTTACCCACTCGCCGGACGTCACTGTTGAATGAACTCCATGGACTTCATCACTCTGTATAGTGTGATTGCCTACTGCAAAAACAATGCTGTCAATCACCTTTTCCTAATGTATTATTACTAGCTACTATGACATTTGCATCCTAGTCATCTATACTGTGACTTTTTGCTTTGATCTTGTGTATTTAAAAAATATACTGTCATCTCTTACTGATTAACTACCTAGCCTGGCTACTAAGCTGCGTGTGATGAATGGGGCATGGATTTAGTGGCACATACCGCCCTCTGTAGATTATAGTGAAATTGTGCACCCATGAAAGGGGTATGTTCCTACAAGCAAGAACTTTAAAAGATTATCCTTCCCAAAATAATTGTAGTAATCTCTGATATTTCCATGTCTGTTTATTTCAGTGTAATTGGGTAGGTTCTACACCCTGGTATTTATTCTACTGAAAACAAAACCAGTATTTCATTCAAGAGACAAGCATTTGGAAGCAAATACTGTTAACAAAACATATACTTTAACTATAAAATGTTATGCCTTAATTTGCTTGTAAATTGCAGGGGGTAACACACACATTTGGTATGGTAAATAGAGGAGCATTGTCACATGTAATTGACCATGAAAATATGAACATACATTTCTATGTAAAGACTTCACTCCAGTATAATTGTATAATACACCATTGTGATATACTGTAAGTACCCTTAAGAAGCCCAACTACACAGTGAGAGATGGCACCTGTATCTCCATGAGCTCGAGGTGCAGTAACTAACACTGTACTTGATGCCCTTCCTTAGCGTGCACCTGTAGCTGTACTGAGGAATGTAATAAAGACAAGCATTTTCACACATCATTGTTATTATACATATTACATTCAAAAGGAAAATCACTCTTTCTCAACAAAATGATAAGAGGACAAATAGGCAGACAGATAGAATTTGTTGTGCATTGTGTTTCAACAAGTCAAGGGCCAATATCCCTGCTGAAGCAAAGAGCAATTCAAGGGGCATCGGCAAAAACTTCTCAAGCCTGATCTGGAAACTTTATCTGACCAATCTGTATGTAGTCTTTAGTAAGAGCGGTGACATCCTTGATGAAAAGCTGGACAACCCCCCTGTTGAAGTTTTCAATGAATCTCTCCCTGAGAAGATCAGCATATCTGTCCTGTACCATGTCTCTCCAGCACTGCTCAAATGACAGTCTAAGTTTAGTACAATCCGTGTCACATATTGCTGGGTCGAAACTGTAATCAAGGGCAAATGCCTTCCCTTTCTCTAGGTACTCCTCCAAACACTCTTTTTCGTCTACAAGAGAGGGGTGCACAGCCTCAAGCATAGTGGTT